>NW_020954586.1:1186791-1289319 GCF_900497805.2 Vombatus ursinus | reverse complement strand
GAGAAGCTGGGAGGTGAAATCAACAAGAGATGCTGAGAGGTGAAATTGACAGGCCCTGGCACCATATTGGATTTTGGGGTGACAAAGAGTGTGGAGCCCAGGATGACTCCTAGGTTGGGAGCCTGAGGGAATGGGAGGATAGGGTGCCCTTTATAGTATTAGAGGAGGTGAGAGAAGGGTTAGATGTCTACCGGACATCCAGTTTGGGATGTGTGAAAGGCAGCTGAATAGGTAAGACTGGAGATCAGGAGAGAGACTAGGTCCCCTTCTACCTTTTTTCAGTTTTATACCTGACTCCCTCAAACCACCTCTACCACTGACCCCCTTTTTAGTTCTCATGGAAGGCTCCAAGTCCCACCTCTGGGTATTTTCCCTGGCTTTCTCCCATACTGGAATGCTTTTCCTCCTCTGCCTCCGGTTCCTTCTAAAAAGGAAGCTAAAACCACACCTTTCTTAGTGCTTCACTTTCCTCTGAGATTACCTGCCATTCACCCTGTAGATATCTTGTTGCTCAGTCATGGCCCATAGGGTTTTCTTGGCAGAGACACTAGAGTGGTTTGTCATTTCCTTCTCCAGTTCATTTTACAGATGAGGAAACTGGCAAATAGGGTTAGGTGACTAGTCCAGGGTCACACAGGTAGTAAGCAAGGCTGGATTTGAACTCAGGAAGATGAGTCTTCTAGACTCCAGGCCTGGCACTCAATCCACAGCACCACCTAGTTGCCTAGACATCTTGTATGTACAGTTGTTTGAATTTTATCTCCCCCTTTAGAATGTGAGATCCTCGAGGGCAGAGGCCATGTTTTTGCTTGGGTTTGGACCCCCCCAGTGCTTACCACAGTGCCTGACACATAGTAGGCACTTAAATGTTCACTGACTGACCTGGTGAGGGTAGGCACAAGACCTAGTTGGGAAGGGCTGAGGGCAACCTCTTTTATTTGGAGGCACAGACCATGCAGCCTGGAGAGGTATCCAAAGATCCAGCCCCAGGGCCGCACACAGTAGGTACTAAATGAACACCTGCGGACTGAAGACAACAGGCAAAGAGCTGGTGTCACGCCTGGGAAGGCCATTTGTTCCAGTGACATGTTGATGTTGAACCCCTGTTCCAAGGTCTTCACCATATGCTAGTTCTCCCCTCTGCCCATTTCCTCACATAATCCAAGCTCCCTGAGGGGAAAGGGGTCATTCCTCTGTGTCCCCAGCACCCATGCCCAGCAGGTACTTAATGGATGCTTACTGAATTCAATTGGTGATTTTCCTGCTCTTGTAGACACAGGGCATGGGGCCTGGGACCCCACTCCTCCCCTGACCCACTGAAGCAAATTAAGCCTGGGCTAGTCTGGAGGGAAGGGACAGGCTCTAATTCTGTCTCTGCTGCTCCTTACCATGTGTCATCGTCCCCATCCCCCCCTTCTAGATCAGAGCAGCAGAAATGAGTTGTCTCCTTATAGCCAGGCTCACCACCTGGCATGCATCTATCAGGTGGTCTTCTCTGACTCTTCCCCGGGCTGGGGGGAGGCATTGGATCCCGCCTGGCATTCCCCCACCCCTGCCGCCCCAGCACAATCGCTGCCCCACTCTTCCTCAGCAAACACAGAGCTATTCTTGGATTCCAAAGGCTCCAGCCTGTCCACACAAGGATGGAGTGGGACCGAATGGGGCTGTGCTGCCCTGCCTAAAGGCCTGCTGCCATCTGCTGGCGGTTCAGAGAACTCTCAAGACGAGGCACCTTCCCTCCCCTTCTCACTTGGCCTGAATGGGGTTGCTAGGAAGCGATTAAAACCTCACAGAACGTCTGTGAGTCATGGACCAAGACAGGTTGCCTGGGGCTGATGAGCCTCCCTGTGTGACCTGCACACATTGACCCCACATGGTCCAGATCTTGGATTGCTGCTGTGGAGCTGCAAGTATAACTCTTGGGAAATCCTCTCGTTGGCAGCAGCAGTGACTTGACCAAGGACATCAGACACTACCCCAAGGGCCTTTCTGGGCTGGTGCTGTCTGCGTCAGCTGCCCCCGAACGGCTTCTCCTTTTGGTCACTCGCTAGTCATTCTGAGTAGCTCAGAGGAGCATTTGGGGAGAAAAGCATCTGGCAGTGTTCTTGGAGAGGGATGTGTGTGTGAGCCCCACCTCGGCCCCGCACTTGCTACCTGGGCACTCACTACCCGGTCCAACCTTCTGACGCCTCGTGAGGCTCTGCCTGTACCGTCTCTACATTCTGTGATGTAAGATCTGGCAGGTACAGCCCACTCCAAGGGTGAAATGCCACACCTAAGAGCTGAGCCATCTCGACAAGTGGACTGTGCATTTTACTCAAGTATTTATGATTGGATTTCTTTAAAATTATGGAATCCTAGAGCTGGTTCATCTGCTCCAACCTACAGCCCAATGGTACTAACCATGGAGGAGAACCATGCAAATTATTGTTTGAATTCCATAAGCTTATTTTTTCTCATTCTCTAAGTGACAAACTATGATGCCAAAGATAAGAAAGGCAGTGTGGCCTGGTGGGCAGAGGGCTGGCCACAGAGCCACATCCTGTGTGGCTGGCTGATCTCTGGGGGCCTCAGGCCAACTCTCAAAGCTGTTTCAGTCCCGTGGCTTATCAGCCCTGGTAGAAGGGGGTGCCCAATGATGAAGTCCCAGGTCTACACTCCAGACCCCTGGCTCCCCCTTCCTACTCTCATCCAGCCCCTCTTCAAGGAACAAGCTAGTAGAATTTTACTTCGGAGTTTTCTGGCCTCCCTGGTGCCCTCCACTTCTTGGACAGCACCGTCAGCCTCTCTCTCACTTCAAGGTTTTCGCCATTCCCACCTTCCAATCAAATACAGTGTGTTGATCTCGCTGGGTCTGAATGTTTCTGGGCCAGAAACACTTAGTGACAAAACCCTCAGGAATAAATGGGTTAACATGCCCTTCCTGGGGCTGCTGGTGAGGGTCAATTCTTTCTTCAGCTTAATTCTGATTCTCTGGTTATCGTCAATCATGGCAAGATCAAATGGCTACTTTATGCTAGAAAGAAAACTACATCTGCAAGAAAAAATGTAACAGTACACAGCGAAAAGGATCAATGCCTGCCTGGCCAAGACCAACCCTTTCCAAACAGCGGTGGCCCTGACCTCTTCCTCATCGTCGCTTGTGAGGCAACATCCAAAGGAGCAGAGAGATCAAACCCGGCAGTCACGCCTGGCCTGCCCTTAAATTCTAAGGAATAGTGAAGTCATTAGCTTAGTGATGGTTGTGGTTGTGACAGTTGGTCAATTTCCACACTGGCAAAGGGAAGAATTTTCAGAATTTCCTTCAAGGGCTGGCAGGCTATTTTATGTTTTAATAGACTATAGAGTCCTCACAAGTGACCACAATACACCAAATACGAATGACCAAGGTCTAATTTTAATGCAGCAAATGCCACCTAAAAACTAAACTTAAGGCTCTTAAGTGACCTTTCAACAGCACCTCCAGGCCCCAGCCGCTGCTCACCTGAAAAGCTACCAAGTCAGCAGTGAAACACACCTGGCTGCACTAGATCCCGCCAAACATCCTGCTGGGATGATGCCTATGAGAACAGCTCGCTCAACTTTAGGAAACAGACAGGTGAAAACAAATGAGTGGCCAGTGTCTACACTGACCGACCAGTGGCCTATAACCAGCCTCTTTGAGCCACCTGGCATTTGGGGTCGAAAGGAGACATTCTCTTACTAGGATCACACCAGTGGCTTTTCCATCCAAACTGGGGAATGGGCCACAAGGGCAAAGTGACCCGGCTTCTCAATAAACAAGCTCTGAGTCCAGCGGTATGAGAATGAAGCTGACCCCTCCCTGGCTCTCTCGGAACTCCCCAGCAGAAATGACCGCTGCTGGCCGGTTTCCACAATGGGTTTATCTTCTAGAACTTTCTTCTGAAGATTCTCCTGGGGGAGGAGGCTTTAAAAAGGTGCTGCAGAAGTCTGAAGAACAAGAAGGAAGAGAACAGTTAAAGAGAAGTAATGATTCCTGTCATCACCATGTCCAAGGGCAGGCCCAGGGGCTGCCTCAGCTGGTCTGGAGGAGGAGGGGGAAGGAACATTCAGGGGAAACCCAACATCTGGGGTGGGGGAGGTCACAACCACATCTGGGGTGGGGTGGGGGAGGTCACAGGTCACACCCAACATGTGGGGTGGGGGAGGTCACACCCAACATGTGGGGTGGGGGGAGGTCATACCCAACATCTGGGGTGGGGTAGGGAAGTCATACCCAACATCTGGGGTGGGGTGGGGGGAGGTCACACCCAACATCTGGGGTGGGGTGGGGGGGTCACCCAACATCTGGGGTGGGGTGTCACTTTTGCCATCTCCCAAGGCTGGCTCATTCCCTGGGGCTATGGCTTTGGTCAGCAGGAAGGCAGGAAGGAGCCTGGTGGCTACACCAAGTCACACCTGAAATGCCCAGCAGGACATGCATCTGTGCCTGAGTCTATGGAGCTCTGGCCCTCGGCCAATGGAGCAGAGTGAAGGCTGGTTACCATGCACAACAGGTACTGCCCTTTCCCCCACCCCCCCATGCTAGGTGTTGGCTACACCCTTAAGGCTACCCAGCCTAACTCTTGGCTCCCCTCCCCCACTGAGCTTGTGGGCCACTCAAACCCCCAGATCTTTTTCACAAACTATCACACTTCCCCATTTGACACTTGTTCAATTCATTTTCTTTAACTCAAATGTGAAGTCCTATTACATTTCAACTGATTTCACAGAGCCCAGCATCCTAGCCAGTCTAGGGGGCACCACAGTGCACAGAGCACCTGGTTTGGTGTTAGGAAGCTCTGAGGTCAAATCCTGCCTCAGATACTGACTGGCTGTATGAACTGGGCAAGGCACTGAACTGCTGCCTGCCTCAGTTTCCTCATCTGTAAAATGGGGATCCTCAAAGCACCTCCCTCCCAGAGTTGTTGTGAGGATCCTAAGGTAATATTTGTACAGTGCTTAGCACCGTACACCATGTGTGGCACATAGTAGGTGCTCTACAAATGCTTGATCCTTCCCCAGCTGAATTCTGATTCTGTCATCCAGAGTTCCCTGGCTCTGCGCCACCTTTAAATGACTCGAGTCAACCACTCACACTTTAGGTAAGTCCCTGATGGCCAGGCCAGGACTCTGGCATGTGAGGAGCCCTTTGTGCCAACCGTCCAGCTTGAGGAGCACACCCCTAGAGAAGGGAAGTGACTTGACTTCCCCTGGCCGGGCAGTGGGCAGTGGGTCAGTCGCAGTAAGCCACAGGCTGCCCCTAAGAGATTACAAAACGGGAGGATGGGCCTCTCCCCAGGGCTGCAAAGGACTCACGTCCTCCAAAGCCTCTTGCTAAGACCAAGAAGGGAACTGCCTGACTCAGGCTTCCCCAGACGCTCAGGAAGGTCACAGGCAGGTCGTCCGTGCCCAGGCATCTCCGCCAGCCAAGAGGCCCTTTGGGAGGCACTGGCCACTCTCACTTCAGTTTCTCCCTCTTCCCCTTTCTCTCTGCCCCGCGCTGGCATCATCGTCTTTTTGAGGGCGGGGGCTAGGCTGGCTTGTGGCTCCTCTACCATACTCCCAGAATTCTCAAGAACTTATTTTGAAAAGATGTCAGACATCCTGCTGAGAGAGCTCACCTTATATGAAGAAATGAAGAAGGCTAATAAATTCCAACTTTGGATAGTTCCTTGGAACAGAAAAAGCATTTTATCAACTAATTTTAAAAAGCAAGAATCTTATGCAGGTCATTCATGTCATAAGGACTTGACTTCCGGACAATCAATGCCTCTGTTATTTATCACCCATTAGACTGTGGGAAATCCCTTCCTTTTTCTGGCCCTCAGTCTTCTCATCTCCAAAACAGGGGGAGTGGATCAGCTCGCTTAAAAAAAATTGTCTTTTAAATTATTAAAAAAAATTTTAGGGGCGGCTAGGTGGCACAGTGGATAGAGCTCAAGGCTGACTGGCCTTGGAGTCAGGAGGAGCTGAGTTCAAATCCAACCTCAGACATTTGACCCTTACTAGCTCTGTGATCCTGGGCAAGTCACTTAATCCCAACTGCCTCACCAAAAAAAAAAAAAAATTTTTTTAAATGCTTAAACTTCATTTCTTTATTTTGAGTTGCAAATCCTCTCTCTGTCTAGCCCCTTCCCACCCACTCAGGAGATATGCCCATTATACAAGTGAAGTCATGCAAAAAACATCCCCAAATTAGCCATGTTAAAAAAAAAAAAGTAAAAAAAAAAAAATCTGCTTCACTCTGTCCTCGGACTCCATAGTTCTTTCTTTGAGGGCGGCCAGCATTTCTCATGAATCTTCCTGAACTGTCTCAGGTGACTGCATCCCTGAAGCAGAGCAGAGTCATTCACAGCTGGTCACTGTTACAATGTTGCTATTACCGTGTACCACATTCTCCTGGTTCTGCTCACTTCACTTTGCGTCAGTTCATATAGGTCTTGTCATGTTTTTTTTTCCCCCTGAAACCACCACCTTGTCATTTCTTATAGCACAATACTATTCCATCACATTGACACACCACAACCTGTTTAGCCATTCCCCAGTGGATGGGCATCCCCTCAATTTCCAATTCTTTGCCACCACAAAAGAGCTGCTATAAGTATTTCTGTACCTGCGGGCCTTTCCCCCTTTTTTATGATCTCTCTGAGATGCAGACCTAGTAGTGGTATTGCTGGATCAAAGGGTATATACCCTTTGGGCACAGTTCCAAATTGCTCATCAGTTCACAACTCCACCAACAATGCATTAGTGTTCCAATTTTCCTACATCGCCTCCAACATTTGTCATTTTCCCTTTCCGTCATATTAGCCAATCAGATAAGTGTGAAGTGGTACCTCAGAGTGGGTCTGATTTGCATTTCTCTAATCAACAGGGATTGAGAGCATGTTTTCACATAGCTGCTGGACCCCTCTTGAGGTTCTAAGTCCCACGGTACCAAGGAAGCACAAGGCTGATACTGAGGCCACTGCCTGTACAAACCTAACACCTCTAAGTGTGCAGGCACGAGCTGCTCACCTCACAGTGTTTCTTCTCTTCTTTCTTGAAGGCAGAGTTTCTCAGGACAGAGGTGGTCATCTCCACTATGGTGGTCAGGGGTAAGCCACTTAGAAAACCTTTGTTATTTGTCCTCACCTCCTGGAGGGCATTGATGATCGTGTCTCTAGGTGGGGACGAAGGGAGAAACAAAATGGAGAGGCCCCCAGCACGTGGCCCTCTCGTCCCTGCCCTGATGACCACTTCGCGTGGGGTGCGTGAAGGAGCTTGGGTTACCTGCTGACATCAGGGTGCAGACCTTCGAGTTTCTTCACAAGCCTGGTGAAGCTCCCCAGGTTCAAAGTATTGGGAGGGATGTATGGAAGAGGGGTCTCGGGTAAGAATTTAACAGCTTTATTCTGCTTAAAACCTTTCTTGCCACTCTAAATGAAATGTTCAAAGAAAAAGGTGAACATTATTGTAAACAAAAATTAAAGTGTGCAAGGAAAAAACTCATTTTGAAATAAATTTAAAACTGTAGTAATGAAAAAACGAAAATCACACAGTACTAACTGCCAGCATGGCTTAAAGTTTGCAAAGCTCTTTACAAATATGATCCTCACAACGACTCTGGGAGGGGTTTATTATCCCCATTTTGTAGACGAGGAAACCGATGCAGAGAGAGGGGAAGTGACTCACTCAAGGTCACATAGCTAGGAAGTGCTGTGGATTATCATTTATCACTTGTTGATATTGTCTGAGCCTAGCCTTCTATGGCTGGGCTGACCTCAGAGACACCCCAGGGAAGCCAGATGTGCTCTCCGATCCAGCAGATGCCTGTAGGCCTGTATCTGAACTCTACAGAAAATAACCCAGGGAGAGGGAACCACCCCTTCTGTCCGGCTCCCTCTTGCTACCAGATGACCTAATAAATTTCTTTCTAAAACCATTTCAGATTTTGGGGTTTGTTCCTATGAACAACAGTGTCTCAGGCTGGATCTAAACTCAGGTCTTGCTGACTCCGGGTCCTGTGCCCCACATCGAGCTGACTCTACATGATTAGATTTTTTTTTTTTTTTTTTTTTTTTTGCTCAGGCAGTTGGGGTTAAGTGACTTGCCCAGGGTCACACAGCTAGTAAGTGTCAAGTGTTTGGTCTCAGGCCGGATTTGAACTCAGGTCCTCCTGACTTCAGGGCCAGAGCTCTATCCGCTGCGCCACCTAGCTGCCCCTGATTAGATTAATAAACGCGGAAAAAGCTTGTAACAAAATGCAACTCCCACTTCGATTAAAACCCCTACAAAGCACAGGAATCAAGGGACTTTTCCTCACTACGCTAAATGCCATCTCGCCCATGACCAAGAGTTAATAGTCAGGGGAGTGGAGACCAGCCAGAAGCTTTTCCAGGAAGATCTGGGATGTCTAAGATCACCACTGTTATTTCACGTAGTAGGCACGCTCTAGCTACAGCAATAAGGCAGGACAAAGACATGGAAGGAGGGAGCACAGGCAATGAGCAAACCAAATCATCCATTTTTCCAGATGCTGAGATGGTCTACTTAGAGAACCTCAGAAAGTAAACAAAAAATTACATGAAATAGTTACCAAGTTCAGGAAAGTAGAAGGACATAAAATAAAGTCGCACAAATCATTAGCTTTTCTGAACCCACCAACAAAACCCAAGAGAAACTGTGAAGATAAATGCATTTAAAATCACTCCAGAGTAGGGAAAAAAAGCATTTAGGAGATAACAACGGAGACCCACCAGGGAACCGCAGGCCACGAGCGCAGCCCTAACCATGACGGACTGCACCAGGGAGATCTGATGTGCCCACAGAGTAAAAGTGATCCCACCCCCACGTCCAGAGCCATACCAGACCATCCAGAGGTGACCTCACAGAGGAAAATAGGGAGCAATCAAAGGTCTGGAGCCTCGAGGGGAGCGAGGAGGCGTGGGCTCTTCAAAGGGGCCCAGGAGTCTCAGACCTCAGACTGTTCCTTGAGGTTGCCCTCACCCCAACCCTTTGGTCAAGAAGAAGAGAGATTAGGCACAGGAGCAAACAAACACAGCGGCCCCAAGACTGGGGACTGCCTGAAAAGCTGGGCAGGAGTCTGGCAGAAGCTACTTTCAGTCCAGATAAGCTCTGCATGGACACGTTATCTTGGGGAGCAGAAGCCTGATGATCCAGCTGGCTGAGCTAACTGCTTCCAATATAGAAGAACAGGAGGTATTGTCCAACATATAAAAGGGTATGACCAGGCAGCTTTACTCCAAGCTGTTAATAACTCTGTAAAAAGATGTTTCAAGTCACTAATACACAAGTGAAAAGCAAACGAAAAACTCCATCAGATCTGGTGACAGTGACAGAAATGGGTGGTGGCAAGTGTTTGAGAGGTAGGGAAGTCAGGAGCCCTGGCACACTTCTGGTGGGGCTGAGAATGGGCCTGGCCATTCTGCAAAGTGATTTGGAACGAAGCCCCTAAAGACAGTGAGCTGTGCATACACTAGCACTATGGGGGGCCAAAGCACCTCCTAATCGCAGCCTCTTTTTGTCACGGCAAAGAACTAGAAATTAAGAGTGGGAGGGGAAAGGCTGAACAAATTAGGCACACAAGTGAGATGGGCTATGATGATGCCTTAAGAAATGACCAAAGAGACTCAGGAAGATGGATCAGGGCAATGCAGAGTGAGGGGGCAGGACCAGGAGAATGAGTTAACCAATGGCACCAACACTTTGGTGACAAAGATCCCAGAGAAGTGTTGGAAGGGGATGGATAGGAGGCCCTGCAAACCCCCAGGGGCCCCAGGGAGAAAGGCACTGTGGGCATTCTGGCTGCAGGCTTCCTGCTCCTGGAGGGGAAGCTTCTGCTGGGAGCGAAGGTTTGCTTTGATGTTCCAGGTGGTCCTGCAGCCTTTCTGCCATCCCTCTTTTTCAGCATCATGTTCACATCTGAGGAGGTCTCCAGGTGGCACCCTGAATGCCTGTGCCCTACCCAGAGAAAAGCCACCACCAAACACTCACCTTCTGGTCGACGGAAAGATAAATATTTTCTTGCTCGGGTCCAGGAGGCCTCAACACGTGAGCCGGTAACTTGGCAGGCGACGGGGCTGAGCTGGAGCCTTTACTGTCCATAGTCTTCTCCAAACCGCCAGGGGCAAGCCTGCTTTCATTCCTGAAGGACAGGGGCGGGGCGTTTTCTACAGGGGTTTTGACCAGGCGGACACTGACCGATTTCCCATTGATTTCTTTCCCATTCATTTCTTCCACAGCCATCCTGGCTTTGTTAGCTTTTTTAAAAACAAGAGATGCATACCTGAAACACAAGGGGGACAAGACATCTTAAAGACAGAAAATAAGGTAGGAAGGGGTATAGGGGTGTGTGTGAGAGTGTGTGTGTGTGTGAGTGTGTGTGTATGTGTGTGTGTGTGTGTATGAAGGATAAATTACATTTCATTTTAAACATAAACCAACTCGTCAGTTAACCAAGCTACAGAGACTTATTTAAAACTGACAATTTCTGAACATTTGTGTATTGGCCAAGAATTGGTTAGAAGTTAAAATTCTATTCTCATTAACTTCGCACTCAGCAGGGCACTGCCCTGGCCACACTGGCTGGCTGACACGTTTCATCTCTACTTGCCCCCTCATGTTCCTAAGATTGAGAGCTTGCAGAGGTGTTTAAGAGCCTACAAACCCTAAACAGAAGAGGACATTGAGGCTTGAGAAAGTGAAGGGACGCAAATCAAGTCCAGGTGAGGTGGAGAAGCCCCTAACCCTGACTGGCTGGGTCTTGATTCTCAGGCCAATATTCTTCCGCCGGCTCACCATGTCTGGGGAAGATCTGAAAATGTCAGCCTGTTATCACTTGCTTGATAAAGACAGAAAATAGCATTTTATATAGAATCACAGGCTGGATTTAGAGCTCAGAGGAGCCTCAGGGGGCACCTCGTCCAACCCCTTTGTTTTACAGAGAAGGAAACTGAGGCCTCCCTATGGAGGAAAGGAGACTTGCCCAAGGTCATACTGGCATTATGCAGGGATGAGGCCTCTGTCCCTCAGTGTCTGCTCAGTTTTAGACGTGGGATGCTGGGGATACAGAGACAGAAATGCAATGGTCCCTGCCTTCGAAGAGCTCCCGTGGATAAAGATATTTCAACACAAACCAGATACAAAGTCTTCCTCTAAGACCCCAGCACAGAGGGCAGGGGACCACGGGTTCTGGCCAAGCCTGTGTCTGCTTTCCAAGGACTAGTCCAACCAAGCAGAGAGAGGCTTCTCACCAGAAGACTGGGCACTCAGCGACGGTTTTTGGCCACGGCAATCCATGCAACAAAGAGACAGAGAATGGCCCTTGGTTTGGTAGAACTGCTGTTTTTAGATCACTGAAAACCCTAAATGGCAGATGCTTGTCTATGACCAGTACGTCCTACCAATCTTGGCTTCCTTGCTGTGAAAAATACCCCCAAAACACAAACAACCAAAAACAGAAGGAGGAATCTGACAAAGAAGGATGAGGGATGTCATAAGCAGCATCTTCTTAGGGAGCAAAAAGAAACAAAAAGGAGGGTTCAGCCAATTGGAAGAAAGCCTGGCAAGACATCCCACCAAGCCAAGTCATGTCCAGGATGCTGAAGGGTAACAACTGAAAAGTGGACGGCTCTTTAAACATGACCCTGCCCCGGTTCGCACCACGAAGGACTTGCATCCCAACATCATAGTCCTTGAGATGCTTTAAAGGAAATCTAGGAACGTCCCAAAAGGGAACAAAGATGGAAAAGCAGCTGGATTGGGCCAAATGTAAACATACAAATGTGAAGGTATCAAGGACATGATGGGACAGGTATCGGAAGGAGAGGAGACATGAGAAAACCTCAGACCAAGAACGAGAGAAAAAAGGCACCAACCACTCAGTGCCTACCCTCCCACACACACAAAGTCTTTCTGTGGACCTTCTGTACCCATGCCAAGGGGCATTAGTAGGGAACAAGCTGGCTTCTGCAAGAGACATTCAACAATGGACTATAGCTGTGCCATTCACAGCTGAATGAAAGATGAAGAGAACAGAAAATTCTACTGTGATTGCTGTTTGTTGATTATGAAGAAGCACTGGATTCCTCCAAACATCACTCATACTGCACTAGCAGACCCCAGGACACAATGCCCTCTTTCCAGCGCTGTGGAGATCCTGGCTCTAGGTTACAGAAGTCTGCTCCCCTCAACAGCCAGCTTGGCCACGTCCCTTCAGGAGCAAAGTGTGCTGGGGGCGGCAGCCTGGACGCACCAGTGCTGCAAAGCTCTGAGCTTGCCAGTGCCAGGCCAGAGAAGTGAAGGACAGAGGCAGTAGGACAAGTCACCAGAACAGGATACAGTGAGTAGGGGGCAGGGCAGCTGTGCAGCGCTCCACAAGCAGCAGCATCCAGCTGGGGCCAGGCTGGTAAACTGTGAAGGGCCCATTGTGGGAAGAGGCTGAAATGCTTTTGAGATCCAGGCCCCAAGGAAACCACAGTCAGAGGGGTGAGAGTCGGGAAGTGAGTGATAAGAAAATAAAAGGGGGGGGGGACTGAAAATACCAACGATGTCAGAAAGAAGATGTCCACTAAGTGAGAAGCAAAGATGCAGGGGCCATGGAACGACGGGGCTAGAGAGAGGCACAGCTCTGTACCCCTACTCCTACCAGACATCTATCTGTGGCTATGAACCTCTCAGAGTGGGGAAGGTTTCATCTCACTCCACTCTGGAGAGACAAGATTTTGGAGATACAAGGCACATGGGCCTTCAAAGGAGAAGGGAGCTCACTTGGGGCTTGGACCTCAAATAGGGGGGCTTGGGGGCTGAGATGGGTGGCTGTCAGGGCAGGTTCTTCCAACAACCTGGAGCAAGGCCTGGGGGCATCCAGGGGAACATGCACTAAACTGAGCATCAGAATCAAGGTTCAAGTTGGGGCTGTTCTGCTAATCAGCTGGAAAACCACTTTCAGGAGCTGCTGCCACCTTTTAGAACGAGCCAGCATCCTCCGGCAACCTTCACCTGCTGTCCACGAGCTTGGTTTAATACTGATACCTCTATTGAAAAGAATCAGTCTCCTTTGTTACTCTTTGTATTTTATGCTTAAAGAATGTGATTCTCAGAAGGTGTCGGTAGGCTTCCTCAGACTGCTGCCTCAAGGGTCCAGGACACAAAAAAGGGGGGACGCCCCTGCCTTAGAGCCTCAATGTTCTCCTCCTGATTACACTGCTGGCTGGGCATCCACCATTTTGGGCACAGATGAGTATGGCCTGAGATGGTAAACACAATTCTTGGCTAATTAACTCATTATGGTTACAACTGTCTTTCTGCCAGGTGTCACTCAATTAACTCACACCAGCTAGTAATGGTAACAACCTGAAGGTGATTAACCCAGGCTGTTCTGTGCTTCTTGGGCAACCTGGGGGAAGCCACTGCCCCTCTCTCTCTACCTCCAGAAGAGGGAGACCAGATCATCTCTAAGAGGCCTTGTAGTTCTCAATCTATGGTCTATGATCTTCATTAATTGAATGCATGTGACCAACATGTCTAAAGATTTCTAACCAGCTAGGCCACAGCTGCCTGGGAGGCCTTCTATAATTGGGCTCCATTCCCCACTCATCCCTTCCACGCATTTCACATTCCAGAGAGCTGCTTCCAGACCTGGAAGGCACTTCCCACTGCCCTCTGCCTGCTAGGACCAGCTCAGGTACCACCCTGGCCATGAAACTCTGCTCACGGTGAGTGAGATGCCCCCTGCTCGGATCCTCCTAAAGGGACCTCATCTCTCCCTTGACCCCTTCGATCCCTGAGGGTACACGCTGCATCCCAAGTCCATCACAACACAGTCAACAGCTTCATGAGATGTTCTGATGGCCGCCCTTCTGGGCACATGGTCCCTCATTAGCTTCACTCCGCCCAGGGTCACCTACTCAGGAGGGATCAGGGCTGGACTAAAGGACACAAGAGTTGATTCTAGCCTGACTCAACTGAATTCCAACATTACAAAGAAAAATGATTCTGTGTCAATGGGAGACTCCTTCACACTGAACTTATATACTTACCTGTAGTTATGAGAAGAAGTGCAAATGGAAACTTCAGAAACTTGATACTTCTGGAAATGAGACATTAAGTCAGTCTAAAAAGAAAAAGACACAGGACAGTTTCTTAAAGGCCCCCCAGCCCCTTCCGACAGACCCTAGTGCCGCGAGCGTAAAAGGACTCGGGGTGACAATCTCAGGAGGCAGCCCGGGGGCTCTGTACCTCGGAAACTGAAGGGCACAAGCTGCCGACGTGAATGAGATAATTTCTGTTTGGCTCCCTCTGGGAAGGTTCCCTAATCTTCTTCTCTGCACGAGGAAAAGACAAGACAATTATTTAAGTCTGACAACCTTTCCAAAGTTACAGAGTAAAGGGAATGTCCATTCCAATGGAAGTTTCAATGTTTTATCCAAAAAAGTACAAGCGGCCAGTGACCACAATCGGCCATTGTCTGAAAGGTGCTGGGAGACGGGCTGCCCAGCCCAAGCCCTGCTGGGGAGCTGACATGAAGCCGAGGCCTTGGCCACAGCAGCAAAGGTCAGGAGACATGGACGCCACCTGCAGGCCAGACACTGACCGCATGTTCACATCATCTGCGCGGTCCTGTGTTGTGGCTGAGTTTGTGAAACATTTCCCAGCGACGTTTTCATCTGCTTCTGGCTGCACTTGGAGTTTTGTGGGTGCCTCCTGCATACACACCCTGACTTCTGGCCTGGGCTTGCTACTTCTGCTCCTATTTTATTCACAAATGCATGTCAGCAACAATCCCAAAGGACTAATGATGAAGCATACTCTTCACCTCCTGAGAAAGAACCAACTTTGACTGAATACAGACTGAAGCAGGCTATTTTCCAGGGCTTTTTTTTTCTTCATTTTTTTCTTTTAGTCGAGTCTTCTTGTACAAAATGACGACTATGGAAATATTTTACATGACTGCACATGTATAACCAATATCTGATTGCTTACCATCTCGGGGAGGGGATGGAGAGAAGAAGGGAGGAAAGGATAGAATTTGGAACTCAAAATGTTAAAAAAAATAAAAAAGTTAAAGGGCAGTCAGGTGGCTCAGTGGAAAGAGCTCCAGCCCTGGAGTCAGGAGGACCTGAGCTCAAATCTGGCCTCGGATACAACACACTTACTAGCTGTGTGACCCTGGGCAAGTCACTTAACCCCACTGCCTAGCCAAAAAAAAAAAAAAAAAAAGTTAAAAACTGATTTAACATGTGATTTAGGAAAAAATAAAAAATATATTTTTTATTAATTTATTTTGAATTATCAACAATCACTTCCATAAGCTTTTGAGATTTAAATTTTTCTTCCCCTCCCTCCCCACCTCCCTCCCCTAGACGGCGTGCAATCTGATATAGGCTCTACATATACATTCCTATTAAACATATTTTCACATTAGTGATGTTGTAAGAATTAGAACCAATAGGAGGAACCACCAGAAAGAGGAAACAAAACATAACAGAAGGAAAAAAATAGCAAATAGTATGCTTTGATCTGCATTCAAACTCCATAGTTCTTTCTTCTTTGGAGAGCATTTTCCATTACGACGCCTTTGGAGATGTCCTGGATCCTTGTATTGCTGAGAAGGGTTAAGTCTACCAATATTAGTCATCGCACAATATGGCTGTTACGTTGTATAACATTCTCCTGGTTCTGCTCATTTTACTCATCATTAGACCATACAAGTCTTTCCAGGTTTTTCCAAAGTCAGCTTGTTCATCATTTCTTTTTTTGTTGTTGTTTGTTTTTTTTTAAGGCAACTGGGATTAAGTGACTTGCCCAAGGTCACACAGCTAGTTAAGTGTCAAGTGCTTGGTCTCAGGCTGGATTTGAACTCAGGTCCTCCTGACTTCAGGGCTGGTGCTCTATCCACTGTACCACCTAGCTGTCCCCTGTTCATCATTTCTTATAGCACAATAGTATTCCATTACATTCATATACCACAACTTGTTCAGCCATTCCCCAATTGATGGGCATCCTCTCCATTTCCAATTCTTTGCCACCACAAAAAGAGCTGCTACAAATATTTTTGTACATGTGGGTCCTTTTCCCATTTGTATGATCTCTCTGGGATATAGTCCTAGGAGTGCTATTGTTGGGTCAAAGGGTATGCACATTTTTATAGCTCTTTAGGCATAGCTCCAAATTGCTCTCCAAAATGGTTGCATCATTTCACAACTCCACCAACAATGCATTAGTGTTCCAATTTTCCCACATCTTCTCCAACATTTATCATTTTCCTGTTTTGTCAAGTTGGCCAATCTGATAGATGTGATGTGGTACCTGAGAGTTGTTTTGATTTGAATTTCTCTAATCAATAGTGATTTAGAGCATTTTTTCATATGACCATAGATGACTTTAATTTCTTCATTTGAGAACTGCCTGTTCATATCCTTTGACCACTTATCAATTGGGGAATGACTTGTATTCTTATAAATTTGACTTAATTCTCTATATATTTTACAAATGAGGCCCTTATCAGAGAGACCAGTTGTAAAAATTCTTTCCCAATTTTCTACTTTCCTTCTAATCTTGGTTGCATCGACTTTGTGCAAAAACTTTTCAATTTAATGTAATCAAAGTTATCCATTGTGCTTTTAGTAATGTGCTCTATTTCCTGTTTGGTTATGAATTCTTTTGTTCTTCATAGATCTGATAGGTAAACTATTCCTTGCTCTCCTAATGTGCTTACAGTATCAACCTGAATAGCTAAATCATGAACCCATTTTGACTTTATTTATTATATATGGTGTGAAATTTTGATCTATGCCTAGTTTCTGCCACACTCTTTTCCAGTTTTCCCAGCAGTTTTTGTCAAAGAGTGAGTTCTTATCCCAGAAGCTGGGTTCTTTGGGTTTACCAAATAATAGATTACTATAGTCACTGACTACTGTATCTTGCATGCTTAACCTATTCTACCGATCCACCACTCTGTTTGTTAGCCAGTGCCAAGCAGTTTTGATGACTGCTGCTTTATAATGCAATTTAAGATCTGGAATGGCTAGGCCACCTTCTCCTGCATTTCTTTTCATTAGTTCCCTTGATATTCTGGACCTTGTGTTCTTCCAAATGAATTTTGTTATTATTTTTTCTAACTCTACAAAACAATTTTTTGGTAGTTTGATTGGTATGGCACTGAATAAGTAAATTAGCTTAGGCAGAATTGTCATTTTTATCATATTAGCTTGGCCTACCCATGAGCAACTGATGTTTTTCCAATTATTTAGATTTGACTTTATTTGTGTGAAAAGTGTTTTGTAATTGTGTTCATATAGTTCCTGGGTTTGTTTCGGGAGGTAGACTCCTAAATATTTTATAATGTCTACGGTAAGTTTAAATGGAATTTCTCTTTCTATCTCCTGCTGCTGGGCTTTGTTGGTAATATACAGAAATGCCAATGATTTATGTGGGTTTATTTTATATCCTGCAACTTTGCTAAAGTTGTTTATTATTTCAAGTAGTTTTTTACTTGATTCTCTAAGTATATCATCAAATCATCTGCAAAGAGTGCATGTGAGCAAAGCTACAGAGTAAAGCTCAGCCTTGACATTAGGCCCCCTGTTCATGCAAAGACCCTGCAGGGTCCTCACTAGAGGCCACCACACAGATAACGGTAACAAAGCCCTCCCCAGTCATAATGGCAGGAGCCACAGGCAGTCTAATCTACTGACCCGGGTCATGGAGAAGTCCTCTACAGAAGGGAAGGTCCTACTCTGGGCCAGGAGGACCCTGGAGCCCCAGTACATGGCTCAGGCTGTTGATCCCCTCAGGAAAACCACCCCCCCAATGACACGCCAGTGCACTGAGGGGGGAAGGGCAGCCCACTGGCGGCATCCATTAGCACACACAACCTCAATACACTCAGAAGAAGGAGAGTAAATGTCTGCTGCAGCAGCCTTCTTCACAACCCACCAGCTCCTAAGAATAAAAATCTGTAGCTGGTCCAAGAGATGGTGGAGCCCTGCACAAGGTGGCTTCAATGAGGCCTCATGTGCAAGTAGGACACTGAGCAGCTCTTTCCCTGGTGGCATAAGGAGGGGGCTGGGCAGCGAGAGGGAAGAATTATAAACCTGCCCCCCTGGGGGGCGGCCCTGGGGTAAGACCTGGATAAGGTCGGAGGGGACCTGCGTCGACAGAGCAGATCTGAAGCCAAGGGACAAAAATCCTTCTCTGAGCCAGCCTGCCCTGCCTCCCCCAAGCCCAATGAAAGCTACAGCTAAGCTTCTCCATCAGTCCAGGCCACGAAGACTCACCCGGGGTGAATTCAGGGTTCCTCTTGTCTCGCTCTGTTTGATTTTTTGGTATTTCTGAGCAGTCAATTCCTGTAAGGTTTTCTTTAGCATCAAACCAGTCTTCGCTTATTTCCCGACATTTTGTGTAGTCTAGAAAATTAAAAGCAACCGGTCACTCCTTCTTGGCTGCAATGATCCGTGTGGCTATTCCCCTGGGGACAGTCAGTCCAGGGAAGCCAAGTTCAGTCTGGCTCTAAAAATACCTCTTCTCGAATCTCAAGAACTGAGCACGCTTTTCATCACAAGTTCATGAATGAGTGTGTGCACCCTTAAACGTTTCTAACAGCCTGGACAAAGCCTTCCCATGTTCTACGAGATACGTTTAAGAAAACGACAAAAAGGGGGGATTTCCCATTTTGCAGTCAGAAACTGCTGGGTAACGAGGGGGAGGAACCAGAACAGTTCAGACTGAGAACGCAGTCTTGGGGTAGGATGGGGCAGGAAGGTCAGGGAAGGCAAGAGGAATTTACCACGCGCCAGGCCCTGGGCCGGGTGCTTTACCAAGAATATCCCACCTGATCCTCACGACCACCCTACTGGTGGTCGGTACTATTATTGTCCTTACTTTACAGTTGAGGAAACTGAGGCAAAGAAAGGTCAGGGGGATAGGCCCAGGTCACAGAGCTAGGCCCACCACAGGTCTTAGGCCCATCTGACCTCAGGCCTAGTACTCTAAGAGCTATGCCACCACCTGCCAGTTTAGAAAGGGGGGCGGATTAGAAGAGTAAGCCCCCACCCCCCACCCCTTGTCCCCTGGTAATCACATGCTGGACTTTGACACCGACCTTCATCTTCAAGTTTCAGATTTCTGATGCCGACATTCAGATCCCAGGTCTTTCTGCTTTCATTCTTAGGGGCTGTTTCTTGTTTAGGATGACAATTTTCAGATGCACGAGCAGTCTAAGGAGGAATCAGGTAACATGATTCACTAGGGGCCATTCTGATTAGAACACACACACACAAATTACGTGCCCCCCTGCCCCTCAAGTTACCAAATGTTTGTATGAGCAATCTGACAGACACTCTACAGCAGCTCATTAGCTCCTGGCTCCGATCGAGGCCTCTGACATCCCCTACTCCCCAAATCGTGGGCCAAAAAGCAGATGCCCCCTGGGCATCCTGCTCCCGGGTCACTCATCCCCCACTGGGCCAGTGCTGGGCAGCTAGAACTGCCAAGATCCCCCACTCCTGGGTGTGGCCTGGACATCATCCCTTTCCCTCCCACCCCCATCCATATACCATTTTGTTTTGAAACTCTAGTCGAGTGCACTCATTGTGTGTGTGTGTGTATTACAGCAATCAGGGCTGTGTTGGTTCCATACTGGACTGACTGGAGGCTTCATGAGGGCAGGTATGGCTACACCTGAATGTTCTATTTATTTTCTGTAGTGCCTGGCACAGGGTCCTGCATGAAGGAGGCACTGAATGTTTTTGATTCTGTGCCTTAGCAGAGGGAGCCGAGGCAGGGGCGGGGTAGGGAGAAGCACGAGGCTGTCACTCAGACTGGGCAAGGACATGCCTCTGGTCCTGCCCTAGCCGGGGCCCTGCTGCCCACTGCTGCCTAAAGAGCCCCTTATTAGACTCCTTATATGCTGGTCCTACCAGAACCTCAAACGCAACATGGCCAACAGGGAAGTCCTTTTCCTGCTCCCTCAGACCTCCCTGAGTCTGGTGAGGGTCCAGCACATGCCCTCTCTGGGCATCTCTCCCCCTTCCATAACATCTCTGTCAGGCAGGCAGGGTCTCCTCTCTGTGTCTCCCGCCAGACCTCATCACCTCCCACTCAGACTAATGCCAACAGCCTCCTCAGTCAGGGGTCTCCAGACAGTGGTCAGAACAAGCTTCCAAAGGCACAGGCTGCTGTCCTGCTCCAGAACCTTGGTGGTCTCCATTGCCCCTTGGATAAAAGACAAACTACTCCATGTTGCCTATTAGGCCCTCCCACACTCTAGGTAAACAGGCTGCTGTTCCCTCAGTGCTGCCTGGAAAGACTCCTCCTTCCTCACCCCCAACCCCACAGGGAAGCCTTCCCCAACTCCCGGGGTCCTTCCAGCTACACATCCATAACCATGTGGGAGTGGTCCCCGCGGCTGCACCTGAAGGCCTATGCTGGGTCCTTACCCGCCATCAGGATACCTGCCTGATATGTGGATACTCACAATGCCTTAAACTCAAGCAAGAGATTGAAAGGCAAGGACCCAACAGAGGAGCTGGAGGCCTGGGGGGAGGATAGGTCATCTGTCTATGTCTAGAATCCCATCCTACACACCTCAAAGAGCTGCTGGGAGGAAACAGTGTTGTGTACCGTGAAACATCATGCAAAAAAGTGCATGATGGGGGCAACTTGAGGGTGCAGTGGATAGAGCACCGGCCCTGGAATCAAGAGGACCTGAGTTCAAACCCGGCCTCAGCCACATAACACTTACTAGCTGTGTGACCCTGGGCAAGTCACTTAACCCCCCACTGCCCAACCAAAAAAACAAAAAACAAACAAAAAAAAGTGCACGATTATAATCAATGCATGAGGGATTCGCCTGAGCTCTCCTCCAAACTCCTCCAAATACCTTTTCAAAATGACTCTAAACAAATTCTAGAGCAGCAGAACTCACAAAAAGATGGAGTGAAACAAAATTCCAGCCCAAGGCTGTGCCAGCACAGACCCAGCCCCAGCAAACCCAGAGCAGGCCTTGGGGCAACTGAATCACTGGCAGCAGCGGTGGTTTCCAGGCCTCTCAGCCCACAGATGCCAAAGACAACTTAGAAGGTCAGCAACAAAGGTCTGTCCCACTGGGTGAGAATTGAATGCAGTCCAGCGCAGGTCACGCCAGCATAGCCCCAGCCCCAGCAAACCAGAAGCAGGCCTTAGGAGTGACTGTTTCCGGAACTCTCAGCCCACAGCAGGTAAGGGGGTCAAACAACTGGTCAGAAGGAGATTACAGGGGTTGCTTTGCTCATACTCAGATCTGGGTGACAGTCCTGGGAGGTAGTCCCAGGGTGAGGAGGAGCACTAGCATAGCAGAGCTTGCAGCCACATGGGAGGGGGGACCCACCCTATAGTACCAGGGCAGAAAACAGTGCGTGTGGTGATTGCTCATAGACCACAGCACAGGCCAGGAGAGTAGTACACACCTCTCCTTACATCACACCACCCTGGAAGAACTGAAAACTTACAGGTCCCTAGAAGCATCTCTGAAAACAGCTGCACAAAACCCCTGAAGCTTCGGATAGTGTACCCTGCACCCAGGAAGCAGAGCCCTACTTTAACAAAAAGGTGTAAGTCAACTAATAGGCTAGGGAAATGAGCAAACAACGGAAAAACTCTGATTATTGAAAGTTACTATGGCGACAAGGAATATCAAAACATACACTCAGAAGAAGACAACAAAATCAAAGCTCCTACACCCAAAGCCTCCAAGAAAAATATAAATTAGTCTTAGGCCATGGAAGAGCTTAAAAAAGATTTTGAAAATCAAGTAAGAGAGGCAGAAGAAAGATTAGGAAAGGAAATGGGAGTGATGTAAGAAAATCATGAAAAAAGAGTTAACAACTTGGTACTGAAGAAAATAACACCTTAAAAAACAGACTAGGCCAAATAGTAAAAGAGGTACAAAAAGTCAATGAGGAGAAGAATGCCTTAAAAAGCAGAACTCGACAAACAGAAAAAGAGGCCCAAAAATTCTCTGAAAAGAAAAAACTCCTTAAAAAGTAGAATTGTTCAAATGGAAAAGGAGTGACCAAAAGGTCACTGAAGAAAATAATTCCTTAAAAATTAGAATGGCAAAAATGTAAGCTAATGACTTCATGAGAAATCATGAAACAATAAAACAAAACTAAAAGAATGAAAGAATAGAAGACAATATCAAATATCTCACTGGAAACACAACTGAACTGGAAAATACCAGGAGAGATAATTTAAAAATTATTGGACTACCTGAAAGCTATTATCAAAAAAAGAGCCTAGACATCATCTTTCAAGAAATTATCAAGGAAAACTGCCCTGATAGTCTAGAACCAAAGGGTAAAATAGAAATTGAAAAAATCTACCTCCTGAAAGAGATCCCAAAATGAAAACTGCCAGGAATATTACAACCAAATTCCAGAGTTCCCAGGTCAAAGAGAAAATATTGCAAGCAGCCAGAAAGAAACAATTCAAGTATCATGGAGCCATAGCCAGGATAATACAAGATTTAGCATCTTCTACATTACAGGATTGAGGGGATTAGAATATGATATTCTGAAGGGCAATATTCTGACCTAGGATTAAAACCAAGAATCCCTTCTCCAGCAAAACTGAGTATAATCCTTCAGGGGAAAAAATAGGCATTCAGTGAAAAAGAAGACTTTCAAGCACTCTTGATGAAAAGACCAGAGCTGAGTAGAAAATCTGACTTTCAAATACAAGACTTAAGAGAAGTGTAAAAAGGTAAACTGGAAAGGGAAGTCATAAGGGATTTAATTAAGTTTAAACTGTTCACATTCCTATAGGGGAAGATGATACTTGTAACTCATAAGACCTTTCTCATTATTAGAGTAGCTAAAAGGAGCATAGATAGACAGAGGGCACAGGTATGAGTTGAACATGAAGGGATGATATCTAAAAAATAAAATTAAGGGGTGAGAGAGGAATGTATTGGGAGAAAGGGAGAGAGAGGTAGCATGGAGTAAATTATCTCACATAAAAGAGGCAAGAAAAAGATTTTACAGTGGAGGGAAAGATGAGGGAGGTGGGGGGGGTGAATGAACTTTATTCTCATCAGAATTGACTCACAAAGGGAATAACAGACCCACTAAACTGGGTATAGAAATCTAGCTTACCCTACAGGAAAGTAGGAGGGGAGGAAGGGGATGAGAAAAGGAAGGATGATAGAACAGAGGGCAGATTGAGGGAGGGGCTACTCAGAAACAAAACACTTTTGGGGAGGGACAAGGTGAAAGGAGAGAGAGAATAGAATAATCGGGGGGGAACAGGATGGAGGGCAATACAGTTAGCAATAGTAATTGTGGAAAAAATTTTGAAGCAAGTTTCTCTGATAAAGGCCTCATTTCTCAAACACATAGAGAACGGAGTCAAATTTATAAAAATACCAGCCATTTCCCAATTGATAAATGATCAAAAGATACGATCAGTTTTCAGATGAAGTAATCAAACCTATCTGCGGCTACATGAAAAAATATTCTCACTATTGATTGGAGAACTGTAAATTAAAACAATGCTGAGGTACTACCCCATATCTCTCAGCTTGGCTAATAGGACAAAGAAAATGACATATGTTGGAGAGAAGGTGGGAAAAATGAGATTTTAATGCACTGTTGGTGGAGTCGTGAAACAATTCAACCGTTCTGTTGAGCAATAAGGAACTATGCCCAAAGGGCTATAAAACCAGGCGTACCCTTTTACCGAGCAATACCACTACTAGGTCTGTATTCCAAGAGATAAAAAACAAAAAGGAAAAGTACTTATACGTACAAAAATATTTATAGCAGCTCTTTTCTGGGGGTAAAGAATTAGAAGTTGAGGGGATGCCTGTCAATTGGGGAATGGCTAAACAAGTGGTGGTATATCATAATGATGCAATATTATTGTACTGTAAGAAATGATGAGCAGGATGCTCTCAGGAAAACCTGGAAAGACTTACATGAACTGATGCTAAGTGAAATGTGCTGTGTATAAAGTAATAGCAATACTGTAAGATGATCTGGTGTGAATGACTTAGCTATTCTCAGCAACATAATGATCCAAGACAACTCTGAAGGACTTAGGATGAAAAATGACATCCATCTCCAGACAAAGAACTGATGGTGTCTGAATATAGACTGAAGCAGAGTTTTTTTACTTCCTTTATTTTTCTTGTTTTTTTTCTTATCTACGTTTTCTTTCGTAACATGACGATTATGAATATGTTTTGCGTGACTACACATGTATAACCTTAAAAAAAATAATCAATGTATTCTCATCTCAAGACCAGAAAGACATGTTTGCTTTCACCCTATCACTGGGATGTGTCTGAGCTGGGGGGAGAGGGAACGACTTTAGAAATCACCTAGGACATACCTCTTACTTTACACCTAGGAAACTGAGGCCTGGGGGGAGATGGGACTTGCTTGGGCCACACAGAAGCAGCTGTTTGGCTACACTGGGGTCTGTCACATGGCCAAGCCAGGAACGGGACCAAGACTGTACTTGGCGACGTAAAGAACCAAGAATTCCCACTGGGGAGGGACCTAAAGCCCGCCCCTAACCTCACCTGAGAAAGGGTCCTTTTCAGGTTGGTAGCACCGGGGTCAGCGTTATATGCAACAGGAACATCAATGAGGCCTGAGTTTGGTCCTGAAAGGCTGGAATGAAAGGCACACAGATTACTCTAGTGCAGGAAGAGGACACATGAGAATAAAGATAACATTTCTGAGTAAGAACCAAATGTAGAACACACACAGGGCAAAACAATGATAACGTTTATCGTCAGAGCTTGCTGATGCTTATCTGAAATAGGAAAAAAACGTAACTTACATATGAGAGCCTTCTTTCATTAGCTGGAGAGAGAGAAAGGGAAGGAGAAATCCATTAAAACACGAATATTTTCTGCGGAAAATGTTTAAAAAACTCTCATTACCACAACACATACCTTGGAAGGAATAAAAGTGGAAAAGAAAGATGACAATTTGGACTCCACAGAAAGGGGAGGCAATTCATCCAATGGTACTCCCTTTGTTATTTTTTCTCTCATACTCAAATACTTAAATTTCAGATCTCCAAAGACAGACAGTAATGTCGATCCTAATTCTGTTTTAGCAAAATCACTTGCAAAATTCCTGTTAAGCAGTAGAAATAGGTGAGTACATACCCCTACACCTTGGGCCTTATACACACATGCTTATCACTACTGTTGAGAGAAACGATTATGTCTTTCCTATATGAAAAGCCAATTATTAAATTAGGACTAAGGTTTTTCTCCCCTTTTATTTCCTCATTCCCTGTAGGCTACTCAGTCAGCCTTTGAAGGGCAGGATTGACAAAGAGACAAAATCTGGGGCAGATGCACCCCACTGGGAAAATTTAGATCAAAAGGTAAAGAGATTCTAGTCTGGTGAAATTTCTGCTCCCTCAGACCTCCCTGAGTCTGGTGAGGGTCCAGCACACGCCCTCTCTGGGCATCTCTTCCCCTTCCATAACATCTCTGTCAGGCAGGCAGGGCCTCCTCTTCCTGTTTCCCGCCAGACCTCATCACCTTGATTTCTATCAAGATTAAAAACAAGTTTTCAGAAGAATAATGGAATAACTAACAGAATTACCTCTCTAGGGCCACCCTTTGGAAAGATAGAAGATGAGGAAACCCGCTTCCAACAGGAGTCCTCCAGGGGCTGGCACTGACCAATCATTCCTATCACCCACGAGCAGCAGGCATTTAAAGGGGACACTTGCTCTGGGGCCAGCCAGCTCACCCAGACTAGCACAATTCATACGGTACTCCACCCCGTCCAACCATAACAAACATTTTTAGACATCAGACTAAGATTCATGATTATTAATTTTGTGACATGCTAACAGCTGGTTTTTTCCTGATGTGTTTCAGATAGACAATATTTTAAAAAGCAATCAATACATGCCTAGTAAAGCTTTCCTTTTCTTCCATTATAAGTCTGTAAATTTTCCAACAATGCTGATGACACATCTGATAATGGGCTTTTAAAAGCAGCAACTCTGCTTTTATGGCTCTCTGCAACGTTTTCTGACAGCATTTGGAAGGAAAATCCCTCTCCACGTCTTCAGAAGGTTGAAACTGACTTTAAAACAAAGAACGGGACTAGTTCAAAACTCAGAATGAATCTACTTAACATTAAGAGCAAGCTGTTCATTTTCTAGATTTTTATCTTAAATCAGTTTCTACGGGTGATTGAAAATTTTGCACTAACAACACTTCTAGAATATGACTTGAGATTTAAAGATAAATCTATTATTTTTAAAAATAAAGAAAATATCTTAATAAATCACCCTTTATCTAAGTTAGGTATTATTATAGTAAGGGTTTCTCATTTACCTGCTGGCACCGGAGAAGGCAAGGGACATAGCTTCTGTCTACGTATTAGGACAGAATGCAAGCTATTTGTATACTTATGCATTTTTCCAAAGTAATATAAGGATTTGATTGCTGTTACTGTGCTGTAACAATTACAGTTACAACCTTGAAAAGCCAAGGCGCTGAATTCACCTATTAAATGGAAGACAGTAACAGGATAGCTTAGACAAAGAACCCAACAATTTTCTGCCTAAAAGAAACACATTTAACATATAGATACACATGCCAATTTAAAGTGAAGAGCCAGAATGCAACGTATTGTGCCTCAGCTGCATGTAAAACAAATAAACCACAAGTTGTGATCACGTATTTCAACAGAGAAACAAAAAATATATGCCATCAAGGAAGATAGGGAAACTGCATTACACTTAACAAGTTCCAGAGATGGTGAGATGTCGATTTTGTGTATGTGTATGCAGACACACAGACACATACACGACCAAGTGGAACAGTAGCAGAGCAGTTAAAGGAAAGGCAGCAGAGAGAGACTGGCCAACAGAAGAAGACAGGCGGATAGGGTGATAAAACAGAAGGGAGGGCTATTAAGGGAGATCGCAGAGTACCCACCGAGACATTAAAAATATCTAATGCCTTGTACGTATTAGGTGTTTAATAAATATTAAATCTGAATTTTGAAGGAACTATATAAGCATCTGTCCAGGGCTGTTTGGACATGTCTAAAGAGTAGGGATTGAAACAACTTCTTAAGGTTCCTTTGGCCATTTCATTCTATTAAAATGATGTCAGCCAGGCAGACACAATCTAATCTTGACTTTTCATATCCTTGTCATTCACAGTCGATTGTAAAAGCATCATAAAAATCATATGACATACCTCTCAGGATTTTTCTTTAAGTCTTTGACATCACATTTATTTTTCAATTCCAGGCAATCCTGAAAACATTTTAACAAATAATCAGAGATGTTCAGTGATGGAAATCAAGATACCACACAAGCAGACCACCAGAAACTCCCTATTAGCATACCAAATGTAACCACTTCAGTGCTTTTCCAACCCTATCATTCACAATTTTTGTAGAGTAGTGAGGGGAGGAATTCAGGGAGGCTTCATAGGAGGTAAAACCAAAAAAAAGCTTAACATTACCCGAATTAACAAATTGTCATTAGCTTTTGAATTCTCAACTGGAAACGGCTTTTCTTGCCCTTTGGGGAAAATCCCTCGTAAGTGACCCTCTTCTTCTGCCCGCTCCTGCAGACAGGACCAGTCTGTGTTGCAGGCGATGCTTCTTGGCTTCTCATCTGGCCACTCGCTGGGTCGTGTTTTGTTCATCATGGTTATTTCTGTATTGCTTGACCTGGATGCCACAGAAGACCTTGCACTTGTGGCCCTGCTCGTGGTGAAACAGGCCCTAAAATCAGAGCTGGCATCAACCGTCTGGTTAACTGTAACAAGACGGTCACGGGCTGCATCCACTGAGCGCTTGAGATGCTTGGGCTCCACACTGATAAGGTGTGTTTTGCTGACTGCTTTTGTAGGGCTACCTTCTTCTATCAAATGACTCTCTTTGGCCGAAACCTGTGGCATTGTCGTGGGCAAATCTAAGCCTGGCTTGGTGGTGCTCTGGATGAATTTATAACATGACTGGTCATAGGCAGACATATCCGACTCATCAAAAATAAAAGTTGTGGAACTCTGCCAACATTTGCTGGGCTGCTGTGATACCGCTGAAACTCTTTCCAGGAACAAACTAGGGTTTTCCACACTCTTCAGAATGGCGTTCTCCCCTGCTTCCCCACAGACATCTTTCTTCTCAGTCATCTGAGACTTCCTTTTGTCAGGAGAGATACTGGCTTTGCATGTCTGCTGAGGTTTCCCTGCACTGCTGATTAACTGAGAAGTCTGACTGCAGGCAACGTCCTGCTCTTCTGCTGTACCACTCACGTGTACCATGCCATTAAGTAAACTCTGGTTCGTGAAACTTGTCTCTTGTTCTCGGCACCTCCGGTACTTCTGACCGTGGTACTCGGTTAGAGACAGGTGATCATGAAGTTCAGGCACCTTGGCCATACCTTCTTCTTGTGTGTGAATGTGAGTTGACTCATAGGAGAAAAAGGTACCACCTTCCAATTTCTTCACGTGATTCTCGCCCAGACCATTAGCACAGTTAATTTCATAATCTGAATTTTCCAACTCTACGACTTCTGAATTAGGGGTACATAGTGTCTTAATTTGGTCAAAATCTAAATGGAAACCAGAGTAATCTTGCTCTTCAGCACTGTGATATTCCTGCTGGGAATCTTCATCCAGATCATGCTTCTGAATATCACTAGCATTAATCTTGTAATCACCATCTACATTTCCGCAGATTTCTTTCAAAACACCAGAATCTTTGTTTTGGTCTTTAAGTATATCAAAAAATCGCTCTTCTTTTTGCATTTCAAGATCTGTCTCTGAACTCAGATATGTAAAATGTTCTTTCAATTTAGAATCTGAGTCTGGGATATTGATGGAATAGGTATCATTCAAGAGAGCATAGTCAACCACACCCGAAAGTGCACTCGACTGATACGGAGCTCTCCCAAGAGAGACTGGGGGGCTCCCTGAGGACAGCTCGGATGTCTCTCTTTCGTCCAAGAGGCTCATGTGGTCTTTATCCATTTGCTCCAATACCAAGAAACTGCAGCGATCACGAGAAATAGTGAACAGACTTTCACCACTGACGTTTTTATCATAACAGTGAGAGGCCAGGAAGAAATGTTTTCTCTTGGGACTTGATGGCTCATCTGAAAGCAAAAGAAAAGAAAGGTGCCTTTCAACAAGATTCTTCACCAACAGGCAGGCTCTGGGGCCACTCCACTTCTGAATACCATTGGTGGTGGGGAGGCTGTTTTCTGACAACCAGCCTCAATCTTTAATGCCAACCCACCAATCTCAAATCTGCCCTCTGGGGCCACAGGAATAAGTCTGATCGCTCTCCTACAAGGGGACCTTTTGGGTACCTGAAACCATCTCTTACACTCCAGCCCTGGCCCTTCACAAACCTCCCCGACGCTTTCTTTTCCCCAGTTACTTCTGTAGCCCATTCCCCCACCGTTCTCAACTCAAACTCATATAATCAAAGGAAAAAAAAAAGCAGGAATGGAGGGGGCCATCTCATTACCAGACCTCAGCCTATATTATGAAGCCATAAGCGTCCAGACTGTCTGGCGCTGGGTAAACAAGATAGGTCTGCATTGAAGCTCTTCACCACTTGACTCCTGCCAACTTTCCCAGCAGATGAATCCTGAATCTCCCTCACCCATGCTCTGGGCCTCTCTGCTGCTCCTTACATGGGATGGTCCACCTCCAGGCCAGGCCAGAAGACACTCCCTTCTCCCATCTGATACTACTTTTGGCATACTGTCTTTCCCTACTCCCCCATCTGCATGCCATGACTTTGTATTTACTCTGCCTATCCTCAGGTATGGACAGGCTGCTTCCCCAATAGAACATAAGCTTCTTGGGGGTGGGAACAGTTTTATTTTTGTCTTAGTATCCGCTGCATCCAGCACAGTGCTTGGCCTCGAGCAGTTCACTTAAAAAATGCTTAGACAAGGAAGACTCAGGATCCACTGAACCTGGGAGCCCAGTATTCGAAAACAAGACTCCCCTACTGGACAAGAACTGGTAAGAAAAATGAAGAGCAGTCCTGCAGAAATTAGGTTAAGACGGGCTTCTTATATGATACATCACAATAAGCATCAAACGAAACTAACTACAAAAGCTCATTTAAAAAAAAATCTGGAAAAAAGTCACCTTTCACAACTATAGCATTAGGAAAACTTTTGTTAAAGACAAACACACACACAACATCACTGAGTAGTAATGCTTGGAAAGAATGAATAGTAGTACCAGTAATCATAGAAAGAGACTTATTTACATTCTATCACATACTAATTTAAGTCAGAACTAACTTTGGAGGAGAGGATTCTGGGAAGATGGAGGAGTTCACAAAATTCCAAGCTCTCCGGACTTCCCCCCCAAACAAGACAAAAAAAGCACCTCAGGGAAAACATAGAGCACCGAAATAAACAAGTGTTGGGACAGAACAGTGGTCCACCTGGACAACCAGAGGAGATCCGAGATTTGGTCCCGTGAAGTATAAACACCCCCAGGCTTGTTCCTCTGAAACAGCAAGCTGCGAGCCCTAGGGCTAGCTGGGTTGGAAGGTAACCTCGGCCCAGCCACAGGAATTTTCACCTCCTAAACAGCCTAAGAAGTCCAGAGTCAGAGTGGGAGAGGGAGAAGATTGAGGGAACGTCAGCCGATAAAGAACGCTAGACCCAGCTGTGCTGGGAAAGAAGGAATGAGCACATGCCTGGTAAGTGCAGAAGCAGTGAAGCCAGGACGTCGCTGGCTGGCCGTGGGCACTTAGGGGAGGGTAGAGGTCTTGAGGAGAGAACTGAAGGAGGATCTGAGGCCAGAGACACCATTCCCCATATCCCAGGGCTGGAGGTAATTACAATAATAAGCTGCTACAAATTTAAAAAAAATTAGCAGGCAAAGGAGAAAGAATCCAACCATAGAAAGTTACTATGGGAATAGAGAAGACTGAGGTTCACTTTCAGAGGAAGATGTTGAAGCAAAAAATAAAAAAGCCTTTCTTACTGAGTCAAATTTATAAGCATACAAGTCATTCCCCAATTGATAAATGGTCAAAGGATATGAACAGGCACGGATGAAGAAATTAAAACTCTCTATAGTCATATAAAAATACTTTAAATCACTATTAATTAGAGAAATGCAAATTAAAACAACTCTGAGATACCACTTCACACCTATCAGATTGGCTAAAATAATCAAAGGGAAAATGATGGTTGGTGGTTGTCCTTTGTTCTTGAAGAGGACCTGCAGAACTTTCTGCAAAAAGGGCGGCAAGCATTACCCTCACAAAGTGACACAGTACAAGAAATGCAAGGATTCCACTTCTGCAAGGGAAAATGATGGTTGGTGGTTGTCCTTTGTTCTTGAAGAGGGCCAAAATCACATCACTATGTTAGAGTCAAGTTACAAGGCATCCGGCTGTGGTTGATCAGAACAAAACGAGCTTGGAACATTCTATCAGAGGTTGGGCACAAACAGTCTGTGTGAACCTTTGGGGTGGATTCTCTTAAGTTTGCCTATCTTGCATTTCTCTTGAGCTATTTCAATTCTGCTCTGCTCACAGTACACAGCACCATCTCTTATGTGGGCACACCATGCTGAGCACTACTGTGCCAACGTTTCCCATGTCACACAATCAATTCCAAAGTTCTTTTTTTTTTAGGAACACTCAAAATTTACTAAGCACCTTTAGTGTGAAAGGCATGGTGACCGTGCCAAGATACAAAGATTGACACAGACAAAGATTCTGCCCTCCAGGGGGCTTAAAGCCTAATATGGGTTTATGTAAAACAAAACAAAAAAAAAGATGTAAAATGAAGGAACAATGAGCTCCATTCTTTACTCTTCCAAGTCTTGACCAGCTGTCATTCCCACCCATCCCTATACATAATTAATATCAGTTTTCAATTAACAAGCCATCCCTTTAATGATGAGATTATTTCAATCACTATTAATTAGTTCTCCTTAGAGGATTAACTCAACCCAAATAGATATGGGAACTCATTTGATTAATACTTTGAAAACAAGGTACAAATGAGTTTTCAATTAACAGGACATCCCTTTAATAGCCAGGCAATTCAATCATTATTAGTTTTCCACAAAGAACCCTAACAACCCAAACAGATATGGGAAACCACTCTGTTAATGTTTGAAAACAGGGCAATCCCTGAAAGTGATGAATTGGATTTGCTGAAAGCCTATAAAATAGGGGCTAGTTATCCCTACCTTTATTACTTTGTATCCTTAATTTGCCTAGGAATCCAGGCTGTCAGTAACTATTTTAGTCATAGCACTAATAACCAAGGACCTGGGCCCCCCAGAAACATCCCGCTGAGCTTTCTCTCCATGACACATAAATCTCATTAAGTAGGTGACTAAAGTTACAACACTCAACCACATCCTCAAGAACTTTCCCTACACGGGGAAAAGCTTCCCATAGTATGAGACTTGGTTTTACTCAAGTCTCTTCCTTTTCAAGACAGAAAACACAAAACCAAGGGATGGCATGGAACGGTTTCTTCCCATTAAGATGAAAACAAGGAAACTCAGAACTGGATCACTTGGTCCTTTTTCTTCTTGTCTCCCCCCAGTTCAAAATGATTACGCCTCTTAATGGCAAGCATCCTCTTAGACCTGCGGTTGGGTTCTACACAGTCAAACCTCAGTATAATCTTTTTTGTGGTCTTTGCCTTTTCCCAGAAAATTGGTTTTGTTTTACCACCATAGCCACCCTGCTTCTGATGGTATCGCCTTTCTCCCTGCACATACAGGGAATCCTTGCGTTTCTTGTACTGCGTCACTTTGTGAGGCTAATGCTTGCTGCGCTTTTTGCAGAAAGTTCTGCGGGTTTTAAGGACATTCACCAAAGGGCAGCAAGTGCTGGAGGTTTCACTTCCAAATGGGCTTCTCTGATGTCCAAGCCACCCCAGTGGCTTGGTCCATCAGCCAAGTGCTCATAGGCGAGGACAAAGACGAGCTGAAGAAGACGACGGGCTTCGAAGGATGACGGAGGAAAACTATTCTAAAGTTCTTAAGAGACCTTGAGAGTGTCCTTATAGTGCTTCTGCCCACCATGTGAATGCTTGCCCTGTGTGAGTTCTCCATAAAATAGTCTTTTTGGCAAGTACATTTTGCATTTGAACAACATGGCCAGCCCAATGGAATTGTGCTCTCTGCAGCAGAGTTTGAATGCTTGGCAGTTTAGTTTGAGAAAGGACCTCAGTGTCTGGTATCTTACCGGTCAGGTGATCTTTAGAATCTTTCTAAGACAATTCCAATGGTAGTGATCCTGTGTCCTGGCATGCCGCTGGTAGACTGTCCAGGTTTCACAGGCATACAACAATGAGGTCAGCACAATAGCTCTGCAGACCTTCAGTTTGGTAGTTAGTTTAATATCTCTTCTCTCCCATACTTTCCTTCAGAGCCTCCAAAACACTGAGCTAGCTCTGGCATGAGTCAACCTCATCAATGTGTACATCCTTGGAAAGTCAACTGCCAAGGTGGGGGAACTTATCCACAGCATTCAAAGCTTCTCCATTTGCTGCAACCAATGGTTCCTCGTGCCCGTGGTGTGGTGGTGGCCGATGCAGCACTTGTATTTTCCTGGTGCTAATTGTTAAGCCAAAATTAGCACAAGCAGCAGAGAACAGAACCATACTTTGTTGCATCTCAGCTTCAGAGACTGCACTGAGTGCATAATCACCTGCAAATATAAAGTCATGCACCAACACTCCCTTCACTTGGTCTTGGCTTGTAGCCTTTTCAAGTTGAAGAAAGTATCATAGGTGTGGTAGCTGACTCTGATGCTGTGTTCCTTCTCATTGAAGGCGTCTGAAAACGTCACGCTAAAAAGCATGGGAACAAGCACCCAGCCTAGTTTCATTCCACTGGTGACTGGGAAAGCACGTGCGCATTGTCCATTATCTAGGACCCAGGCAAGCACGCCATTGTGAAATTGACCTACAATACTGATTAACTTCTCTGGGCAACCAAATTTTGATATAATTTTCCACAAGCCCTCTCGACTGACTGCATCAAAGGCCTTGGTCAGACCTACAAATGTTGTGTACAGACCTCTGTTCTGTTCTCGGAGAAGATGTGGGAAAACTGGAACACTAATGCATTGCTGGTGGAATTGTGAACTAATCCAATCATTCTGAAGAACAATTTGGAACTATGCCCAAAGGGCTAAAAAACTGTACATACCTTTGATCCAGCAATACCACTAGTAGGTTTGTATCCCAAAGAGATCATAAAATAGGGAAGAGGACCCACATGTACAAAAATATTTATAGCAGCTCTTTTTGTGGTGGCAAAGAATTGGAATTTGAGGGGATGCCCATCCACTGGGGAATGGCTGAACAAGTTGTAGTATATGAATGTAATGGAATACTACTGTGCAATGAAAAATGATAAGCAGGTGGATTTCAGAAAAACCTGGAAGAGACTTACATGAACCGACGCTGAGTGAAATGAACAGAACCAGGAGAACATTGTGCGATGATTAACTATGATAGACTTAGCTCTTCTCTGCAATATCATGATTCAAGACAATTACAAAAGACTCATGCTATCCATACCCAGAGAAAGAACTATGGTGTTTGAATGCAGATTGAAACACACTATTTTCTCTCTTTTTTCTTTCTCGTAGTTTTTCCCTTTTGTTCTGATTCTTTTTTCACAACATGACTAATGTGGAAATATGTTTAATATGACTGTACATGTATAGCCTATATCAGTTTGCCTGCCGTCTTGGGGGGAGGGGAGGGAAGAGGGAGGAAAACGATTTGGAACTCATCTTATGAAAGTGAATGCTGAAAACCATCTTCATATGTAATTTGAAAAAATTTAAAAAGAAACATAAAAAAGCCTCTTCTACCCCAAAGAGTAACATCAAATGGTCACCTGCCCAAAAAGAATTCATAGAAGAAGTTTAAAAAGGTTTTAAAAATCAAATGAGGGAGATTGAGGAAAAAATTTTTTAAAAAAGAACAATACAAGAAAAACAAGATTATGAAAAGAAAGTCAACCAACTGGAAAAGGGGATCCAGAATCTTAAGGAAGAAAACAACTCCTTGAAAGTTAGAACTGGGCAAGAGGAAGCCAGCAAAGTTATAAGAGACCAAGAAATAATAAAATAAAATATAAAGAATGGAAAAAACAGAAGAGAATGTAAAACATGTCATAAGAAAAACAACTGATGTGGAGAACAGATCAAGAAGAGAAAACATAAGAATAATTGTACTACCTGAAAGCTATGATTAAAAAAAAAGCTCGATACAATAATACAAGAAATAATTAAAGAAAATTGTCTTGAAGAGGTAGAACAAGAGGAGAAAATAGAAATAGAAAAAATCCACCAATCACCATCTGAAAGAGATCCTATGAAGAAAACTTATAGGAATATCATAGTCAAACTCCGAAACCCACAGCTCAAGGAGAAAATATTATGAATAACAAGAAAAAAAATTCAAATATGGTGGAGCCACAATTAGAATCATACAAGACATAGCAGTGGCGACACAAAAGACTGCAGGTCTTAGAACACTATATATTGAAGAGGAAAAAAACTGGGGTTGCAGTTGAAAATATCATACCCAGCAAAGTTAAGCATAATCCTGAATGAAAAAAATGGGCAATCAATGAATGGCCAGACTTTCAGAATTTTGTCGCAAAAAACCCCCCCAAAAAACCAAAAAACCTAAACTGAACTAGGGGCAGTTAGGTGGGACAGCAGATGGAGCACTGGTCCTGGAGTCAGGAGGATCTGAGTTCAAATTTGGCCTCAGATCAGACACTTGACACTTACTAGCTGTGTGACTCTGGGCAAGTCACTTAACCCCAATTGCCTTAAAAAACAAAATACAAAAATACAAACAAACAAAAAAACCTGAATGCAATAGAAAATTTGACATTCAACATCTAAGAGAATATAAGGTACACATCAAAGACTAATTACAAGGGGCTCTATAAGGACAGATTTTTACTTTTTTCTATAAGGAAACGCAAAATGGATGTCTAAGATTGTTATTAGTGATTGCGTAGTTTGGAAGAAAGACTGAGGTAGTGAGAATGGTGTGATTCTAAAAAAGTAAAACCATTTAGGAACAGCAAAAAAGAGTCATTATCTTATACAAATGAGGTATGAGAGGAAGAAATGACACAGAGATTAGATGGAGGACTGGTAGTTGTGAAACCCTATTCTCATCAAGAATAGGTTAAAGAGGGAACTATACACACACACACACACACATAAAAGTCTTCTAAATTCAGAAAGGAAATAAAAGGCTAAGAGCATAGAGAGGGGTGAGAAGATAAGGGAGGAATTTTTAGAAGGAACCCTACTCACATCAGATCTGGATTAAAGAGAGAACAATCTACACATTTAGAAGAAAATAAGTCTTCTAAATTTATTTAGATTAACAGGAATGGGAGAATAAGGGAGAGATTTTTGGGGGGGCAAGTTAAGTAATAGGAGGGCAAGGTAGCAGGTAGAAGTAAAGTAGAGGAGTCAGGAGGGATAGGAAATAAGAGCTACACACAAACATAAAATAAAAATCAGGAGTAGAATTCATTAGAAAAAAAGCAGGAGTAATAATCATGATCTCAGATAGAGTTAAAGCTAAAATTGATTTAATCAAAAGAGAAAAATTGAGAAAAACTACATTAAATGTCAGCCATATTAATCCATATTGCTGTAAACTATTTAAAATAACTAGACAGTATAAGGTTGGAACGTGGCTGTGGTGTAGAAAATGAGTTGGTGGACTCAGAAAAATATGGAAAGACTTGGATTTACGAAGGAAGACGTTATCTGCCCTCAGAGAAACAGAGGACAAACAAGTATAGTACAGTCTTACATAGACATGTATGAATGTATATGTCCATATATGAGTATATATATATATATTAATATATTAGATCAAGTATATGTATATGTGTATAAGTATACATGTCTATATGTGTATGTGTATACGTATGTATGTATATATATCTATATATATGTATGTGTATATAAATATATCCATGCTTAATTGTAGCCTTCTTGGGGGAGAGGGGGAAGGAAGGGGAAAAAAAAAGTAAAAAGTACACAACGGAGAACAAAAGAAAATTTACAAGAAGCAAAGACAGCTCTGAACACAATGTGTAATATCTGTTACATAGGCTTTCTTGAAATGGAATTTTATTGTTGTGTATTTCGAATCTTCTCTTACATTCTGCTGTGCACCTGGCAATGCTTTTTCCCTTTTCTTAATTTTGTACTTAAGTTTTAGTATTTAAGCTTAAAATAAGTTAATAAAAAAAAAGAACTAGCTTTGTGGATATCTTTTTATTCATATTCATCATTTATTCAAGCACAACATACAAAAATTAGAATGTATCATAAAAGCCAATGTTTGGGGAATGTTGCATTCAGAAATTCCTATAAGTGTAAATACAAAACTAATTTGCCATTCAGTCACCTACAGGCTTGTAAATCACAATACTGTTTTCCAGGAAATATACTTTCTAAATATGAACTGCAGAAGCATCCTGGTTCTTACAGTCCTAGTTGCAGCTCCTTTACCCTGCCTCCTCAAGGTCGGAACCAGCAATCATAAGAACTAGGGACACCCAGGCCCCCATTTTGAAGGAGAAGGATCTTGGGCAGATTAAGAGAAGCTTCTAGAACTAACCACTTATGCATAAAATGAATTCTCAGTCTGGGCAAGCAGAGGTGGTCACATAAATGTGGAGCAGCAGAGAATCCATCAATGACCAACAACTTATTAAGCATGCCAGGGTTTGCAAAGCCTTTTACAGCCATATCTGAATCTATCCTCACAGCTCGGTGAGGCAGGCGTTATTATTATCCCCATTTTACAGCTAGGGAAAGTGAGGCTCAGAGTGGTTTGGTAACCTGCCCTGACACTCGCCCTCCTCTGGGAGAGTTCTCTAGTACAGCTTCCTGTGAGCAGGGAGGCCAGGGAGGAGGTGGGTGCAACAGGAGATGCAGGGCCTGAACCAGGACAAGAGCAGGGAGGAAGGGGCTGCTGCCACCCACCAACCTGAGGCGGCAGGAGGAAAGGAGGCTGTGTTGGCTTTTGAGGGGCTAGCAGGGCACAGAAAGCCTGAAGCTTGGGGACAGTCTGGGTCTGGACACAGGGGTCGGGAGGCATGTGCCTGGCGGGAGGCAAATGAGAGAGTAAACCAAAGGACAGGCATAGCCGGGTGCCCAGGCTGGGGTCAGGCTTCTCTGGGCAGCACATTCCCACTCCTGCCCACTTCCTGCAGAAAGCGGCCTGTCCTACCATGATTTCACCTTAGAAGAATGAGCCCAGGCCAAGAAGTGCCAGGCCTGGGCGTAGAGATGCCAGGCTAATCCAAAATTGGAGCCCTGACCAATTTAAAATGTGTAGCCCAGGCAGTGAGTGACACGGATTCTTGAGGAGCAGCCTTGCAAATGCCTGGGCTGGCAGCTAGGGGGTGCCAACTGTGTCAGGAACACCTGAGTTCAAATCCAGCCTCAAACATGGTGACCACAGCCAGGTCACTCGACTGCTGTCTGCCTCAGTTTCTTCAACTCCCTTGTATGTATTTTGTATATATTCTATCCTGATGTCCATCAAACAACCAACATGCATTATTAAGTACCTGCTGTGTGCCAAGGGCTGGGGATACAGAGACAAAAGCGAGTCCACCGTCTGGTTCAGAGGAAAAAGCCCAAACAAATGCTAGGTTATTAGACAAAGAGAGCCCTGGGAGCTAAAGGGTTAAAGCTCGAGGTGAGGCTTGAGCTGAGTCTGGGAGAGCATTCCAGGTCAGGGGGACAGCCTGGGTCCAGCACTCCATCTAGGCTGGCGTACGCTCTGAAGTACAGGCAGAGGACGTGCAAACCAACCTTCTCTGCTGATTTTGCCTCTCCTCTACGGCTCTTGGGCATTATCAGAAATTTTAGGCTTGGAAAAAGGCCTGGCTTGGAGGCCCAGCTCAGCTCCCTGCGAGCCCCAAGACAGAGGGGCCCCTGACAAAACAACTGCCCCTGCTCCCGACCACTCCCAGCCTTGGCAAGTGAATGGCATTCCAACTAAAATCAGAACTTCTCTTTTTCAAAATTCCGAGCTTCCAGTCACCCGCCAAACTCAGCCTAGGCCAAAGCATGGAGTAAAGCTTTGGGCCCTGCTAACTGCAGAAGGATGGAGGAGGCAGCCCCTCTTCCACACTGTTGGGGCCCGCTACCACCTAGGCCGGGGCCAGCCATCCCCCTTTACCCCGCCCCAACACCTGCCATCCGCCCTGGTGTTTTTCTCAAGGCTTTTTACCACCATTTCATAACTCCAGTCAAGAACCGTGCTTCATATTTTACAGAAAAAATAGAGACCATTTGCCGTGAACTCCCTCTTTTTTCCTCCTGCTTAGATCCTCTCCTCCCACCTCTCTGTCTCCTCCTCCAGATCACACACTTGCACCGTAGATGTCCCCCAGGGATCTCATCAGCCCCCATGGATTTAATGACCACCCCTGTGCTGATCATTCTTAAATCTATCTTTCCAACCCCCATCTTTCTGCTGACCTCCAGTCTCCCATCTCCAGCTGCCTTGCAGACATCTCAAACCGGACGTGTCCAAAACGAGCTCATTATCTTTCTTCCTAAGTCGCTCTCTCCCCTTCCCCATGGGCAACACTCCCTTGTCCCTTAGATTCCCAACCTAGGAGCCAACCTGGACTTCCCCACCCTCTCATCCCCAGCCCATGTCCAAGTTGTTGCCAGGGCCTATCCATTTCACCTCTGCAACATTCTCCATCCGCCCCCTTCCCTCTGACACTGCTGCTCATTTCACCCCCGATTACTGTAACAGCCTGGGAGTAGGTCTGCTGGCCTCCAGGCTCTCCCCATTCCCCATCCTCCATTTAGACACTAAAGCATAGGTGTCACCGTGTCACCCCCTACTCAACAAACTCCAGTGGCTCCTTATGGCCTCCAGGAACCAATACAGAGGGCTCCGTTTGGCCTTCGGAGCCCTTCGTAACCTCCCCCCACCCTTCTTCTCATCCCCCACTCCCTGACACCTCCCACCAAGACCCTCCATCTCTGCCTGTCCCCCCGGCCTCTTACACCCTCCCTCCTCTGCTCCAACTACCGACCTCCAGCTTCGTCCAGGAAGCTTTCCATCGCCTTCCCTTTGTTAATTATTTCCTACTTATCCCCTGAAGAGCTTGCTTTGGGTATATGTTTGCACGTGGTCTCCCACGTTAGACTGTAAGCTCCTTGAGGGCAGGGACTGTCTCCTGCCCATTTCTGTAACCCCAGAACTTGGCCCAGTGCCTGGCACGTAGCAGGTGCTCAATGAACTTCAATGACTGAATGCAGAGCAAGTCATGGTGCACAACGTGATGGAATGCTACTGTGCTGTAAGAAATGATGGCAGAGGGCTCAGAGACCCGGGAAGACAGCAGCCGGGAAGGAATTAGGGCCTGGGCTCAGTGTGATGTGAAGGGCCCAGAGGGCTGAGCGAGACACGTTTCTGTGGACGTGGCCAATGCGGACATCTGTTTCCACACCACATTTTGGTGGTGGGTTTTGTTTTCCTTTTGTTCTCAACTGGGGGAGGGGGCTAGAGTGTGGGGGTCATGAAAGTGAAAACAGATCCTTTCCCCCCAATTCCAGTTCATGGAAGCTCCGGGCTCCCGGACCCCAAACATCAGCAGCCCAGCACCGCCGACCTGGGGGGGCCGAGACCACCCGGGTTCTGCCCAGTTACCTCTATTAACGTCCATGCCTCCCAGCCGGGGGCCCCCAAGTCGCAGGAGGCGCCCGAGGTGCCCGGACGACCCTGGACACCCGGGCCGGCACCTGTCCTGGGGGGGGCGGGGTGGGGTCAGAGGCTTGCCCCCCCTCCCCCCGCCTGGAGGGTTGGGAGGAGCCCGGGCCCTGGGGGGGGGGAGGGGCAGGCGGCCGTTGGTGGCGGGGGCCCTCCCGAGATTCCCCGGTGCAGCAGTTGGGCAGGCTGGATACTGGGGGGTTCAGGGGGGGGTAGTGCGGGAGGGGGAGGTGATGGGGCACCAGTTAGGGGCAGCGTCAATTACTGGGGTGTATGGATACTGGAGGGATTTGGGGGGCCTCAGGCACTGGCAGGTTACGTTCGGGTGGGGCGCGGGAGCAGTATCGGTTACTGGAGGCACCCAGTGGGGGGGGCAGCGGTGAGTGGGGGGAGTCACCGCTTCGGACGGGGGGGGTGGGGTGGGGGCGGGGTTCGGGTGCTGGCGGGAAGAAGGGAGGGTGGCGGCGTCGGATACTGGAGGGAGCGGGGTGCCGGGTGCCTTGGCCGGGGGGAGTGGCTCGCGGGGTACCGCGCCCCCTCGTCTCCTTCCCCTCCCAGGTCACTCACCCGGCGCCGGCGTCCGCGCTCGGGGAAGCTGCTCGGCCACCGCCTCCCGCCGCCGCCGCCTTCGTCCAGGCTCTCGGCCGCTGGAAAGCGTGGGCCGCCGGCCACGCCCCCTAGCTCCGAAGGGAACCTCCATTGGCAGCCAGGAGGACGTCGCGTCCTCGCGATTGGCCGAGGTAAGCGCCAATCGTCAAGTGGCGGGAACGGCTCGGGCAGCGCGTGCGCAGACGTGGGGGGGCGTGGCTCCAGCCGGCCCGCAGACAGCGCAGGCGCAGGCGTAGATACTGCTTTGCCCCAGAGGGCGCAGCCCGAGGCTTGTGATGGAGGAGGAGGGGAGGTCTGCGCACGCGCCGGCTTGCACCTGGATTTATTTCGAAAACTCCTTCCGCTGGCGCCCTCTCCTGGGCCTCCCAGCTCCTAGCCCTCTCCCTTGGGAGATCGCCTTCCATCACCTGTGCATGTATGTCTGTGCCCCTAGTTACCGCCCCAGTTAGGACGTAAGGTCCTTGAGGGCAGGCATTGCTTTTGCACCTCTTTCCGCCCCCAGCACTTTGCACAGTCTGGAACAAGTTCGTTAGAGTCTAATAAATGCTTGTTAAGTGAAGAGGGAGGATTCCTCGGAGGCAGTTCCTAAGTGGAAGCCAGCTCAGGAGAGGCTCAAGAGCGCATCCTGCAGGACAAAAGGGGAACAACGCCAGGAAGGAGGGAGGGGGATTTGTGCAGAGAGCCATGTGGACGCACCGGGAGCTCCTCGACCAAGAGTCCGAAAAACGTCTAGAAGACGAATCCAAGGGAATAAAATCACTGCCGGGAATGCTAAAGCTCAGAATGAGCTGAGGCTGGGGGGTGGGGAACAAAGACAACGAGAAGGGTTGGCTTTTTGTTTTTATTTTTTAAGCCAAAATGGGAGAAAAAGGATTAAAGAAGAGCGGGGGCCTTTGCTGGGGCTGGATGGGGCTGGATGGAATGATATGGAGCACGGAGGGAAAGGACGGAGCTGCTGGCTTTTCGTTTCCTTTATTTTCCCCGAAAAGAATGACCTTTGCATTAGGAATAACAAAACCAAAAGGACTTGCAGGGAGTTGGTACCAAGATAATTAAGAAGGCAGAAAGGGACTGCCTAGCTCCCCTTGGAGAACTGAAGTCACTTGGTCCAGAAGAGCTGCATCCTTCAGTCATGGCAAGTGGCCGCTGGGATGGCTCGACCTTTGTCAGGGATATTCGAAAGAGCATGGTCAGTGGGAGAAGTACCACAAGACTGGAGAAGGACTGATGGGTTGACTGTCAGAAAAGGGAAGATAACCGTGTGCAAACTATAGGCCAGTGAGCTGACCTTCGTAAGAAAACTCTAGAGCAGACCATTAAAGAGAGGGTTGGTGAACATCTGGGAGGGAAATGGCAGTTGGGAAAACAGATCATGGCAGCCCAACCTCATTTCCTTTTGTGACAGGATTACCAACCTAGGAGATGAAGGAAGAGAGTTTACCTAGATTTTAACAAAGCTTCTGAGGCAGGATCCCGAACTCTTCTTGTGGAGAAGATGGAGGACTGTGGGTTAGACCATAATCCAATCAGACTCATCAGACCAGGTTGGGCGGCCTGGCTCCATCCTTTGCATTCTACCGCATCTCCCCATTTCCAAGGCCACTGCACTGCCGCACAGGAGGGCTGTTACACTGGCCTGAAATAGACTTCCTGCCTTTAGGCTCTCCCCCCTGCGTCTTCTACGAGGCTGTTAAATTGACAATCGAAATTCCTAAAGCCCAGGTCTGACTGAGGAGCTGGCAGAGGTCAGTGGGGCCAAGTTTGAGGAGGAGGAGATGGAAGGAGCCAGGGTCTCGCCGCCAACCCAGCTGAGACGGAAGAGTCACTCCACCCCAAGTGTATACTGACCGTCCAGGGCACACACACGCTCCGTGTCAGACAGGTAGCCATCGAAAGCCAGAACCAGATGCTGAGTTTGGCTCAAAAGCCAGAGGGTCCTGGGTCAGAGACAGAGGCATCAGACCACAGGGGTAAGAGAGCTGGGTCTGGGGGCCGAGGACCTGGGCTCAGATCCTGGCCCTTGGACCTGGCTGACCTTGGGTAAGTCGTTCATCCTTCTGGGCCTCAGCATCCTCATCTGCAAAATGAAGGGGTTGGACTGAATGATTAAGGCTCCGTCTAACTCAATTTGTGATCCTGAGAGCCAGTGCTGCTCTACTGAAACTCTTCTGCCTTCGGAACGAAGCCCATTGCTGACTCCAGGCTAATTACCCAGTGTTCTCCCCTAAAATTTCCTATGCAGCTGTCTTGTTGGCCATTTCTCATTGACAACATTCCATCCGGTCACCTTGCCTTTGCAAAAGCTGTTTCCTATGCCAGGAATGCCTTCCCTCCTTCGCCTCCCTCTTGCAACCCCAGCTCCCTTCAGTGTTGAGCTCATGTGCCGCCTCCCCTGTGGCCATTCCTGTTCCCTTCCCTCAGCTTATTGGCGTTCTATTCCACCCCCCTCCAATTGCTTCCTAACTGCATTATATATTTTTAAATTGAATTATCTGGTTCTCTGTAATTTCCCTCCCCATAGGCAGGAATGGTTTTGTTTTTGTATTTGTACACCCCACACCCAACCCAGTGCCTGGCCCACAGCCAGCCAGTGTTTAAAGGAAGCCAACGGATTGTTCTGAAGAAGACGTTTCTATATTCCTAACGGGAATTTTCCTAAAGGACGGTGGGAGGTTGAAAAATACTGACTCTTTCAAGACTGCTCATTGGCAGAGCTGTCCTTTCTCAAAATGTTGAGACATGTGGAAAGGTTGCTGAAGAAACACATTCACTATCTTCGAAGCAGCTGGCAGTGCAGGGGTTAGTCCACTGGGTCTGGAGTCAAAAAGACCTGAGTTCAAATCCAGTCTCTAACACCTACTAGCTGTGTGACCCTGGGTAAGTCACTTAACCTCTGCCTGCCTTGGTTTTTTCAGCTGTAAAATGGGGATAATAATAGCACCTATACTTCCTAGGATCGCTGTGAGGATAAAATGAGAGAAAATTTGTAAAAAGCACTTAGCACACTTAGCCCAGTACATAGTAACACTATAGAAATGCTTATCCTCTTCCCTGTTTAAATGTTGATCATTAAATATTTTTATTTTAAAAAAAACTTTGGAAGATAATCAGAAAGACACAGCCTTAAGATATTATCTTACAATTCACTAGAATGTCAGAAAACATCTTAAAAAGGTTCAAGTCCACAGCTGGCAGGGCTATGAGGAAAAAGGCCCCCTCCAATCCTTTGCCAGTGGGACTGCACACTGGTCCAGGAATTTTTGAGAGCAGTTTGGCAACAAGAGTCACAGCATCAATTGTGGCTTTTGACCCAGGGATTTTGTTCCTAAGACTCCATCCCCAAAACATCAGAAATAGGGCCTGTTGGTACAAAGATCCTCATAGTCATAGTAAATCAATTAGAACCAGTCTCCGTATCCAACAACTGGAATGTGACTCAATAAGTAATGGCATCATAGAGTAAAGGAATATCAATCAGTTAATAAAGATTAAGCACTTGCTAAGTGCTGGATATCACAGTGGCAAAAAAAAATCACAGCTCTGAAACATACAAGGAAGTTCATGAAGAACCCTATGAGGTGCTGATTGAACCCCACAAAACCAGAACCGTATTTATGCTGCCTATACTGCCAAGTAAACTGACACCAAAGACAAGGGAGGCAGACAGACAGGACCAAAGGCAGCAGAAGGCACAGGGGAAAGAGCTGGGCTGTGGGGTCCTGGGACCTGGGTTCGAATCCCACTTCTGAAAATTATTAACTCTGCAATCTTGGGCTCCTTCTTGGAGCTTCGGTTTCCTCATCTGTAAAATGAAGGGTTTGGGCTAGCTGGCCTGAGGTCCCTTCCAACTCTAGATTGAGGATCCTCTGAGGGAAAACACACCACCATCTTTGTTAGAGGCAACACGATCCAGTGGAAAGTGTGGCAGATTTGGAATCTGGGGAGCCGAGTTTAAATTCTGCCACATAGAGCTGGAGGACCCTGGGCAAATCACTTGATTTCCCAAAGCCTCAGTTTGCTCAGCTGTAAAATGAGACATTTAGAGTTGATGACCTCTGAGATCCCTTCCAGCCTGAAATCTCAGAAAAAATTCTTGTTTATTCTGGTAATTCTGCCTTGTTAGAAGCTGTGGGAATTGGGTAAAATTCTGACCCCTGTTTTGTACGTATATTCGATTTATGATTTTGTTGACTGTTTGAAATAATCAAGAATACTTTGGCAGAGCTGTTAGAGACAGTTAAAAAACCTCCGATCTTAGAAGCGTTAAGAGCTCCCTCCACCAACGCAGACTGTCACCCTTCTCTGACTCAATAGGTAAGTACCAGGGACCCGTCGATGGCTGGAGGCACAGAGCTCTCAAAGGCCACAAAGCTACGGAATCTCAAAGGTGGGTCTGGAACCCAGGCCTTCCTGACTTCAAGTCTAGCCAGCACATCATGCCACCTCCATGAAGGACAAAAGAAGGAAAATGTATTTATAGATAATGGATAAAATGCAATTTAACTGTTCAGTTATTAGCACACAAAAAAGTTACTTTTGTGAATGCAATCACAGGATCATAGATTCAAACCTGGAAGGGACGTGAGAATCTGTCAGGTCCCACTGCCTCATTTTTCAGAAAAAGAAACTGAGCCAGAGACTAAGTGACTTGCCTAAGGTCACACAGCTAGTAAATGTCTGAAGGCAGGAACTCAGTTGTCTTGCTCACTGCAAGCCTGGTACTCTAACCATCAAACCGCCTTGCTCCTTTAAAGCACTGTCTTTTTTTATCACCAATTCTCAAACTCAAACATCTCTTTAACATTCTAAAGCAAAGGAAGAGAAGGTTGTCTGGACGGCTTTAGTGAACTAAATACCGTAAATAAACAGCTCATGGTCTTTTGTCTGAAACTCCCCTCTTAACATCTCCAAGTGTAGGTTCAGACTTGGAAATCTGTGTAGATTCCTGTTAAGCAAACTGTCTCATCTTTAGTCTTGGCAACTGGTGAACAAAGTGAAGATAATATAAATACCGTATTGTTTTATTTTTTAACATTGCAATTTCCTTTTCAAAATTTTTTTGCAACATTACATCCTTTAAAAGAAGTTAATTGCAATGTCCGGTATAAGGATTAAATCATACAGATAAAAAGCTGTCATCTTCAGTGAAGCTATTGCCCATTTACTCTGAAATCAAATATTCTTATGATTGAACTGATGCAAAAAAAAAAAAAAAAGGAAAATCCTTTCGAAAGCCTTCCTTTGTTGTCTGTGAAGAGTCACGTAAGGTCACTTTTGCTTGGACGATGACCACCATCTTGTTTCCAGCGAAGGAGTTTTTCTTGGTAATGGCTTATGGCTCCACAGTGCTTTGTGTATGAAAAGCGTAGAATTAGGCTAATACTACTGAAGTCACTCCCCTCGGAGATCAAGTTATCGCCCTTCCTCCCCCCCCCCCAATTTTCAGCAAGATGCAATAAAAAGAGAAGTCTTAATCTTCCCTTGGAGTGCCATTTAAAATGGCGGTCAAGGGCTGCCGAGCCTCCCAAGACCATGCCCAATGTGCTCATGAGCAAGTGAACACCGTGGGCTATGTGGGGGCCGGGCAGCCACTGGTGGGAGGAGCAGCAGGAACCCCAGCTGGACCAGGATCTGGCCCGTAGAACAAAGGAGCGTCTGTGGGGGCGCGTGGGTGTGGGCGTGGGCGTGGGTGTGGGCGGGGCTGTGTTTTCTCCTCCCGAAGGCATGGGCCTCTCGGAGCAGCATCTCGGAGAACAGCGCCTGCAGCGCGACCTTCCCAGGTCTTGTGCTCACTGCTGGGACAAGAGCGCGCTCCGATTGGCTTTCATCTTCTCCAGACGTTTCACCAAGTGGCTGTTGCTCACCTCCAGCTCCTCGGTTTTATCCAGTGCGGAGCGAAGCTGAAAAAGAGAGAGTAAAGGATGCTGGGCTGGGAAGGGACGCTCCGTGCGGGCGTGGGTATTGTGCCCAACTGAGCCTCACACACGCACGTCAGGGCTTCTGAACCCGGGAAGGGGGAATCGAAGAAGACATTGGTCACACACACACACACACACACACACACACACGATCCCTGTACATTTAGAAATGGCAAAGCTCGTTCCTTCACGCATAGGTGTACTCAGATTTAAGGCTAGGAAGGACTTGAGGGCCATCCGGTCCAGCCAATGATGCAGTGGAAAGAGGGTGGGTTTGCAGGCAGAGACCTGAGTGGTATTGAGTTGCAAGAGGTCACAGAGGCCAACTGGGGCACAGAGACATCGGGTGATGGCTGGGAGAGTCTCTGAACCTCTCTGCCTTCTTCATCTGGCCTTGGGATGGCATTCAGGGCAGGGTGCCAGGCTTACGGGAACCCTGGGTCCACATCCCCTATGACATTTTAGACGTGTGCAGCCATTATGCTCTAGGGGCCTTCCAGGCCATGTTGCCTCATCTTGGACTGTCACCCCTACCCCTTTTCCCCTTCCTCTATCTTCCTCTAATAGAATGTAAACTCCTTGGGGGCAGGGACCTGCTTACTTGCTTGTATCCCTAGTTATAGCCTAATGTCTAGCACAGAGTAAGCACTTTATCTGTCTGTCTGTCTGTCTGTCTATCTATTCATTCATTTTATCATCTTGTCCATCCATCCACCTTGTCTGTGTGTATCTATGTAGTCTATTTATCCATCCATCCATCCTACCTATCTTATCTGTCTCTGTCTGTCATCTATCCTGTCTAATGCTTACCTAAAACACAGGTAAATTGCAATCAGCAATGATAGAGGATGTCCTCACAGATTAACAGAACTTTTGCATGTTCACAGATATAAGCTGCACATGTAGACATATGTGGCCATTTGATCATTAAAGGCCTTTTGCAAACAGCTGCCCAACTGAAAATAGACTGGTCTTTTTGAAAGGTGAAGATCTGAACATGTGACACCACCCCCACCCCCTACTCAGTAAACTCCAGTGGCTCCCCTTCACCTCCAGGATCAAATATAAAACCCTCCAGTTGGTATTGAAAGCTCTGCATAATCTCCTCCCAGTCAGCTTCCAAGCTGCATCACACCGGGTCAGGCAGGTTGGCCTCACTACTGGTCCCTTCCCCCTTGCCTGTACATCGCCTCTGATTAAGCACCACTTCCTGCCTGAAGCCGCTCCTGAAGTCCCAACCTCACCTTGGAGCTTGTAGGAGCTAGCATTCACGCAGGTCATCTGCTTGAGGGAAGGCAAGGCCTGGGTCACCATTTTCTCTGTAGCCCCAGAACCTGGCCCAGTGTAGGACTTAGTAATTGCTGGTGCCTTGATCTTGTGCACAAAACCTTTCACTCTGCCTGGAGGTCATGGTGTGGATTTTATTTGCAAGTCCTCAAAACACATTTTGAGCAAGAATCAGAACCTACCTACAGCATCCTTCATTTTCCATTTAATGTTTCTATAAAATGAGACAGGAAGCCCTGGGTTCAAGTCTTGCCTCTGACCCATGCTGGCCATGTGACCCTGGGCAGGTCACTTCACTTACTGCTCCAGGCAACAGCTGCAGAACAATCACTGGCCTACATTGGCAGATGGTGAGCCCCCTACCCTGATGAAATCTCAGGTCTGGCACCCCCCCCCCCAATTGTGCATTGGTCACCTACTAGATGCATCCTAACTTCTCTTCCTGGGTCAGTGAGCCAGTCAACAAGCATTAAGTGCTTCCTGTGCTGCATGAGGGCTCTGCTTTCCTTTGTAAAGTCCAGAATGACATGTACTACTTCATGATGATCATACACCAAGAGGAGCCCTCTTGGAAAGGCCATTCAGGGAGCTCAGGGCCCTTTGAGGCTCTCACCTCTCTTTGGAGTTTGCGTTTCTCGGCTTTCAGCTCATCCTCAACTCGCTCCGCGTTCTCAGCAGCTGACCTGTAGCGTGACACTTGACCCTCTAAACGTATTACCTGAAGGGGAAAAACCAACCCACGGCATCATCAAAGCACATAGGGGAGGGAGCTCTTTGTATTTATTCTGTGTGTATGTCTATCTATGGACTTTAGACCGTAGACCTTCTGTCCTAGGGCCCCAGCATCCTGCCCAAATTTCAGGCGGGTCCCAGCCATGTTTGCCTTCACCCCCTACTCTCTGGCTCCATTCCCAACATCCTTGCCAACTGTCTTATGACCCTGTGCATACCCTTTCCAAATCACTGCCCGTCCCCTCCAAATGATCAAATCATCTCTGCCACTGTCCCTGGATAGGGCGTACCAATCTTCTTCCCTATGACCCTATTCACCACCCCTGTAACTTTTTGCACCAAAGTGCCCTCCCCTGTGTTGGCTTCCCTGTGAGATGTAAGCTCCATGAGGGCAGGGACTTTGTCTATTTGAATTCCCAGCAGATGGCGCCTAGTGTTTAATAAATGCTTTGTCTTTCATTTACTGATTCATTCTTCGTATCTGCTGTCCCTCCCAGTGCCTGGCACAAAGCAGACACCTGATAAATGCTCATGGACTGATGCATAGGTCAGTTGTAGGAGCCCTTCCTGATTCCCCTTTTTAGTCATCTAGAGCTAGCTGACGCTCCTGCTGCTTTAATGACAAATATGCTAAGCTTGGGGAAACAAAGCAAAGGCAGTGAGTGGCACAAAACTAGGAGGTGGGGGGCCATGTGGCCTCTCCTAATGCTTGTCTGTGGTGAACACTTGCTTAAGTCTGTTCTGGTGGCGTGGCACAACATCTCATGTAATGCTTTACACAGGACCCTGCCTAAGAATTACAGGGACTGAAGGTCTCATCAACCGGGAGATCCAAGTTCACGGTATCCCAAAGCTGACACCATGGGGCTCGTCCATCTGAATACATTCTAAGTGGCAAATGTAGGGGGATGGAATTCGTCACCTCTGTACTTCACAAAGGAGGAGGAAAAGACTACGGGAGGGTGCTGGGGGGTCAGGGTGGGAGCTGATGTATGTCATGAATATACATGGGGGGTGGTGGGGAAGGGGTGCCACGCAGGAATCAGTCATTCTCCTGATCTAGCTGAGGCACATTGCGAAAATGCTATATATGCTAGCCAAATGATAGCCAGGGTTCAGAGGGCACAGAGGCGGGGGAGACGGCAAAGCCTGGTGGTCCATCACCTCCCAGAAAGAAGAGTCAGTGTCTCCCACCTTATCCAAGCTACGTGAATAGTCAAGCAGCCAGGCCATCCTGGTGCTGGTGAGCCTGAGGTCTGGTGAGGGGGCAAGGTCCTCACCAAAAATGACCAAAGTGTATGTGTATGTGTGTGTGTGTGTGTGTGTGTGTGTGTGTGTGCGTGCGCGCGTGTGCATGTGCATGAATCTGTGTGCATGTGCACGCACATGCGTCTGTACATGTGCATATGTGCGAATCTACATGCATGTGTGCATGCATGTGTACGTGAATCCATGTGCATGTGTGCTGCACTGTGTGTATGTGTGCATGTGTGTGAATCTGTGTGCATGCGTGCACACACATGCCCTTGAGAGTGACGCCCCTCAGAGTCAAGAAAGGAACAGCTGGGGAGGCAGGGGCGACCTTTAACTATTCCAGTCAAATCCATCTATGGCTGGATGTTAAGTTCAGATTAGAAACTTGTACTCTGTAAACATTTTCTAGCTGTTTCCTATTAGTCTTGTTAGTAAAAGATCTTTGGAAATTTGTCTGACTAAAACTCGGGAGGGAAAGATAGTCTTGCCTTCCACGTAACTGACCAAGGTAGAGGGGGGCCTCAGCGCCACCCCTCACCCCCTCCAGTAGCCAAGTGTTCTGGTGACACTGAGGGCCTACCTGCAGATTCTGGAGAGGCTTGAGGGAGGTGGGACAAGGAAAGGCGGAAGGCCTGGGTAGGCAAGGGCCGGTGCCTTCTGAGGATGAAGCCAGAGCCTTCTCCTCTGACTGCTCAATTGATCAGGGATTCACTCCTTGGACCCCAGTGATGACTAACTGTGACCACCCCTCACCCCATAGAACTCAACTTCCAGACCTCCACCTCCATACTCCATCTCTTGGAGATGTATTTACTGCAAAAATATGTATTTTAAAAAAGGAAAACCAGTCCTATTTTCTTTTCTCAGCTCTTTCAGGGTGATTTCAGAGTCACTTTGACCACTGACACTCAGAAGCACACACGTACATTCTGTTCTAATGCAGTTATCTCCTGCTCAGACTTTGCAAGTTTAAATTTGAGGTCACTGATCTGTCTGTTGGCATCCCCTACAGGAAAAGAGAAAGAAATTGTGTTAACCTCATAGAACTAAAAAATGGTCAACTCCTCCCTCCTTCCCTGGGGCCACGCTTTTGATTCCTGGTCAGCCTGACAATTCGGTGACTCTATAACCTAACAGGACTTAAGAAGCAATAGGATGTGTGCTCTGGGGTTGGACAGGACCTCAGAGGTCATCTAGGTTAACTTTGCCATTTCACCCATGGGGACAATGAGGCCAGGGAAGTGATGTGACTTGCCTGGGGTCACAAAAATAGCATCAGAGGCAGGGTTTGAACACAGGTCTTCCTGATGCTAAATTAGGCCCTTTCTCCACGCTATTTTTTGTTGTTGTTCAGTGATTTCAGTCATGTCTGACTTCTAGTGACACTCTTTTGGGGTTTTCTTGGCAACAATACTGGAGTGTTTACCATTTCCTTCTCCAGCTCATTTTATAGATGAGGAAACTGAGGCAAGCAGGGTGAAGTGACTTGCCCAGGCTCACACAGCCAATAAGTGTCTGAGGCCAGATTTGAACTCAGGAAGATGAGTCCTCCTGACTCCAGCATAATGGGGAGAGCCACCACTCCCATACTCAACCAGCACATCGAAGACTGTTGCTGAGAATTCATATTTGCATGTGAATTAAAAAAAAAAAAACACCTCACAAAACATGACTGCCTCCCCTCATTCTCAGCCATCCTCATGTTCCATTATCTGTAGGCCAAATTAACACGTTTTCCAGTAAAAAAACCGGGGACACACGGCATGAAGAAAGCACTGAGAAGAGTGGGGTCTCCCCAAGCTGGGATGCTTCCCTCAGCTTTATTGAACATGGAGAGACCACACGTTCTCTGGCCACAGCGTCACACTGCCCACATGGAGATTTCCGGGATGTGAGAGTGTGAGCGAGCACGGTATTTCATCTGCCTGCCACGTTCTCTCTTGTGGTTCACCACCTCTTGTGAATCACTTACAATTTTGTTGTCAGATTTGTGGGTTAATTTGGTGCCCTTGGTTTGGAGAAGTTATTGTAAAACAAGACCTTCCTACCCATCCAGGTTTGGCTGGCCCAGAAGACGCGGTAGCATTAACTAAGTCAGTGACCCTCTTCTTGGGGGTTCTTTCTCAACTGTCAGGTCTTTTTCTGAAGGGCTTTTAAAATCTCCTATAGCCCAAGGGTGACCCAAATACATAGATGATGGTTTATCTAAAGAAGAACCACTATTTACTTTGTAGATCAAGTACATGGATATCTGTCCCATTTTCCAAGATGTCATCTTCCGACCTCAGATTTTCTAGCTGGCCATTCTTCTGTCTCTCTTCCAGCTGCCCTTTTAGCTTTTTAATCTGAAAAACCCAAATCCATCCATTAATTTCTTCATATCAAGACTGAATCAATGCACTTGGAATTCAATAAAAAAAGATAAGTCAATTTAGTGTATCCAATCCAAAGCCAAATTGGCCAATCTCGCTCTGATACGACTTCACAGTTCTGCTGCCTGATTTCATGGAATGCAGTTCAGTCTTTTTAATGAGATACAAGCTTGGAAAAACTATAAATAAATGTGGCCCCACAATTTCTCTTCTATAAACAAATACCAACCAATACTCTTCTCAAGATGTGGTACAACAAATTAAATTTGTTCTCTCTATCTCCAGGCACAGATTTTGACTCATTCTTGGGGAGAGCAGCAAAGCTAATTTAACTAAATCCTCATGAAGAGTGAATAAAATAGTTTGAGTGGTTTGCCTGTGGTCCTGAGGGGGTTATCAGAGACCCAGTGCTTTATTTACTAAGCAGAGGACCATGAAATGGGCCACTGGGAGCCCCCAGCCTTGTAGATAATATGTCTATATATCAGATATACATAGATGTATACATGTGGGTATAGACACATATATACATGTATATGGCTATCTCTATACACATATGTGCACACTTTGCATTAACTAAGATCCCTCAGTAGAAATAAGTGCTCTGTCAAAGAAATTGCTGATAGATGATAGATACTGAGGTCACTTAGGACACCTTTGGAAATATTTAGAAAAGAGGAACCCTTCTATGCCCTTTTGTACCTACAGCCTTAATTTGGCCATCATATATTCAGGCTTTGAGTCCCCATGTTTCAATTCCAACCAATGTGACTGACTGGCTTCTAAACATGGCATACTCAGACAATGTTGGATGGTTGAATGAATGAACACGACTGTGCACTCCACAGCAAGGTCCTGGGATCAGAGGGTGGAAATGTCAGAGGTTGTCTTAGGATGACCCCCTCATTTGCAGAGGAGGAAGCTGAGATCCAAGGTGGTTATGTGACCTGTCCAAAGTCATGAAGGTAGCTAGATTCAGAAGGAGGATTTGAACCCAGATCCTCTGACTTCACTGAGTCCGAGGGACTGCACCCTTCTTTCTTTAATGCTGTGGGAAATCTCTCACCAAACTTAAAAGGCCAGTAATCTAATGAATCCTAAAGGGATATTATATCAGCCATTGGGGTGACAAAGAGCCTGCATTCCCAGAAACTTCTCTCATGTGCAGAAAACTTCAAAGACTCTTGATTTGGATGTGTCACACACTCACACACACACACACACACACACGCACGGAATTTCTGAGAGTGAAGGTTTTTAATCACTGGAGTGAATCATTTGGGGGAGATGATGAAATTTCCTTCAGTCAGTCTTTTATTAGGAAGAAAACCACCTGCATGGGCCAGGTTCAGAATAATGCTGCTCGATTCCAATGGGCCCATGGATCTTGTCCAAAAATTGTCAGCCCTTCTGGGCAGTCATCCAGAGACAGCGGCCAGATTCAGTATCACAGCCTGGACCTGATGAATGAATGAATGCGACACCACCCCTGCTTTCAGGCCTCAGATAGTCAGTCTGTTTTGGGGTACATTTCTGGGAACACTTATTATGGGGTGCAGCAGCTGGTCAATTTTTTCTGCCTGATGTGGGTTGCTGTTCTTTGTTTGAGGTGAGGATAGAAATCATGCAGAAGAGAGAGGAGGGGCCAGAAACACATCAAGTAATAGAAAATGTTGTGTTACCTGTTCTAATAAGCATTCTCGTTCATCAACAAGGTTTTTCAGCCTAATGTCTAAAAAGGAAAAGAGAAAAACCATAGGTTTCAGTGCTGAGTCAGCTCAGGGCCACACTTGGCACAGAGAATGTAAAAATGGAAAAGAATGATCATGCAGGTTAGTGACATTCATGAAAAGGTAGTTATCGGTGCACGTACCACAGCGAATGAAGTCACAGACAGGATGGGGGAGACGTACAGCTATGGGAGTGATGGGCCAAGGTCCCCGAACATGCTGGACACGGCAGGGGCAGCATCCAGCTGCACGCACACAGGCTAGTCTTCTACTTTAGGGTTAGCATGCAAGAACTCTAGGGCCAAACACAACTGCAACACAAAATCTCACAAGCTTCATGGTTTAATATCATTAGGAAAGGAGAAAAGAGACCACTTCAAATCCCAGCTGAGCATCCTCACAGAGGTTTGTGGAGCTGCTCTCCCCATCATCGTTCTCTCACACATACTTAATATCTAGAGCGTTTATGGTGTGTTTGCCCTTTGGGCCATAGGCATTGGAATGTCTATCAGTGGAGGCTGGTGGGCCTTCTCTTCACCTTCTCATCAGTCTGGTGCACTGAGGCAAGGGGCTTGCATGGGGTCCCACAGCCAGGATGCGTCAGAGCTGAGAGCTAGGTCTTCCAGAGTTCAAGGCTGACTTTCCATCCCCCAGTCACCCATCCTCTCAGGTCACCCAGATAACACAGTCACTTGGAACAGGAGAATAGCAATGTTGGGGCTTTCTATAGGAAGCAATACCTTGTGTTTCTATGGCAAGTTAAAGGTTTACACGAAGCTTTGCTCCTCACAACAACCCTGTGAGGTAGGCAGGGCAGCCCTCATCCCTCCCATGGTACAGGTGGGGAAACGAGATCCCAGAGCTGGCCCAGCTCTCATTTCTCCAGGCCGACTCCCCACCCCCACCCCCACCCCAATCTGTGTATTTAGGCAAAGCCTGCTAAATTCTCCCATCCTGGGGAAGTGCCCTCTCAGATCATTTATACAGAGGCCAAAACAGAGGGAAAGTTCAGTTGTCTGCACACAGGCCAGTTCAAGGAATAAGGAAACCCAGGTGTAAGCCCTCCTTAGCCAGGGAGTCCATTTTTCATAAACAGATAACCACCAGCCTTCAACTGCCTGGACAACATTTACTAAACCAGGTGACAGGAAAACCAAGCAGGTAAAAAATGTCTTGGGAGAATCCCTGTGTGAAAGCCCCAAGTGTGACTGTGTCAGTGACTCCCATGTGGCTGAGAAGAGCCATCTTCAGCAAATCAATGGCCTCTGGCTATCATCTGGATTGTTCAAACTGCCCTTCATTTAGAGACAAGAACCAAGCGTTAATGGCACTGACCTTGACCCAACAACGGGCTTTTCCACTTCCCCTTTAATCTCTAATGAATACATTCATTGGGCCCCATGGAGCATAATTACCCAGCTCTCATCTGTCTGTGGAAGAAGGGTATAAATTGGGGTCTGCCTCAACCTGCAGCTCTATTAAATTCACAAGACATTAAGTGCCTACAATACACAAGGTGGTGAGAGGCCAGGCAGATCTTGGACAATTTTTTCCATGCCCAGGGTACCCAAGAGAAAGCATTAGTATGGCCAACCTTGGTTTCCTGCCTGTGATACTAAATGTGATCCTGGACAAATAGGAGAATCAAAGGCCACAGACTTGATGTTGGAAGGGACCTTAGAGGCTACTGAACCAACTCCTTCATTTTACAGCAAAGGAAACGAAGGCTCACATGGGTGAAATTATCACACCACTAGTAAGTGTGCTGCTGCCAGGATTCGAATTCAGTCCCTCTGGTTGTTCATACCGTGCTGCCTAAAATTTAATTCTTCTGAGTCTCAACTGAGACTCCATTAAAATGGAGATAAGTAGCAGGTACACCCCCAGGTTGTGAGTTTCACATGAGATAATTTATACGAAGTACTTAGCAAATCTTTAGATGACAGAAAAAATGCCAGGGACCCAAGGAAGGATCACAGGTACAAAGGTGAAGGAACAGAGGTAAAATCTGGTTAAATGTTTTATATGTTAAACTAGTACGATGGGAGTAGGGAGAATGGGCCTCGGGGCTTCTTGCCTGTCATGAAGAAGCACTTGTGATGGAGTTGATAATAAAAACAGAAAATCCAAACCTGGGACATGTTTTCACTTCTCCGTATGACTCGGGATTATCCAGGGAGTGTCAGAACTGGAGAGAACAAGTCTGACCCCCTGCTTTGGGGGATGTGGAAATGGAGGCTCAAGGGCAAAATGAGGGTCACACAGCCAGTGAGTATGGTTCCACTTCTGGAGTGTGGGGCTCCCGCCCCTGAGGTGTGCTGGCTAACGTGTGGTTAGGAAAGCCTGTGACTGCAGAGATGCCCTCGGCTGCCCGAGCTGGTTCCTGCTCTGGGCTCCTATGCCTCATGGTCCCTTTGCGGCTATGGGATGTCCCTGGGCCTTGCTGGTATATGACTACTATGTCTAATCTGCTGTGAGTGGGGAAAACAGACAACCAAATTTTTTAGAAACGTGTGTATGGTGCCAACAGACTCAGAGGGACCGCCTTTCAATCAATCAATCAATAAACATTTATTAAGCACCTACTGTGTGCTGGGCACTGAACGGCTAGGCACTGGGGAGAAAAAGACAGAAGCGAAACAGTCCATGCCCTCAAGAAGCTTATACTCCAGCTGAGACTTTGCATACAATGCCTAGATTTTAATCAAGAAATTTCTCAGAGGCAGCTAGATGGTGCAGCGGAAAGTGCTCCAGCCTTGGAGTCAGGAGGACCTGAGTTCAAATCTGGCCTGAGACACTTGACACTAGCTGTGTGACCCTGGGCAAGTCACTTAACCCCAATGCCTAGCCAAAAGAAAAAAAAGAAATTTCTGATAACTCTTTAGACTACTTGTCTCCGAGAAGGGGTGACCTTTTTCCATTAAAAAAAAAGCCTACCTGTGGCCTTGGTCCCATACAGTTTTCTGAATATAAATAAATTACACACACGCCCAAGAACTCTTGCCTAAGGCCTATCACAAATCATTTTGATGTGGACAGCTTCTGAATCTCTCTGCTCCTGAGCTTTGTGCTCCCGATGCTCCCTGCCTGCCTGCTGCCACCACCTGCTCAAAAGTGACCTCCTCCTCCGAGGGCTCTCCTTCCTGATTCCCCTATTTCTGTTCACCACACCATCATTCAGTCAATTGTCTGTGCTGGAATTCGTTTACTTGTTGAGAGGCACGTGACAGAGGGGGATTTTTCGTAAGGTCTAAGTTGGAGTAGATGGGAGAGGGGAAGGGAATAAACATTTATTAAACACCTGCTGTATGCCAGGTGCTGTGCTAAGTGCTTTACAAATAGAATCTCACTTGATTGAGTTAATTATCTGGCTGATGGTGTCTAAGGGCCCTTCCCATTTGGAGATGCGACGATTTATTGATGCCGCCTTTCACTCCTTTTCTCTCACCTTCGCGTTGGGGTTGCAGTCATGTACCCTGTTCCTTTGATTTTTCCCACTGCCTCGCTAGCATGTGGCCCCTCATTTCCATTTCCATTACCATGGATGGTCCTGGTTTAAGGTCCTTCTTTGTTGCCTGGACTATGGGAACAGCCCCGTTGGTAATCTCCTCTTTCTAGTCTTCTCTAATTGCTCTGGCTGGATTAATCTTCCTAGCCTAAGACTCTGTTCATGCATCATGATTCTCAGATGCCATGGAGATGTCTCCGCTGCCCCCTAATCAGGTCTAAACGCCCAGCTTGGTACCTGAGTTCTCCATAATTGGACTCCTTCCTTTATTTCCAGTCTTATCTCATGCTATATCCCCCTTCACACACCCTGTGTCCTGGCCCGATGGATGACTGACCTTTCCCCAAAGCTGTATTGGGCCTTCCTAACACTCTCTGCTTCTACTTTTCCCCACGACTGGACTGCTGTCCTCCTCACATTCTGTTGAAAGTTGACTCATCTTTCAAGATTCATTTCATATGACCAGTCCCTCCATATCAAGCTACTCTTCATTTCTGCCTCTCTATCCCTCAACAGAGCTTTGGAGAACAGAAACCATCCTCCTTCTTAATTTAGCAAAAGGCCTTGAAGATGGTATGCATTTCATATATGCACATTAGATGAATGAGTGAGTGAATGAATGAGTGAATGAATGAATGAATGAATGAATGAATGAATGAATGAATGGCATTCTTGGAAATCCCCTTAAATCTCCCACCTCTCTGTCAGGAGGTAGGTAGGATGTTTCATCATCTGTCCTCTGGACTCATGGAGAGTCATTACATTGATCAACTGCACTTTTAAAATGGTTTGTTTTCACAGAGTTATTGTTCATGTATAAATTGTTTTCCCAGTTCTGCCCTTCTCATTGTCCATCAGTTTACAAGTCTTCCAAACTGTTAATATTGATGTTAGAGTAATAATTGTTTTGCTGGTTCTGTTCCTCTCACTCTGTATCAGTTCATCTAAGTCTTTCCATGTCTCTTTGGAATCATCTATTTCCTCATTTCTCAGGGCACAATAAGATTCTATCACATTCATACACTACAATTTGTAAAGTCATTCCCCATCTGATGGGCATGTCTTTGGCTTCCAATTTGGTTTTTTTGACATCCATAAAAATATTTTTATACATGTAAATCCTTTAGCTACTTATTTATCTCTTTTGGATATAGGCCAGCAGTTGAGCCAAAGGGCACACTGTTTAAGTAATTTTTTATGCATAATTCCAAACTGCCATCTAGAATGGCCATATCCATTGATAGGTCAATGATTCCAGAACGATGATGATAAAACATACTATCCATTTCCTGACAGAGAGGTGACAGATTTGGGGTGCAGAATGAGACATGTATGTATTACTGTATATATCCAATGAGGGATTGTTTTTCTTTCAATGGGATGGGGGTCAGTGGGAGGAAGAGAAAATAATTTCTATAAATTAATGAAATCATTAAAAAATAGAGAGATGGGAAGGTGCTACAGATGTGGAATATTGCATACACTTTCAGATGAGGTCACTGTAATGTTAGTTTTGCCTCATCACAAGAAGCCTGTCATGGTGCAGCGACAATCTGTAAATGTTTGTAACGTGAAAACAAAGCGCATCAATAAAATTTTTAAAAAGGGGGGGAAGGGTTCCCTTAAAAGACAAGTGGGATTACTTTCTAGGAATGGCCCAAATGCAGCCATCTCTCCAAAAGTGAGGCATGTCCACTCACGGCCCTTCAGGATCCTTTCACAGTCCCATGAGTCTGTTTACGCCAATCCATTGTTTCTCCCATTTTGACACCAGGAAGAGACACAGATTCCTCCTCCCTCTCACAATTTCCTCAAAATCCTCCCCTAGAAGCTATGAAGTAAATAACACACATTTGTATAATGTTTACAGTTTACAAAATACTTTCATGTACATTAGACCATTTGAAATAGAGACTAAAAACTCCAAACCGCTTGAATAGCCCAACACCTTCCTTGTCATAGCGCATCCACAAAACAGGAAGGGGCTGGAAGAAATCAGCTTCCAAACGTGTCTATTTTTAATGAAGATAATAAGTGAATGCGGGAGGAGACAGCGGAAGCACAGAAGCAAATATGAGTTAGTCCTAGAGGGATTATGCATGTTACAAAGATTGTGCATCACAGCCTTTTAAAATGATAAAATGCCTTTATTTCAATTATATACAACATTTATCATATACACCTCAAATGTTGATAAAACTTTGGTCTGGTTGTATTCAACGATTTTGTAACAGCTATAAAAATCACATAACATGTCCAGATATATGGCAATGACATTCATGTATGAGAACACTTTGATTTCAATATTCAACCACATTTGAAAAGAACATTCCATTATGCAGCAAACACACAGGGGCCTGTGTGCAGACCAAATTCAGAACGTACCAGCCAAACTGGGTTGATGGTGCAGGTGACAGTGAAAAATGATTCAACTGCCTACACCTTCTCTTGCCCATTAGGAATTAGGAATCTGCACAGTGATGGTTATAACTTTTGGTATAGCACTTGTTAATGAAGGTTAGACACTCAAGGAGGATTAGCCAAAAGGATAAAGGGTATTTTCAAGGTAAGCTATCATTTCAAAAGTGTGCTCTTGCTAGAAATTAAAAGTACTAGGAAATGAATTTAAACAAATATCTTTTTTTTTAAAGGAAAAAACCCATCTATCTCAATAGCGTTATATATAAAATATATCAGATAGGCAATGTGCACATAAAATGAAATAATCCCCCCCCCAAACAAACAAACAAAAATATATCTATATATCAAGGAATGATTGGTAATATGGCCCCCAAGGCTTGATGTAGGGTGAAGTGCCTAGATCAGCAGGTCAAGGTGTAATCTGACTTCAAGACTCCTCCAGGTGTTGAAGGCATCAAAACTTCATTGTCTAAATGAACTTTCATTTCTATAAGGCATAAATCTTATCACATAGTAACCTAAATATTATTCAGCAGCTTACTGCCTTGAAATCATCTGTGGTATCTGTCACAATGTGCCCATTAAAATAAATATACTAGGAATGATAAATAGAAGGCATTGGAATCAGAGACAAACCCAAGTGAGGATCAATCAGTTACAGGTAAAGGGCTACTTGGTCTTGACAATAAAATGGTGTCATGAATGGCCAGTCACAGCCACATGTGTCTACAGGCTTAGAGCAGAAATGAAAGGCACTGAGGCTGCCTTGACTTTGAACTGGAAACTAAAGCAATGAACCTTAATAGTAGTTATTTGGTGCTCAACCTGAGCTCATAGTAATAGAGCCATGCCCCCTCTTTAAAAATCTAGATGGCAAACGCAATGATTGGCTGAAGCTGACAAGAGACTACATACGCGCCTATAGAGACCTTTGCGATTGAGAGTAGTGAGTGATTCAGTCACTGATTGCCACACAGTGCATACAGACCAACCTAGACTCTGGAGTTGTCGCCAGGAGAGAAAACCCCTAAGTATTCCTATATTAAGACTGATTCTGCAAAGTGCCTTTCTCCCTTCTAGCTGTCTACACTACATCAGCGGCTGTGAGCCTTCTGCCTTGACTCATGACATGGTGCATTCTTCTTTATTTTTATCTCTGTCCTTACTGGCGCTACCCTGGGCGTCCTCTTTGCACTCTGCCTTGAGGCTGCCCACTGGGTCTTCGTGCTCATCGCCGTCTGGGCTACTGCTTTCTAACGCTTCCTCAGCTGTCTCTAGTTGCTCATCCGACTGCTCGAAGTTTTCCTCCATACTCTCGGTGGGAGAGCTATCATTAGGGGGTGACGACGCATCTTCATTTTCGGGGTCACTGCTCGCTGCTCCCGTATTTTCCGGTTTGGACATCTGGCTTTGCTCCATTGCTTTCTTGGTGGGGATGGACTCTTCTTCTATGCTTCCAGCCTCAGCAACCTCGGAAGGACTGACCTCTCCCTTTCCACCCGCTCCCGATGGATGGGCTGCATCACTGTCGAGCTCAGATACTTTGCCGTCATCAACTACGTCTCCTTCAGGAATCTCCGCTTTATCAACTTCTTGATTTGGGTTGTCATCCAATTCAGCTTTGGCTTCCTCTGGACAATCCACATATTTGTCGAGATCAGTCCTCGTTTCTGGCTTCTCCTCTTGGACCACCTTGCCAAGGGCGTCTTGGGCTTGATTCTTGGCTTCCAACTTCACTTCCTCCTCCTCCTCCTCCTCCTCCTCTGTGTTTTGGAAGACCAACTCTTTCTTAACATCTTTGGAAGAGTCTACAGGGGGTGACTTTTTCTTCCTGTTTTTCTTCTTCTTGTTCTTGGACTTTTTGGAAGAGGAGTCACCTATCTCCCCTTTCTGGCCATCTCTCTCTGCTGCGGGCACATTCTGATCTAAGCATTCATTTTCACCAGTCGTGACCTTCTGGCCCATTTTTTCTGGCTGACTGCCCTTGACTTTTGAAGATGGGACTGTCTGGATTTGCTCCTCCTTTAGGAACTCATGTTCTTTCTCCTTACTTTGTTCCCCTTTCATGAGACTTGCACCTTTTTCATCTCCATCTTTAGCCCTTCTGCTATCCACTTCCATGTCTACCTGCATCCTGTCTTTGGCTTCCATCCCTTCAAGCAAGCTTTCTGAATGATTCTCACTTAGTTCCTCAATCACTGCGCCTATTCTTTCGGTATCTGGTGTCTCCACAAGATCAGTTTCCTGAGCTAATTCCCCACTATCCTCTTTCTGCTTTTCTACTGATTCTTTCTTTTCATTTTGAGCAGCTAAGGAACTGCACCTGTCCTGGCTAATCACATCACCTAGAAAATGAGGGCTCCCTGCAGGTTCCTGATTCTGATCAATATTGCTACTCTTTAAATCGCTGAGGTGATCGGGTTCCATGCTAGCCCCCAGGCTGTCTCCGCCCTCACTGGGTTCAGCCTGCTCGTTGGTATTTCCAGGGACAGAATGCGTTTCTGGCACATGGGCTGGATCGCTGGCTAATGCTTCTGGCACCAGGGCATGGTCTTGTGAGGGGTTTTCTGCCTCTGCATTCCCATCAGGAGGTAAGGCCTTTGTCTCCGCACCTGCCTCTGCAGAATCCGCCTGGGGCTGCTCACACTCAGGATTCTGCAAGGCCGCACTTTCCCCCACTTTGTCCACATTCTCACTGGCCACCTTCACTTCACTCGCTCTTCCTAAAAGACCATTGAAAAAATTGAAGGGACCACGAGATGCGGCAACCACTTACTAGCGATTCAAAAGCAAAAACACAGGTTAACTCTCACCCAACCCCCGTCCCCAAGGAGAAAGAATCATCGAGGAATCCCAGTTAATAAGAGATCATCAGCTTTTGCCAATTCTGTGAGGCAAAGCAGCGACTGAATTAGTAAACCATTCGGACAGGGAAGCCCGCCACCAGCTGAAAGACAACAGGGATTCCGCGGCAGTTGGCTTTGGAAAGCCAAGTTCGGGTTTTCACAATTAAAACAAGCTTTGGAGCAGGCAGCCCGACGTCCTCCCCAACTATCACATTCAGGAATGGACTTGATGGTCAAGTTTGGACATTGACTCTGCCCCGCTTATTTCTAGACGCTATGCCTAATGAAAACTCTTCGATTTCGTTGGGGGCCGAGGGCATTGCCTAGCATACAGATTCTAAGAAGGTCTCTGAAGTTCCCCCCTAAAATCCTTCAATTTCCTGGAAGAAATTCACCCCTAAAAATCTATCCTGGTTAAACCGGCGTTCGTCAACCATCCTATCAAAGTACATAGAGATTATTCTGTCTTCGATCACGTTTTGTTTTTCTTTCCTTAACTTCTGTTCTCAGATATTTGGCTTTATTATCTAAGGAAAGGGGAAGGTACTCTGCCGGTTCATTACAGTAAAGGGGACTTGTCAGGAAACAGTCCAAGGCCTCCAAGCCCCACACTCCTGCCTTAGGAGGAACGGTGTGGCTTTCATTCCTGGAGGCTTTGAAAAGATAAACGAACCAAATTCTTAAACACACAAGGATGCTTAAATCCGAGAATCAAGCGCTCCTCTGATCACCGAGGCTGCAGGTTTTGCTCACAAGTCAGCAAGCTACCTGTGGTTAGAGATTCATAAAATGCACTTTTGGACCAGACAGCAGCTGGCCCATTTCTCCCCTGAATGGTCATTTGCCTTCAAGGGAGGTGGGAAGCCAGCTTCTTAGCTCCCTTCAATAATTTCTATCTTCTCCAAAAAAACAGAAACTCCCGATTATTTTCCTTCCACTTGGACACACGCTTAGAATCTACATTCTTTTGTCTTTGGGCTTTCACACTTCCAGAATTGAAACAGAAAGGAAGTGAAAGCTACCAAGTGGAAAATTAAAATGATAGGAAAACAGATTTAGAGATGGAATGGACCTTATAGATCATGGAGTACAGCCCCCTCATTTTTACAGATGAGGAAACTGAGGCACAGAGGAGTTAGGTGACTTGCCCTGGGGCACACAGTTATGTGTCTTAAGCAGGATCTGAACTTGGGTCTTACTCCAAGTTCAGTGCTTTATCCGCTATGCCAGAGACGTCAAATAATGGCCTGCAACATTCCCACATGTGACCAGAACCAGATTAAGATATAATTGGGGAATATTTAACAAAATAAATAAAAATACAGTAAAATATAGGTAATATTACATTTGAAAATGAAATCAATAGGCAGCCCATAGTTATCTTTTTTATGGTTCAGTGGTCCCTGTTTCCATGAGTTAGATACCTCCTTGCTGTGCCAGCTGGCTGCCTCAAAATGGTTTGCCATAACATGATTATTCAGCCTCCATAAAAATGTCAATAACTAGTGTCTGGTGAGGACTCATCCAGGTTGCAGATTCCAGCACCTGCTACCTTCTGAAGGCCAATTCACAATTTAGCACATACTCTAAAAGGGGCATATACGTTCAGGAGAGACAACTGAGATCAGTTTGTGACCAATGGAGAACATGAGTCACCCAATTGCCTCAGAGTGAATAAACTGTGCTAAGCTCTCATGGCCTCCTAGATTCCCTCTCCCACACTCCTTTCAGAAGGCAAAGCATCCTGGGTGTAATAATGTCAATTCTGACAAAGAAGGAAGAACGCTGCATGCAGGTGTCCAACTGCCACGTCTGAATAGTATAGTTAGTGTGCTGGCTCCATGAAGGTTATGGAAACCCAGAGTCACAGTCACAAAATGTCATTGCTAGCCAGGACCTTTGGGATCACCTACATATGTATTTTTTGAATGGTCAAGTATTCTTTACTGGACCTGACTGATTAAGCAATATCTCAGACTCTCACAATGCATTCTACTCTAACTAGCATTTTAGATGAGAAAATCTGGTAAATGACCTTGTCCACTGCTTCTATAATCATCAGACATTCCTTATTCCTCTATGAACTAGAGATAAGTTAGTCAAAGAAAACTTAGATGTTAGAGATGCCTATATCCAACTGTACTTTTGTCTGGGAATTTTGGTCCCTTGCTTCCCAGCCTTATTTGACTGGCTTGAGTCAACTGGGTTGAGGAACGAGGAAAATGTACACTGAGGCCATCCATGATTGCTAGTGGAAAAATTCGCACGACAACATATGCAGGTAATCAGAACCACTTAGCAGCAGAATGCATAGGAAATGACAGAACATGGTGGCATGCGGTGTGATTAGTGAACTGACCAAGTGATAATGGATGGCTTCAATTCCAATCAAGCACAGAAGGTGAAGAAATGAGGACCAGAAAGAGGAAAGGGCCCAGGAGGCAGCAAGTTCTTACCAAGTGTCCCATCGCTAGATGACTTTATGACATTTGTTTCCTGTTGTGACACTTTGGGAGATCCCAAGTGGCTCACATGACTTAGATTATCCAGAGGCTCTCCATTGGTGGTGATTTCAGAATTCAGGATTATTCCATGTTTCTGTGAACAGGACAGGATCACTGTAATATTCACTAAGTAATATTAATCAGTCTATTCTAGAAAAATCTGCAGATGGTGCTCCCTAAACAGACTGCTCACACAAAGGGGTTGGTTATGGTAAAACACCTTGAAATGAAAAAAAAAATTCTAGTAGCATTCGCAAAGTGCTCTAGGATGTGGTCCCTTTACATGTATCTGCCAATTAGATGCATTCCATCTGACTTTACTCCTTCAAGCCAGGTCTAATCGTGCCCGTGAGGTATTGCTGACTATAAGGTATCCCTCCACATATGGAATTAATTATATTTTGGTAAATCTTGCTACCAAGAAAACTGATATAAAGTGAATTTACTTTCCATTACCATCTATTACTGAAAAGGCCTCATTAAGTGGGAATAACAAATTACCTGAAACGGTCATATTATTTGAATTTTTACTGCATGTTTCCATTGGGCTGGGACCAATGGCCATACTTTATATACTTTCAAGTCTGAAATGTTCAAATTTGAATACATATGACCAATTCAGGGGATTTAGTATTCACGCTAATTGGGATGTAGTTGTATTTAAAAACCCACACAAACCAGCCCAGTCCTTGACTCCTAAAACAAAGAATTTAAGATGGTGGCATGTCCCTACATAAGCGAGGCCCTAGGTGAGTGGGACTTTGCCTGCTGTGGAAGGGCTCCCAGTCATTTTCAGAATGGCTGTAGTTTTCCAATGCCAGGATCTTGCCACCATTTTCATGCACCCATCCCTTTATCTCCATCACAGGTGCTTTGCTTGTGCTGTGGAAACGCCTCAGCTGGACAGGCAAAGCGCCAATAACCGAGCCCCCAATGCCTCTGTTGGCTCGAGGATTTACAAGGACTATTTGATCTGGGTTGTAATACCATGCTTGGTCAGTAGGTGTCACTTAGTCATAGGTTGATAATGACTGATTTATTCATGGGATCATTCATTTTATATGATTGGTTTTAGCACAGTTGGGCATGCTAACCCAACACCATACTGAAAGTTCCTTAAATTGGAGGTGTCAGCTTATGTGAAACAACCAGGCACGTTAGTCCATTCCATAAATCTGGATTCTCGGCTCTAAATTTGTTTAAATAGGCAATCCTCCATATTTCAATAACACTGATGATAAAAACGATTGATGGCCAATGTATACATATTAAGTTCCAAAAGACAGGTTGGAATTCAACAGGAGAAAGAAGTGGGAGTGCAATTCTAGGTGCAGGGCACAGTGTGAGCAAAGGCATGTAGGCTGGAAATTTCAGGGCATTTCAGGAGAGTGAGCTGTACAGTTTAGGTACTTGGAAGGGAGAAGCCTGAGAGAGGCAAGAGAGGGTAAATCTAGGAAGACAGCATGGTGCCAAATCATCAGAGGCCTTGAATGTGGGCTAAGGAGAAAGGTTCAGGGACAAACTGAGTCACGAAGAACAGCATGAGAAGCTAGCCTGGGTGAGAGGACGGTGACTGCCCTCTCAGCAAGTTTATAAGAGCAAAGAAAGGAGAAGGGAATAAGCATCTTTCTAGCATCTACTACAGGCAGCTAGTGGCACCAGAGTGCACAGAGTGCTGGGCCTGGGGTCAGGAAGCCTCAACTTCCTGAATTCAAATCTAGCCTCAGACACTTATTAGCAACTATGTGACCCTGGGCAAGTCACTTCACCCTGTTTGCCTCAGTTTCCTCATCTGTCAAATGAACTAGAGAAGGGAATGGCAAACCACTCCAGTATCTTTGCCAAGAAGCTCCAAATGGGGTCATGGAGAGTCTGCAGGACTGAAATGACTGGACTACAACAGCACCTACTATGTGCCAGGAACTGTGCTAAGCACTTTACAATTATTATCTCATTTGATTCTCAGAGGTAGGTAGGTGCTGTTATGATTCCTCATTTTATAGCTGAGGAAACTGAGGCAGACAGAGGTTAAGTGACTTGCCCAGGGTCACACAGCTAGTAAATATCTAGGGCCAGATTTGAACTCGGGTATTCCTAATGCCAGGCCCAGTATGCTGCCCACTGTGCCATAGCTGGTTCTGGCTCATTTACTCAGAGTTGGGAGGGACGAACAAACCCCAGCCCTTTATTACATAGACAACCATCCTACAAAACCTTTGGAAGTTTATGATCAGCAGTTTACAAATCTCTACGTATGGGAGGCTCCACTCCAACAAAGAGAGGCCACCATGGGTTTATCGGTCTTAGCTGACCTCAAGAATCGGCTTGCCCCAAAGCATGAGAGCTTCGAGAGCCCCTGGGTGGCGTCCCTCCCCAGGGAGAGGCAGGCCCTCGGCTGCTGGTCTGGGCTCCGTACCTTCAGCTCCTCCTTCAGCAGGATTGCTTCGGCTCGAAGCTCATCTCGTTCACTCCGGAGGGAATCAAAGTATTCCTTCTGCCTCTCTAAAGCCTGAGGCGGTGGCGGGCACCAGAGAGGAGGCAGACACACAAGAGGAAAGTAGAGACAAGCAGAGAGGATTTCAGAAACATTAGGGAGAGGAGAAGTGGGATCAGAGACCAAGAAAGTCTTAAGCATTGACGTACTAGACAGGACAGGTGAGAAACAGATCCAGTTAAACAATCTAGGTAAGGCAGAGGTGGGGAAGTACTGGAGAAGGTGTAGATGCCTACATTTTTGGAGCTGGGGTGATCCTCCTCGGGGACATGGGGAACAGAGGATGCATCTCTCTATCATTTTTACCTTGGACTAGGGGCAGACTGGGGTAGTGGATAGTGACCTGGCTTCAAAGTCAAGAAGTCCTGAGTTCAAATCCAGTCTCTGACACATGCTGGCTGTGTGACCTTGAGCAGGTCACTTAACCTTAGTGCTCTAGGCTGTTCTCTAGGACTATGATCAATGTTGCAGGGAAGGTGACAATCTGCATTGGTAGAGGGAGTTTCCTCACCCAGAAGTTCCCTACCCCTAACATTGGCCAGCTTACTGAAATGCTATGGCTTTCTCCATAGCCTGGGGATGAGAGATGATGGAATTCACAGACCTAGTTACATGGCCATTGACAGAGAAGGACAGCTATTGGTGGGGTCTCTCCACCTGGGATGCGGGAACTTTAAAAAAAAGAAAGATGTTTTGATAGCTAGATTTCAATATATTTGGCTTTTTTGTAATCGTACACATTTCATGTGTTTAAAAACATGATCCTTGGAAGGAGGATGCATTTGGGAGTTAGTTTTCTGGAAGATTCACGTATTTAGGCTTGATGCTAACTTGGGAAGTCTCTCTTGAGCATCACATACGATGTCTATCTCTCTATGTGCACAGACACATTATTTCTCTTTCTCCACCTATCTATCCATCATCTCTCTAGCGACCTATCATTTATCTTTATCTCTCTACCTATTTGTTGACTTATTATCTATCCAGTTACCTATGTACATATATATACAAATGCACACAAACATTACCTATGTATACATACATGTATATATGCACAAGACAGTATGTACTATCTCTACTTCTCCACCCATGATCTCTGTTTACCTATCATCCATCTTTCTCTCTTTTTATCTATCGATCTATCATCTATCTACCTATGTATAGGTACAAACAGGTATTATCCACCCTCTCACTATCTATTTACCCATTTCTCCATGATTGATCACTCTATCTATGTCCCAAAAGTCTTAGTTGAGTTTGATGACATTAAAGCTTACCTGCACCAGAACCTTTGGGGCAGCCTGTCTCTAGTTTTCATATGCCCTATAGGTCTGTATCTGTATGTTATTATTATTGTTGTTATCATTGGTTTGGTTTGGTTTTGGATTCTACTTGTTATATCTTCGCTTTTGGGAGCTCGAGGTGAGGGAACTCCCTCTACAATGCAGTCTGGCCCCTGCTTAGCGCCCTCCCATCGTAGTGGGTTGTTGGGGGGCACTGAGTGGTGAGGTGACTTATCCCAGGTCACACTACTAGTCTGTGTCAAAGGTAAGACAGGAGCCCAGGACTTGTGCTGGCTCTGAGCCCAGCTCTGTCTCCATCACGCCGAAGAATCCAAAGCACAACTCCTTGAGTGAGTTACTGAATGTGTAAGTGAAGGCTGGTCACATGTGCACATTTATTAAATAATGGCCCAACGCTCAGCTGCCTGTGAAGGTTTATTAAGAGTTACACGGCAGGTTACCACATTCACCCAGACTTGTCTGGCAGCAAGGGGAAAGAACACTGGACTCCAGGGTCAGGGGTGTGACCCTGGACAAATCCCTCCATCTCTCTGCTCCTGGGTACTCATCTGTAAAATGGGTATAGTTATACAGGCAGCGTCTACCAACTGGAGTCCCTGGGTGGATCAACCGTGCTAATGGCTAAACCTTGAAGATCCTCCCGTAGCCCCCAGGCAGCATCGCCTTCCTCCCAAGCATGAGCTTTTGGAGGGGAAGATGGTGGTCTGTAGGACTTTGTCCCCATGTCTCTTTTCCTTATGTTAAGATCTAATTTGGTCAACTGTGACAACAGGCAAAATGTGTTACAAATCTTAAAGTGTTATTAATGGAATAACTACAAAACTTATTTAAAGTCAAAGCTATAAATTAATAGCTATAAATGTTAGCTATTATTACTTCTGCTGTTATTATCAGCTGGTATGATGCAGAAGCAAAGGAAATGTTGTGGAGAAGAGAATCTCAGAATTTCAGTGCTGGAAGGTTCCTTGGAAGCCGGCTAATCCAACCCATGCCTGAAAAAATGGCTTCTGAACTATACCCCCAACAAATGGCCAGGCTTGGATGCTTCCAGGGATGGTGAGATCCCCCCCACTTGAGGCAGCCCCCATGCCCCTTGGGGACAGAGCTCACCCCACTCTAGACAGCAGCTGTCTAGAAGTTTTGTGTTCTCTTAAATGACAACCACATGGGTGTTGGTAATCCAGTGACATGGCGGTCCCAGCGCAGTGTTTTACAGACCTTGGGAACTTAGACATAAAGCTGGAAGGGACCTTAGAGGCCAGCTAGCCTCGCTCCTTCATTTTGCAGAAAAGGAAACTGAGGCCCAATGAGGGAAGCAGATTTAAGGCCAGGTCCACTGACTCCAAATCCCAGGCTTTTTCCACCACACCAAGTCAAGCAATCTTTGCCTTCAATGCTTGCCTGAAGTCCCTTTACATTTTGAATTAAAGGTTAATTCTGGGAAGGTCATTCATGCACAGAGCCCTAACCATGGAGTAACACGGACTCAATGTGTGGGCCTACACACGCTGCCTTTGACAGAAAGCCTATTTTGCTCTGCATGTTGGTTAAGCAGGCGGTTTGTTCACATACATTCCCAAAGATCTGAGAGGTTCCTACCCCTATCTTTTTGTCTTTCCATTCTATTGTTTCCTGAAGATCAGAAATCTCCCTGATATAACTCTCTTGTTTCTGCTGCAGTTGCCGGATTTCCTGAGGGACAGGAGCAGAGAAGACAGAAAGCAGATCATGGGTTAAACAGGCGAAGAAAAGACCAAGGACCCCGGCAGGGGATCCTGCCCCAGGGGACAGAGGGGAGAAGGAGAGAGAAAGTCCTTCCAGATGTCAAGGCGTCGGGTTAGCAGCGGGTCCTTGCCACTAGCCAGGGAAAGGGGCCCTCCACTCTAATCTGATTTCTCTATTGCATTCCAACCACTAGGGAGGCTGAGCCCGGCAGATTTCTTGACCAAGTGAGTTCTGAGCTGCAATGGGCTGAGCCAATCAGGGGCCTGCACCAAATGTGCCATCAGAAGGTGAGCCCATGGGAATGGTGGGCCACTAGGTTGCCTGAGGAAGCCCGTGTCAGAAACGGAGAAGCAGCGGTATCGGGCCTTGAGTGACCACTGTACTTCCAACCTGGATGAGATAGGGAGACCTTGTGCCCTAGTAGCCAGGATAAGCCTGTTCAATTCAACAAGACTTTGTAAAGTGGCTGCTCTGGGTTCACTCTGGGCCAGGTAGGCAGGCACGACCCCATCCCTCTCTCTTCCCATCTTCCTACTCCCCAGGAGCAAGCACCAGCTGCTTGGTCTGCAGACTAATTCCTTCATTGTAACCATTAAGAAATTTGTGAACATTGACCTGTTAAAAAAACTGGCACCTTGATAAAGGGGGGAATTTGAGCAACGTAAAACCAAAATTAATCAAAAAGAAAATGATCAATAATAAATGATTATCACAAATATCAATAAGAACTTACTTAAAAACCAAACCCCAAACCCGGGAGTCTCTTTCAGGGAAGCCTGTGGGGTGGGGGTTTGGAATGAGTCCACACTCTTCGATTCTCCCCAAACCTTTGCTGTTGCTGCTGTCCTTGGCCCTTCTGGGCTGAGCTGGCACCCGAGCAAAAAGGGGCACGCACTGAGCCACTTACCGCGAGCATCTCCTCTCTTTGCTTTAAGGCCTCTTTTGCTTCAGCAAATTGAAATTGTAGTACGCTGTGGGCATGTTTCTGCCTTTCGAATTCCTGTAAAGGACAAACACAAGCAGAGAGGAAGGTGAACCTCCCGAAGCTGGGATTGTTCGGGCTGTGGTCCTTACTGCTTTGTTCTTAGTAGCCCCAAGGCCTGGCACACAGTAGGTGCCTAAAAGGTGTTGGCTGAATGATTCCTTCATGGAGTTATTGTGACAAAAGGGCTTTACAAAAACTGAAGCATCTCATCATTCTGTAAAATCTCATCAGCCCTGGGACCCGCCTCCCCCCATCACTCCCCTCTGTCCCTCTCATTGGAGGGCAGGACCACGAACCCCGAACCCCTACTTAAGGGGAGCTCCTATCTGACATGTCTCATCTCTCAGCCGGCTGCATGCCTCTGAGACCTCTGTGCCATATCCAGCACTGGGTACCCTTCTCCTCCACCCTTCAATGAGTGAAGGGTCTAAGTTTTAAAAGTTTGCTCCTAAGTGATCCCTTCCCATTAAAGTTTGTATTCTAAGATATAAGAACATTGTTTTGTAACAATGTGATAAAAAGAAAGGGAAGGAAATGCCATAAGAAAGTGTCCTATTTGCCATTGAAAAATAATGTTATGATTACAAAAAGATTCTGTAATTTTCTCGTGGAAAAATCTGATTTGGGTTTATGAAATGAAAATGTTTCCCAGAAATCTCTGCTCAGTTGGGTTGGGTTTCGGGGAGGGGAAAGGGGCAGGGCCAGGGTTTGGTTTTTAGAACAAATCACCATGATTTAGCCCTGGGCTCTAAAACTCAATCCAAGCTGATCCCATTCTCCTCCTCCCCTTTTCTCTTTTTCCAAGAGTCCACTGGGGTCCAACATCCAACTGTAGAAGATGGCGCCTTACTTACTTTGTTTTTTTCTTCATACTGTCTTCGAGATTCAGCCAATTGCTCTTCCAGTTCCAACAATGCATCCTTTAGGGTATCCACCTGGTACATGAAGTTCATCTTTTCATTGTCTAACTGGGCATTAGAAACCATGGCCTTCTTGTATTTCTCCTCGACTTCAGCTAGGGAGTCCTGGGGAAACATGCCATAATTAGGAAACCAAAGTGAGAGATTAAACTAAAAGACGGCTATTAGTTGGATAGTTCTTGGGAAGTTAATCTTTGGGGGTAAGAGGAGGAGAGGAATAGCTTGTTAGATCTTTAATCTGTTAAGTGAAAAAAAATTAAATTAAATTAAAAATGTAATGACACAGGACCTGTAATCTACTGTTCAACAAAGAATTAAACATGCCCAGGGAGGAAAAAGATCTTTAAATGGCAGCATCTTAATCAGGTCTCAAATCCAGACCCCATTTCTTGAAGGGAATCCACCACAAATAGTAATTCAAAGTTTGTAGTTTCCTGCTTTTCAATGTGTTATACTACGACCAATATGCTACCAATATCCTACTCAAGTGATTTAGTTGTTAATAACCCAGTGTGTGGATCACGCATTCCTCAAGATGGCGGACATCTACAAAATGGAAAGGGCTCCCAGTCCCCTGGTGGCTATGCCAGCTTGGAAAACAAAGGGATTCTGCCATATGCAATCTCTGATGCCTCACAGGCTTCTAATGGTACCAGAGCTCCTGCAGGGTCCTGCTGATTTAGCACCCAAAGATGCCCACTGTTGGAATTACACCAAATTCCTCACCAAGTTTTCAAGACAGGAATAAGAAAGGTCTAGATAAGAGCCTTGGAGGGTCAGAGAACATGGCTCCAACTATGCCACCTCTTACCTACCTGTGGGACCTTGGGGAAAGTCATCAACCTCTCTGGGCCTTGGTTTCCCTTATTTGTCAGATGAAGGGGCTGGGACAATGAAAAGGCCTCTCTGGTCTCTTTTAGCTCTAAATCTATGATCCAAGATCCCGAGGTACCTGCTCGGCAGGAACTACGACATCTGGCAATCTGTGAAATGTTTTCACTAAAATGACAGGCATAGGAAGAACCTCGCGTCCAGCCACACTCCAAGCCCTGTGTCAGCAGCAGCTTTTGTAAACAACTATCTGGTTTTGGATACAACACTACAATGTCTGGCTTGTGAACCACCATCATTTACAGGGAACATTCAGGGCCCGCCCACGTGTGCTCTTAGTACTCTTGGCGAGGGCTGAGAAGGTCCTTCAGATGAGAAGATGGCTCAGCTGGATAGCGGGAAGATGTGCAAGGAATCATGGGATCTCTAAAAGACTGCACTTGAGGGCAGGCAAGGGGCTCCTTTTCATCTGCCTGTAGGAGGGGTGTGTGTTGGACTACAGAGTGTGCTAAAAGCACAGCCAGGAACAACGAACCGGGTTTAAATCCTGGCTCTGATAATTATTGGCTGTGTGACTTTGGATAAGTGACTTCCTCTTTCTAAGCCTCAGTTAACACATCTGTAACATGGGGGTAATAATAGCACCTAGCTCACACTGTAGGGACCAAATGAGATGATGTAGGTAAGACATTTCGCCAATTCTACAGCTCCTCGTAAAGGAATGCTCACTGTGAGCATCATCTCATCCCTAGCACTGGACCTGGCCTGGAGTGGGCCCTTAATTTAATTTAATGGAAGAGAATTCTGATGACTTACCACCTCCCCTCCCTTCCCCTCACAGGGATATTCCGAGCGTGGCTGGCACAAAAAAGGGAGTGAACCTGCCAGCACAGATTTGGTACCATTTAACTCCCAAGGTGGAAATTGGAGAAGAGGGGGAGCCCGGGGTCTAGAATGACCCCTGAGCAGGCTAACTCCTGGCTTAAGAATGTGGCCCTTAAAGAGATCGATAGGTCTTACTGCTCGGCATCCAATCTCTGAGGCTGCTATCCTCAGGTCATATTTGAGGTGGGGTCCGGAGGGCCACTCAAGCAAGTGCTGGGTCGGCCATGTCTTTTACTCAGTTAACTCTACCTCCTTCCCCTGCCTTGCTGAGTGCGGCTTCCTGCTCCAGTGTTCTGTCCTGAGGGAAGGGTTAGAGAAGGAAAGAGACTTGAGAGGCAGAGGGGGCACTGTGGATAGGAAACCCAGGAAGACCTAGGTTCAAATTCTGCCTCAGATACTCCGTGGCTCATTTCTCTCACCTGCAAAATGATAGGACGGGACTCAGATCCCTTCCATGTCTCACCCTGTGATCCAATTACATACAAGCTGTGGCTAGGTCACAGATGTCCCAAGCGTGTTCAGTGAAAAAAAAAAGCTGAACCAAAATAGAATGATGCCATAATCTATATCTAATATGGCTTTCCAGATGACCTCATAAATGCTGCACATCTAATCTATATCTAACATCTATCTATAGATATATCTCTATATCTACGTATCTAATATAGCTATATCTAATACAGCTTTCCAGATGACCTCATAAACTCTGTGCATCTAATCTATACCTAATATCTATCCATAGATATATCTCTATATCTACATATCTAATACACCTTTCCAGATGACCTCGTAAACTCTGCACATCCAAGCTCATGGGGCTGAGACACTCATCTGCTGGGTCTACTTCAAAGGCTCTGACCCTAGAAAATCTATTCACTGACTCCTCTTGGCTAAACTCACTTCCCCGTGATTTCCAAATGGTTACTGAAAAGCATGTGCTTCGTCTTTTCCTCAGGTCAAGCCACAAACAGGGAATGTATGAGACCAGAGAAAGAACAGTGCTGATCATGTGAGACCTCAGCAGCATTCTCACTTGTAAATGCAACATCTGCTTTTACAGGCAGATGTTGAAATGCCCTCAGACAAATTCAGTGGAACACAGATTCTGAGGGCTGCTCCCATAAGGGGACAGCTTTACATTTCTGAACTATCACCAATCAGCCAAACATGCTGGTGAATTAAACCTGATTAAAACACCAGGAGGAACCTTTTGTGAGGTTTGTGAGGCCAATATGAACCAAAGAGGTGAGGAGAGTCTCAGCTTAGGCCCGTTGAAAACATTTAGCTCTGCCTAAAATGCCCCCCCTCTTAGGAGTCTGCTGAGAACCCTCGATCCTGCTGGGTTCGGGTGTAGAAAGCCCCCGCTGGATCCCCTCGAGCCCGCTGGAACCCTAACACCCACTGTCCACCAGAGTCCTAGGTCATCGTGTGAGTAACAAAAGCTAGATGTGTCATCTGTATGTAAATGAAATGGAAATGCAGGGTCCACCAAACATGCAGAAAAACAAGACCATATCCTCCATGCATGCACCAGCGAGCACACGTTAGTGACCGTTTCTATCAAATCATTTTGATATGACATGATATTCGCGCTCTGTTTAGGAAGATGACTGGTTAATGGGAAATCTAATGGGGTGGCATATTCACCTCTCTAAATGAAGTTTTTAAGAAAAATTCCCAACGTGGTTTTGGTGAAGAGCACATAGATTCAGTTTTAATTCTGACAAAGTTAGACTGGGTTAATATCATCCATCACACACGGCTGCCATGCAGCCAATGGCTACCTTCATTTCTTTCAGGCCCTGCATGTATTTGCCTTCTACGTCCTGAATCTGGTCCTTTAACTCATTGATCTCCTGAGGAAAATGGCAAGAACAGGAAAGGACATCACAGGAACAGACTGACAAGGGTCACAAACAAAACTCTGGGCTGACAGGATTCCGGGTCCAGGCGCGTCCTGCCCAGGGAGGAGTTTCAGCCGCTAGTTTCCCAAAGGGCAAAACTTACGTAGATAATAAAAATGATAGTATGAGCATGGAAGTGAGGGCATACCCTCTGTGATGCTGTTTTTTGGATTTTGGAATTGCTTGGCACAAAGGCAATGATGGATCTGGGGTCAAGGGTCTGGATTCAAATCTCCATTCTGCTATTATGACTCACGTGACTTTGGGCAGGCCATTTTACCTCTGGGCCTATTTCCTATTTTACAAAATGACAGAACTGGACGAGGTGATTGCTTAGGGCTCCTCCAGCTCTGACCCTTAGGAAATGGCGCCTCACGGGAACAAATACCATAGGAATGAAGGCAAAGTTATTTTCCTCAAGTAATCTTAAAATAACATTCTTTCAAGACAGAAGAATTCCACCCCTCTGATCTAGCCTGTACTTGGATGTTTCTTAATGATCGCTTAACAAACTACAGCTGAATGCCCCATATGCGCTGTGGGAGGTGGCCCTACAAACAGGAGCAGTTATATTATTACCTCTTGCTCCCACCCCCTCCCCATTCCTACCTCCTCCATCCATCCCTCCACCATTATGTTAAATGCTGGCTGACTGGTTGAATAACCTCCTGGAAAGTGAGGACTGTGGGTTTTTTTTGTGTCCCCTGCATTTGGCATCCAGTAGGGGTTTCATAAAAGCTTGAAGATCTCCTTGAGACCAAGAACTCTTTGGTTTCTGTATCTCCAGTGTCTAGAAAAGGTGGCACACAGCAGGCACTTAAAGTCTTGTTGATGGACCGTAAGCTCCCTGAAGGCAGGGACTTACTGTCATCTTTGTATCTGCAGTGCCCAGCACAGCACTTAGCCACAGGAGCTGCTGAGTGGAAATAATGAGGCAATTCAGCTCTCTGCTCAGCCTGGTGATTGATCTGCCTGCGTCTTGTTATGACTAAAGTCTTCATTAATATTGACAATGACTTTGGCACGGACTTTGTTCTGAGGTCTCCTTTGTAACTAGAAGTTGCTGGGCTTCCTACTCAGAGTCTTTTTCTGATTCTGGATTTGGGTCTAGACAACACGACAGGAGGCAGAGGGTGAAAAAAGGCTCTCCTTCTCAGTGGCTGGTTTTTCTAAAGGGCAGTTTCAAGTCAGGAACCACTCAATGATGCCTTACCTTGATTTCCCTCATGGAGGCCTCGGTGTCCACAGAGATGGAAGTGTCCCCGCTTCCCCTCCGAGAGGAGGTTCCGCCCAGAGAGGCTAACGTGGCTGCCGATAAGCTGGGCATGTTACGAGATCCCTAAAACATTTTAAGAGACCACTTTCAGAACTGAAAATTGTCTTCTCCTATCCAGTGGATCAAACAGTTTCTAAACCCACGAGGATTATTATAAACACAGCCCAACCCTTTACAGTGGTTTCCAAGCCAGTAAATTGGCAGTTGAGCAGTGGGTGGCCAGTAGCAAGAGGGCAGCTCACGGCCCAAGGTTTCACCAGTGGAGCCTGAGTTGGCCTGCCACACTCTCTGACTCTCTTGCCCAACACGGGAAGAAACATGCAGTGGGATGCCCCAGGGGGCTTGCTCAGGATTTCCCACAGCAACTCCATCTAATTCTCAGCTGCCTCTTCTCCTGTTTCTGCAAACCAAATAATATGCTTTTTTTCTCGTCCATTTCATCCATGAATTCTGAAAGCCATAATTAAAAAAAAAATGACAAGATAAAAATACTCACCTTCTCAGCAAAGTCCTTTTCTGGCCTCTCTTCAACCTGTCGAGAAAAAAAAAGAACTCAGTAGGCAAATATTAAATCTTTTAAAGCAATAATTGGTTCATCTACGTTTTCAGCTGGGTTTCCTTCACCCAAGGCAGCTGTGTACCCCTAGAAGATGGAGTGTCAGGCTTCTCAGACCTGAGTTCAAACTTTGTCTCTAACTAACTGTGGACCCTGAGTGTCATATCACCTCTGCCACAGTTTTCCCCTCTGTAAAATGGAGTTATTAATAGTACCTACCTCACAGCTGTTGTAAGGAATCACATTAAAGCATTTTGCAAATCTCAGTGTTCTAGAGATGCTAGTCAGCATTAATTAAGACTATTAAACCCACGTTGTGTATTAAGCGTTTTGAAGGACCTTCAGCTTGCCAGGGCTGTACATATACCGATGTTAATAAATGCAACTTTACATTTTACCAAGGTGAATGAAATTCATTTCATTTTTAAGGCTTGACCAGCTATACGGGCACATAATTATGTTTATAGAAGACAGAATGGAGAACAATTTTAATTTCACATGTGAAGGTTTCTTATTAGATTTTAATTACAGAATGACCAATGAGGGGAGCGGGCTATTGAATCTGAATCTGTTTCCCCATCATCTGATCACCAGCTGACTTGTTCCTCAACTCTCCCTTCTTAGGAGAGACACTCCAGAGCACCACCATCCCCTCTCCCCTTTGTGTGCTCCCATTAGAATGTAAGCTCTTTGAGGGCAGGGACCATCTTGCTTGTATCTGTATCCCTGGCACTTATCATAGTGCCAGGCACACAGCAAGCATCTGTGAAATGAGGAACAACTGTATCTACTTCACCCGAGTATTGTGAGGATCAAATGAGGTGGTTGTTGTTGAGTTGTTTCAGTTGTATCTGACTCTCTGTGACCCCTTTTGGGGTTTGCTTGGCAGAGATACTACAGCAGTTCTCCATTTCCTTCTCCAGCTCATTTTACAAGTGAGGAAACTGAGGCAAAGAGGGTTAAGTGACTTGCCCAAGGTCACACACCAATTATGTGTTTGAGGCCACATTTGAACTCAGGTCCTACTAACTCCAGGGTTGGCATTCTATTCACTGCACCACCTAGCTGCCCATCAAATGAGATGGTGGATATAAAGTGTTCTATAAGCCTTAAAGTATTATATGAATGCTAGTTATTATCAGGAATGAGCTAACTAAGCATATGTCCACTGTAGGAGAGGCAGATGGCTTTAATATGGTTGTCCTAAAGCATGACCAACAAAAAACAGTTGACAATCTCTCTCTCTACCTCTCTGTCTGTCTGTCTGTCTGTCTCTCTCTCCAGGCATCTCCAGCCCAGGTGAAGCTGATATTTCAAAAACTCCATTTGAAACAAAGCAAGTCATTTGGAAGGTGACCCCTCCCCAAGGTCAGCTGTGTTTTCAGAGCCGGCACCCACTAAGAAATTCCAGTAACATAAGCCTTGGTGCGATTGGGAGACAAGCAGGAGCATGCAACTCCATCGTCCCAAATACAGAATTACTGCCTGTTTCTGACAAGTCAGAGTAACAAAGTGAAACCCCTGGAGCTTTCAGACTGGAGGCTTGATCTGAACTGTTTGCCAGGTTTGGTTTTTTAAAAATCTTTCTATCATACAAACATACCAACTTAACCCTTTGTGTGCTGCATTATTGTGCTGCGGGTATTTGTAAGATGACTCCCGTCTTGACCCAGCAGCCGCTCAGCGTTGCCCAAGTATTTTATTCACCTAGAACATGGTGCCAGCGGGTTTCCCCTTTGGTCTCAGCTGCCAGGGGCGCCAACCCCGAGCTCTGGGCTCCTCCCACTATATGATGTATGTATAGTGTTTCCTTCCCTTGGATAAGTCCCTTCAGTTTTGAGCCACTGGCAGCTCAGATCCTAAGCCAGGGAGTCCTAACCTGGGGCCCAAGGACCTGTGGAAGGATTTCAGGGGGTCCATGTCCTCGCATGGGAAAAAGTCACATCTTCATTTTTACTAAGCTGTAACTGATGAGCATTTTCTTTCATGAGGAATGTAGGCAAGCAGTGAAAACCCCTTGCTCTGAGGTATCGATGGTTTGGAACTGTGGAGAGACTTCCCTGGCAGACCAAATGAAAGTCCAGTTGAGTCAGTCAACAAACGTTTATTAAGCACTTACTGTGTGCCAGCCAAGTACTGGGGACAATAAGACAATGATGGACAAACAGCCCTCAGGCGCTTATGTTCTAATGGGGGACATAACATGGAAATATCTAGGCAGATACACAGTATATACAGAGCAGATAGAAGGTACTTTGGAAGGCGAGAGGACTCTGGGAGGAGAAGACAGTGAGGGCCGGGGGGAGCCATGAAAGGCCTCCTGCAGAAGGAAGGATTTTTACTGAGTCTTGAAGAAAGTCAGGAAAATAAGAGGTGGTGGGGTGAGTGGGTACAGTGTTCATGATGCGGGGCACAGCCAGTGCAAAAGTATGGAGGAAGGAGATGACAGAAGGCCTGAATGACAACAATCCCGACAAGGAGGTTCTGTGGCAGACGTATCAATCTTTTACCCTGAGTTTCACGAATCCATCAAGCTCCTGTTGCATCCTGCTGCCCAGGTGAACTTTCTGAATCCCCCTTTGCATCATCTCAGTCCCCTCCTCTCCACTGACCCACATCTCATACCCAGGCCTGCCCAGGCCCATTTCCATGGGGTGTGCACCAGGAATTTAATTTTCGAAGGCAAACACTTGCTGAATATTCAAACCAAAAGGATGTTATTTTTATTCATCAAAGAAGCTAAAACTCAATTGAACCTAACATCTAAACTGTATTTAAAAAATCCCAACTCTGGACAAAGTTCTTTCTAACTGATCAATCAAACCTTTAAACGCACGTCTGCTCTGTGCTTTTAGCTTCTAATAGCTAGGATCGCTCCACACAACAAGGAGGGGCTCAGTACATTTGGATAGACAGTGCCCAGCGCTGTGCCCGGTGCCACAGGAGAAATGGAGAGAACGAAACAACCTCTGGCCTCCAGGAGCTTCAATGCTACCCAGTGTTTCAGCAAACCTTTTTCCTTTTCCTGACTGGCCTCTGTTTCTGGCCCGTCACTTTGCCATGAAGAGCCCCCGGAGGAGTTTCAGCACTGGGGACCAGAGGTGGAGCCTTTTAACGATAGAATTTTAACTTCGGCCATCCTTGCTTGTGCCAACCAGAGACCTGCAGTCACATACTGGCCGAGCCAGAGAAAACAGTGTCCAAAGGAATGACTGGCATCCCTGGGCAGGAAGGGGGAGGCTACGGAGGAGGAGGGCTAGCCTTGGCAGGCATTACCCTCCTCCCCTCCCTCCCTGACAAGGAGCTAAGCTGGGGCAGTGGCACAGACAGAGATGGAAAGAGAGAAGGGATGTAGGGGTGATCAAGCCGCTGGACCACGGTTCATGGGAGCTGCAGAAGGAAGACGGGGTAATGGGGGGTGGTGGCTGTGGCCACCAAGCGTCCCCAGAGACTGGGAAAGTCATCCCCACTCCTGGCAGGCTCCAGGCTCCAGGTCCCAGACAGTCCCTCCAGAGCAAAAGGGCACCTGACCCATTAGGACCCTCTCCTCATACATGCTGACAGCCACATTTCCAGTTTCTCCCAGGCTAGCTCCCACTCCACCCCAGCTCCCAGCTATCAGTGCCTCTTTCTCCAAATGACCTCACATTCACTTTCTGTATATTTCCACATGCTGCTTCTTCCAAAAGAATGTTAAGCTCCTCCTGATAAGGACAGCTACATTTTGAGATTCATGTCCCCAGTCTGTCTAATAAACTCCTGGGGAAAGGTTGGGCCTTGTCTCCCAGAGCTGGGCTGGGCACGCGCCAACACGTGTACAGTATGTGACAAATGTCCTGATTCTCATAATCTTAATCATAAGGATGATGATTTCTCTCCATTTTAATATCCAAACATGGAAAGAGTTTTTCTTTTTCCTTTAGGAGTAAGAAAAGAGTTTCTCCAACATGGACATCTAACATCTAACATCCCCACTTTTTCAAGGGGGCCCAGACTTGGTGATGAGGGCAGTTCAACAAGGATTGTGAGTTAAAGGAATCTCTGCCCATCCCCCCAGTCCTCCCAAAGAGCCCAGAATCTGTGCTCCATAATCTCATTGGTGCCTCCTAACCACACCCCACTGTACAGGAGCGTCCAGCCTATCGATCAGGCATAAAGTGCTCAGTAAATGTGAGTCACCTTATTACAGCATGAGCTCCCAGGGGACGCTCAGCCTCAGGGTTTCAAAAAACCCAAAGATGCCATGGGCAGTTGGGGCACACGCCCAAAGGTCACTTGGCTCTCTCTAAGGCACATTTCTGAAAATGACGTCGTGCTGCTACATCGGATGCGGCAAAGTCCAAACCAAATCTACGAACCCCTATGATTTCATAAGTCAGGTCACCTCAAACAAGAGCCCAACATAGACACCCTAGGAGGCCATTTGATCTGGGTGTTCCGAATTCAAGCGCTAGGTGGCAGGCTTGTGTTGGACCAAAGTTAGCTTTTAGGACAAGTGGGGGAAAAGTAAATTAGGTCATAGGAGTGATTGCTGGAGAGGGCCAAAATCCATTCAGGGCTTTGAATGCCAAACAGAGCATTCTGTATTTGCTCCTGGAGGCCACAGGGAGCCACTAGAGTTTACTGCATAGGGGGCTGAGAATACAGAGCATGTTATAGGGGGTGCTTAGCCTGGGGGGAAGACAGGCTTGGCTGTAAGAGCTGCCATGTATTTCAAGGGCTATCGACCTCAAAGAGGGTTTGGTTTGTTCTGTGTGGCCCAGAGGGGTAAAACTAGAAACCGTGAATGGGGCTGAAGTTACAGAGGCTGCAGAATACTTGCTAACAATGATTGTGTTCTGGGAGGTAGTGAGTTTCCCCTCAATGAAGTCTTCAAGCAAACACTGAGTGAACACACTTATAAAGTATACGGCAGATTCTTTCAGTTATGGATTGAATTGAAGGTGCTTCCTGAGGTCCCTCCCCTCCAACTTGGTCCTGCCTCAGACATTCTATGTGACCCTGGGTAAATAATTAAGTCCCTCTCAGCCTCAGTTTCCTCATATGGAAAACTGAGATAATGATAGCACCTACCTCCCATGGCTGTTGTGAGGATCAAATGAGATAATATTTGTATAGTGCTTTGCCAACCTTAAAGTACAACCATATAAAAATGAGCCGATATTATTATTTTTTTTCTTTTGCAAAGCAATGGGGTGAAGTGACTTGCCCAGGGTCACACAGCTAGTAAGTGTCAAATGTCTGAGGTCACATTTGAACTCAGGTCTTCCTGAATCCAGGGCTGGTGCTCTACCCATTTTGCCATCTAGCTGCCCCCTCCGATATTATTTCTACTGACAATTTGTCTAATCAGGACAGCTATAATATACAGCGGTATTTTGGCTTTGCTTTACTTACCTTCTAAGGCAGGTTTCAAAACAATAGAAAAGACTCACACATTTAACAAGTTTAAGTAAAGAGTGATTTCTAGGTTGACAAACTTAGAAAATATTTGCTATATGAAAAGTTTAACACTAGAAGGATCAGAATTTAAAAATACTTTGAAGGACCAGGTTGTACCTACTGACAGCACATTGTTTTCATGTCTAAAGAAGAGAGATTGAGGGCGGAGCCAATTTGGCGCAGTAAAAGCAGTGATTTGCTTGAGCTCTCCCCCAAATCCCTCCAAATACCCATAAAAAATGGCTCTAAACAAATTCTAGAGCAGAAGAAAAGAGATTGTAGGATGAAAATTTATTTCCAAGTAAAAATGTTTGCATCAATTGATGTGCCCAGCCCAGTTAAAAAAAAAAAAGCCACTATCTCATTATTGTTTAAAAGGATCTATAAAGAATTACAGCAAATAGCATCTCCTCAAAAATACTTTGCAAGGAAATTTAGTTTACAATGACATCTCATTGTAAACTAAACACATACTCTCTTAAAAAATACTTCATTTTTTTGCAATCACACATAAAATTTTTCAACATTCATTTTTTAAAATGTTGAGTTCCAAATTCTCTCCCACCCTTCTCCCTTCCTTGACAAGGCGAGCAATGTGATATAGATTATACATGTGCAGTCATGCAAAGCCTATGTCCATATTAGTCATAAACATGTGCTCTTTAAAAACAGACACTTAATACAATATAATGTATTTGTTATTTGACTAATGCCATCATCTTATGTCTTTTAAATGAATCCTCACTTAAATAGAGATTTGCCATTACTTAACTTCCTATAGCAGAATATGACTGTCTCCCTTTCCTAAAGATAGCATGAAACATTTGGGAACAACCCAGAACGTCCATAGACTCCTAAGGCATAACACTGTCTATGAGAGGAATGTAGCAAAGGAATGTATCTAATCTAAGAGATTGTTGAGCAATGCCCTTCAGATATGAACTGGGACCAGATGACTTTGATTTTAGGAATCATTTCAGGAAATGAGAAATAAGTAACCTAGAGTATCCTTCTTCTTCATTGTAAAATAATAATGATCACTAACTTTTATATGGTGCCTACTATATACTAGGCATTACAGTATTATCTCATTTGATCCTAAGAACAACCTTGGAAAGTAGGTGCTGCTATGATCACCATTTCACAGATGGGGAAACTGAGGCAAACAGAGTTGAAGTAACTTGCCCAGGGTCATATAGCTGGTAAGTGTTTGAGGCTGCATTTGAATTGGGGTCTTCTTGACTCCAGGCCCGTTGTTCTGTGCACCACAGCGCTACTTAGCTGCCTGTCAAAGAATATAGGCTGTTACTGAAATATTCCAGATGAGGATTTTTTTTTCTTCTTTTCTTTTAGAAATGACACTTGCTTCTACCCAAGCTGGAAGGAAGTGTGTCACGATGGAAAGAGCCCTGGCTCTAGAATCAAAGGATAAGGGTTCAAATCTTGCATTTGATTCCTGTGTGACCCTAGGTGAGTCACTTAACCTGGGTAGGTCCCCAGTTCCTCATCTGTAAAATGAGGGGGTCCCACTAAATGGCTTCTGAAGCCCTGTCAGTTCTAGATCTAAGGTCTGATAATTATTCATAATGGTTCAAAGATGAATGAGGCAAGGGGGCAGCTAGGTGGCGCAGTGGATAGAACACTGGCCCTGGATTCAGGAGGACCTGAGTTCAAATCCGACCTCAGACACATAACGCTAGCTGTGTGACCCTGGGCAAGTCACTTAACCCCAACTGCCTCAAAAAAAAAAAAAGAAAGAAAGAAAGAAAGAAAGAATGAGGTACCAATAGGTAAGTATTCTGAAAACCTAGAGGTCAACTCTTTAAGCACCAACATTTTTTTTACTTCAGCCATTTTTATGGAAATCCATGAAAATGTAATGGACACGCCTTATTGTCAATAAATATCACAGAATAGCCAGAATCTTTTCAGGAGCACTGCTTGGCTTGCTTGGAACAGCAATGATACTGGCCTGCAAATGGAGCCTGGAGCCAAAAGGGAAATAACCATTTTGAGAACTGGCCACAGTTTTGAACTGTGATTGAAAATGAATTCCTGAAAAAGCCACACAATTTTTGGCAATACCAGATTTGTTGATGGCAAGACTAGATGGAGTTGGTGAGAACCAGGAGAATCACAACATTTCTAGAACTGACAGGTGAACTAGTCCAACTCCGTTGAGGAAAACTGCGATACGGAAAGCTTCGTTTACTTACCCAAGGTCACACAGCTTAGACAGTGGCAGAACCATCGCTTAGGAGATACACACAACAACCACACTGGCACTTTATAAACCCTGGGAGTCATAAACAACGCTAACAAAAACCCAGTGCCTGCTCTCAAAGAGCTTCCATCTCTTCTGCTAATATAAAAAAAAAACACGATGAAAGAAAGTCCAACAATCTCCAGAGCCCTCGTCCCAGTTCTAACACGCCACACGAAAGGAAAGGAGGAAGAAAAGATGAGAAAGCAGAGTGAGAGAGAAAGAAAAACGTGCTCACCACTGGACTTGCACGAGCCGAGCTGGCTCTGGAGGACGCCCGCGATCCGGAGCCCAGGTAGCCGCTGTACTCGGAGGGCTACCCACAAACACCCCAGAACACAGGGGAGAGAAATAAAGGAGGGCAGTTAGCAGGAGGGCAGAGACAGGAGAAGCTGCAGCTCCAGGGAGGGGCGGGAACACACAGGATGAGGAAAATGTTAGACTTTTCAGTCAAAGATGGGCGTGCATGGGCAGTGTAGTCAAGTGAAGCTCCAAGCATAAAAGAAGGCTGACCAAGAAGGCAAGAGTGGATTTCTTAGGAAAGGCATCCAATCAGTCCTAGGTGGAGTAGGACCCCGGCCCCCCCCCCCCCATTCTTTACAATCAGAGAACCGCCCACAGTCATTTAAACCAAAGCCTCCATTAGGATAATGGCAGACAGTGACACCATCGGTTTCCCTCTACTATCATTACTTTCCACTGTCCCTGTAAATAGGAACAAAATCGATTTAAGATTTTAATATGGACCCCCCACCCAGATAGTAATTTTCCTCTTGTTTAACCTACAAAACCCCAGGATTTGGCTTCAGATCTTGACTCATTCACCAATATAGGATTTAATCAGAGAAGCTAATGGATTATACCTCACATGAGGGCAGGGACCTCTCATTTACTTCTGTATCTCTAGCACCTAGACAGTCCATCAACAGGCATTTACTAAGCACTTGGCCTGAATGCCTGGGATCTTTAGATTAAGTAGACCCTTAATGGTTTGCTGACTTTCTGAATGAATGAATCTTTGGACAAAGGAGAGCCCAAGGGTTTTATTCCATTAAATGTATGTTACAGCATAGCTTTCACTGATGAAAAAAGTTCTCATTTCCCTTTCTTGACAAAGAAAAAGATCAGCCAGGTAGTACAGTGGATAGAGCACCCAGCTTGGAATCTGGAAGACTGGAGTTCAAATCCAGCCTCGCTTGCTAGCTGTGTGAACCTGGGCAAGTCACTTAACCTGTTTGCCTCAGCTTCCCAATCTGTATAATGGGGATAATAACAGCACCTGCCTCCCAGGGTTGTTGTGAGGATCAAAAGAAACAACAATTGTGAAGTGCTTGGCCCACGACAAGATTATGCAGATGATAGCTGTTATTATTGGCCATTCAAAAGGTACTTGGGATACTTGTCTATAAAATATTAGTTGACACCTCCAAGAAGCATTAGGGATATTAAGCAGAATTTCCTTCAGTAGCAGATGTCCATTCTTTGTTCGGACTGTGCTATAGCGCCAAAAGCACCGGCTCTGGCTCCAAGAGACCTGGGTTCAAATCCTACATCTGACGAGTACTACCTTGGGCAAGTCATAAAACTCCCTGGTTTTCAGTTTCCTCATCTATAAAATCAGGGAGTTGGAAAAGATGGCCTCGAAGGTCCTTCCCAGCTGCTCTGCACTTCTCTTGTTTGTTCTGATTTACAGGTGTTGACTTCCCATTAGAATGTAAGACCGTTGAGGGCAGGGCCTCTTGATGCTGGGCCCAGCATAGAGCAGGCTCTAAGCAATGGGTCAAGATATGACTGTTTGCCAAGACATGAATTCTCCTGGGAGCAGGGGCTCTCTGTTAATGGGTCCAAATCTTGACCCAGTCTCAAAGGATCGCAGGGTTTAGAGCCGAAGGGAACCTTAAAGATCACCTGGCCCAACTCCACCATCTTATAGAAGAAACTGAGGCCCAAGGTTGCCTAGAAGAGTCAGGATCTGAACCCGGGTCCTTCTGACTCACTTGTACCTCACACCTTCAGACTGGCAAAGTTGACCAAAATGGCAATCACAATTACTGGCGGGGCTGTGGGGAGCGGGCACATTGCTGCTTTGCTGGAGGAGCTGGGAATTAATCCTGCCTTTTCGGACAAGGATTTGGAACTATGTCCCCAAAGTCACTAAGCCGTGATTACCCTCGGACCTGGGGGTACTCCTCCTAGGCCTGGACTCCAAATTTCATCACATGCAGATCTCTTGTCCAGGGCTTGCCCTAAATCTTTCTGATGGTCAAGTCTTGGCTGTAAGATCTTTAAAGTAATTTTAAATGGCCACTGAGAGGCAACATCACTTAATGAGCTTAGGGTAAAATAAAGCTTTGGTCTTAATATCCCTCTGATAGGGCTCAGTTTATAGAGCCCTGGGCATAGACTCAGTAAGACCTGAGTTCAAATCCAGCCTTAGACACTTAATATGACTCCAGATAGGTCACTCAACCTGATTGCCTCAGTTTACTAAAATGGGGATGATAATAGCACCTACTTCAAAGGTTTGTTGTAATGATCAAATGAGATAATATTTGTAAAACTCTTGGCAGAGTGCCCAGCACCTAGTTAGTATTTAATAAATGCTCTTTCTCTCCTTCTGCACCTACCACCCCAGTTCCTTCATCTGTGAAGTGTCAGAGGCCAGATCTGGACTCTGGCCTTCCTGACCTGGCCCAAGGCTCTTTCTTCTTTCTTTCTTTCTTTTTTTTTTTTTTAAGGCAATTGGGATTAAGTGATTTGCCCAGGGTCACACAGGTAGTAAGTGTCAAGTGTTTGGTCTGAGGCCTGATTTGAACTCGGGTCCGGGTCCTCCTGACTTCAGAGCCGATTTTCTATCCACTGAGCCACCTAGCTGCCCCAAGGCTCTTTCTATGGCTCTACCATGGAGATGCCCAAGAGCCCTGAGATACCATCCAGTCAACCCTTCCCTTTGCATACAGGAAACAGAGGGTCCATGAAGTAAAATTACTTGCCCAAGGTCACACCGATAGGAAGTAACTGAGATAGGATTTAAAAGTTTATTTAGAAGGAACTAGAATATTAGAAACTTGTTTTACCAGTGATAAATATGAAGAAATGATTTCCAACAACACTAAAAAGAACCCGGCATCTGCAGAAAGCTTTCCAACAGTTTCTTAACTGAGCTTCAGCAACTTTTGAGGTAGATAATAAAAATATCATTCCCAATTTATAGATGAAGAAACTGAGGTTAAATGAGTTACTCATGATCACCTAGCTAGCAAGTGTTAGAGGCAGGGCTTCCTGATGCCAAGTCCAAGTGTTCTATATCTTATGTCAGGCTGCTCCTTTACCAATCATTTCTTTAAACTGAGAAAGAAAAAAAAAACACTGAATCAGGTGAGATATTTACATTTGGAATTGGCTGATTAGCCAGACCCCAAAGATCAGTCATTATCACTGGTCCCATGAAGGGGTCTCCAGGGGAGTGCTGCAGGGATCTGAGTTTGGTCCTGTTTTCATGTTTAATGTTTTCATCAATGACTTGAACTGTAAGTAGGAATGCTTCTCAAATCTGCATATGACACAAAGCTGGGAATGAGAGCTAACACTCTGAACAGCAATCAGGATCCAAAAATACACGGACAGTTTAGGACCCTGGGGCTAAATCTACTCTGAGGAAATTTAAGACACCAAAATATAAAATCTCAGGCCTGGTTCAGAAAGCAACTTTGCAAGTACCAGCAGAAGGAGGGCCTGGTAACCATTTGAAAAAGAGCTGGAGTTCTAAGTAGAATGCAAGTTGGAGTAGGGACTGTTTATTTTTTTCCTTTCTTTGTGTTTAGCACATGGCCTGGTGCATAGACTGTGCTTAATAAATGCTTGTTGGCTGACTTCAGAGGCATTGTAGGACTTGAGAAGTAATTTGCTTGGGGTCACACAGCCATTAGGTATCTGAGGTGGGATGTGAACCCAAGTCTTCCTGGCTCCCAGTCCAGTGCCCTCTCCACTATACCACACTGCCTCTCGTCAAAACTACCTGTCAGATGGTGCTATTTTTGTCAATGGTAAAAGAAAGACATTGAAAAGAGAAACCTATTTCTGTGGCCATTCATTTTAGGAAAGAAATGACCAAGCCCTGAGCCAAGTTCTTCCGTAAATGCAGAGGGCCAGAGCTCCTCCAGATGTAGTTAGGAGTATAAACAGAGTGAGATTCAGGGCAACGAGTGGGTGGGGAGATCTGCAAAGTCTTCCAATTCAGTGCTTGTCCTTATCCTATCTCTTCCCACTTCAATCCAGCCTCAGTCAGCTGCCAAAGTCCATCCTCATAAGACCCAGAAAGTAGGTGAGACTCAAAACTCACGTAACTCCATAACATTAAAATTCCAGTGGTCAAGTCGCTAAACTTTGTGATTGGCAGACAGGAGATCACTAATGGCCTCTAAGGTCCCTCCTACGAGCCAATGATTCCGTGACTGCGTCATCAATCATCTAAGAGCCCAGAGAGGGCTGGTGTTCACCAGGAGTTTCAAGGTATCAGGAAACAGACAACAAGCAGAAAGAGCATGCGGGCCAGCAGAGGAACGCAGAAACATCTTACAGGATGTGAATTGGAGGCGCTATATCGTCGGCTCCCACTGTATACGCTCTCATCATACAGGGATGCCTACAATTAAAAGAGAACTTAAAACCAGGAACAGTGTGCTCTGGGTCCAAACTGAAGAGAAATACAGACACCACGGTGCAGAACCATCACACAGGCCGAAAGGGAGGTGAGGAAGATGGGGAGGAAAATGGAGCCATGATGGACAGTCACTTTCAAAGGACTGCTCTCAATGCATGCAGGGTTAGTGTGGAAACTGCATTTCCCACTTCCAAAAACTGTGCAACCAAACAAAGGTCCATGCAGAAGTCCAAAGGGAGATCTCGCCAACCAAACATTGGCAGCTCCATTTTGGATGATTAAAATCCGTAAAAAACAAACCAACCACCAAACCGTGCCACAGGAAATCCCCACTTATCTAGAATCCAAGCAGTCAGAAAGCACAGAGAGTCCAAATTTTGATTTCAGTGTAATAGGCAATAATACATATTGCATAACATGTATTCACACATCAGGGGGATTCACCATGACGGCATGCTAGCAGAACGTGTAGGATGTTGAATTTTGGACTCAAACATTCAATTATGTTGCCAAGTTTAATGTTGACTTTTATTGTATGTTAATTCCTCAATGATCCCAAAATACTTCGCACTAATCTCAACCCATTCTCTCAAAGAGAATGTAAGCTTATGGCCTGGGGGTGGGGAAGAGCCTGTGTCTCTGTGGCTATCCTATCTATCCCGCACATAGCTTGCTTTGTCTATATTGGTTTGCAGGTTGGCTCCCCCATTAGACTATCAGCTTCCTGAGGGCAGGGAATTTTTTTTTGCCTCTTTTTGTGTTCCCAGCACTTGGCATAGGACTGGTACATAGTATGTGCTTAATAATCGTCTAATGATTGATTGCACACATTTTGATGAATTGAAAACTAGGGGTCTCCTTTAGCTCTGTGATTCTATTAAACATTCTGGATAAATGGGAATTTACTGTAGCTCTGAAGTAAACATTGTCAACTGCTGATAGATTTCAAATAACTCGCATGTTGGCTATTTCCCTTCCAGGAAACACTGGGTTGTTTTTGCTAGTGATTTATAATCCTGGATAAGTCACAATGTGAATCAGATGATATCTGGGAGAATTCTGCAGAAATATTTGATAGTTCCTTTAAGGCAGTTTTGTTTTACCAGCACAGCAAAAGCCTGACTGGCAAGACCTTGAACTTTCAGTCTAGCAATAAAAGAAAGTATCTGAAGGGCCAATTTTCAAATTCACCTAGAAATCACAGGTGCCCCAAAGGGCCGTCTCAAGGCACTATAAAACAGTCTTTCTCCACGCAGAGGGTCAATGTTGCCCCTTTCTTGTCCAACAATTTTCTAGGAAATATTTCAGAATGGAATCCAGGACAAATTCAAAAATTCAGTGAGCAGTCTACATTACTCAGCAATGCCAATGTCCAATAGATACAAAATCCAGACGTGGCCCCGATGACTCAGGGACACTGATATACATGTGAAGTGATGAAATCCATTACAATTCAGTGGATCAAACAATGACTGCAACGTTCTGGTGCATATGTGCAATACAGAAGAGCCTGTGATGAGTAAGAATTGCTCCCGTGCTCCTGTGACTAAAGTGCAAACGTCCATTGCTCAAGTTAAAGAAACTGAGGGCAAGTGAGCACACCAACCCTGTAACACCAGGCAGCCTTAGCATCTCTGTAAAGAAAGGAAGACTGGAGGAGAGAAGCACATTTTTGGTTTAAAAAGTTTGGACAATGACAAAACATTGACATTCATCCAAGGTGTCGAATTGTGGGGTGTGAGGTTATGACGTCCAAATGATGTTACAGTTGGGAAAAAAGGAAAGAGAGTAGGCATGGACCACAGATCTGGAGTTAGAAGTGACCTCTGAATCCAGGAGTCCAACCCTCTCATTTTACAGGTGAGGAAACTGAGGCACATGATAATTCAGTGATTTGCCCAAGGTCACACAAGTACTAATAAGCATTAGAGGCTGCCGGTGATCTTTACATATCACCATATTCCCTTTTTCATTAATAATCTAGTATATAACAATCAGAATTTCACCTAAAACAAATGAGGTGAGCATTTTTCTTCTTCCTGAAAAAGGAATTCTCTAATCAAGCGTGGCTTGAAGGAAGTATCTGTGGTCCATTTGAAATATGTTTAATTCACACAGGTAGGATTTATACACACATCTCTGGTGGAAAGAAAGCAACTATAGCCAGCAGAAGTTTCATGTCTTCCTAATAATGGAAGAATGAGGCAGGAAGAAAAGTATCCTAAGAACATGCGATTATCTGGGCTTAAAATCCCCTCAGTGACAGTCAAAGAAAATGCTGTTGTATGAGTTAGTAACCAGACGCATTTCCAGATGGAGGGAGAAGGGCAGGGAAATCAGAAATAGGATCATGGCACATTGATAATCCTCAGTTATGAGTGGCAAGGCACCCTTAGATACAATAGTGAAAAGGAGCCATAAAGTACCCAGCAGGAATCTGACAAGCCCAATTTGCCAAGAGAAATGGCAGGAACAATGTTAGGGAGAATATAGCAGCTCTCAGGTACTGTCCCATTAAAATGAGTGTACTGAAAATGTTTCTGACGGATTATCTTCCATATTTGAAATAGAGGGTGTCCCAAAGTCTTGCACAGTTCTATGCTATTACACCTTTAAAACAATTATTGAATGGGAGTAAAACTTTTGGGACAGCCTGTATAACAGCCAGCCTATAATCCCACATTCCACAGAATGGAATTTGCTATCCCAAAAGGAGGGCCATGATTATGACACCTTTATATGCAGCAAATACCTGGGATATAAGAAGGCCTGGTTTGGACCCTGCCACCATCTTGAATCACTCAAACACCAAAATTGCATGCATAGAACATGGACATTTCAACCTCCAAAAGAAGATGTTTTCCCAATTATAATTTTTACTCCCAATTCCCTTCTTCCAGACCAGAAAGCACATCTAAAACAAAACAGAGCTAAAAAAAAAAAAATCACACCTTAGGGACTGAAGCAGAATTCCAACCCTCAGAAAACAGGAAACATATTGAGAGGAGTGATCCAACAAAATGAAATCCTTCTCCCCATTTCTTAGAGATGAACAACTCTGATTACATAAAGGGCTTTCCAGGTCTCTTCCTGGATACATTTATGAGAGGAAAATGTTAAAAAAAAAATGGGACCAAAAATGGGGGACAACTGCCGGAAAGGGAAGAAGGGAAGTCCAAGAAACGAATTCTATGCACTTCAGGTTGGAAAAAGATGAATACAAAATAGCGTTGTTAATTTGAAGGGCACAGTGACACCACCAATAATTTTCTTTAAATAAAAAAAGGGCATGGGGGAAATCTTGGCAATAAGCCAGGCCTAGTCCCTTATACTTTTACATGTAATAGAAATAGCTGTTATTATGGATACTGTCATTATTCTCTATAGATTACTGTACCACTGAGGTTGAAGTGTCCAAGTAAATCGAGTTAATCATTCAAATAATCAAACTGAAAGCAGCAATGGAAGAGGGGGCAGGGGGAGCCTGGAGAAGGAAGATGACAGACCCGAGCTCCATTTTGGGAAGCCGACAGGGGTCTAGAGGGAAGGCTGGTGCAGGAAAGCCCAAGGTCAGAGTAGTAGGAGCCCTGGAATCAAAGAAAAGTGAGGAAATGAGAAAAAAAAGCCAAAATCTTTAGAACTTCATTTTATCGAAAACACACAGATGTTTTAATTCCTTTTTGTTAAAATCATTTCCACAGCAAAAATATTAAGGGATGACTAAATAGCTAAATCAACTTAAGTAAACAGAGAAAGACTTAAAGAGAAATGAATCAAGATGTTAGCTAATTGACAAAATCATGCTATGGTCAATCCAAACTAACCCAATCTACTTCTCTTGCATAAATATCATCAATTTCAATTTTCAGCTGCAGTTTATCATGGAATCATTCACAGAATTTGTGACCCTGGTCTCAAAGATATATTTACTCTGGAAATCTCATATGTTCTATCACTATCCCTATTATTTTGATTTTGCTAAAAGCTTGAAACCCATAGTTTGCCGGAAAAAAATCCATAAATTGAATTCAATTGTATATGATACCGTTTCAACTTTATGCTATAGAATTATGCCTGATTGCTTCTGTTTATTTTTCCAGGTTGGGACATGTATATGTGTATGTGGATATAGGTGTACATAGGATAGGAAGATTACATACTAAATTAAATTCTATCACAAATAGTCTATACTGCAGTCCTAGAGAAAGTCTTACATTGGAACCACTAACTAGAATATGTTTGAAATAAATCAAGGGGGCCTTTGCTAAATCCACACTTCTGATTTCTAGGCCCTAAACTCAAGTTTTAATTATTTATGGCTTACTACATGAGATCAGGTCCAATACAATTAGATAACATCTTTAAGAAAGACCTTTGAAGAAAGTCATCCCATCATCTCTTGGAGATCCTATTTTGGTTATGGCATTTCTGCAGTCCTATAACTCTCTCTATTCTATTTGGAGAAGTCAAATGGGGTGGGGGAGGGCTCAGTGAAGAAGGCAATTATTTGCCCATCAACAACTCATGAAAACGTGCTCTTCAGCCAAGATCTCAAGGACAACTAAGCTTGAGACAACTCCACTGAAAGAATAATTCCCCTGGTGTAAACATATGAGGAACATGTCCACACAAGGAACACATTCAATCTCCTCAGAGAGGCTGATCTCAGCATGAGATACACCTCCATAATGTTTGGGGAATGCCCATGTGATGAAGCCTTTCAGGGCATGGGATAATTGATCAACGCCTTGCCCTTGGAGTTGATTTTATATGTAGTAAAATCTCACTAATTCACACTCAAAGTCCAATTTTTTTGAAAGCTCTGGATTACAAGTGCGTGTTAAGGAAATTGAGTTTATGCGTAGGTACAATGAGTAACTAGATGTGAAGAGAACTAAAATGAATTACCTAGCAGAATCTCTGTGAATAGCTAAGATTCCTAATGAGGTGGTCCAGTAGATAAGAGTCTTGGATTTGGAATCAGAATGACCTGAGTTTAAATCTAGCCTCAGTCACTTACTAGCTGTGTAACCCTGGGCAAGTCACTTAACCTGTCATTCCTCATTTCTGAATAAACCCTGGCAGGGCTGTTGTGAGACCAGATGAGACAATATTTGAAAAGTGCTTTGGAAACCTAAAAGGGGCAGTTAGAGGCTTAATAAATGTTTATTGATTGAAATGTGAGCTGTTCTTATCAATTGTTTATATGCATTGGATGCTTCTAAATTGTCTATAAACAGCCACTGAACCTTGAGACAAATTCTGACTCTGACACAAATTAGGTGTATGAGCATGTACAAGTTGTTAACTTGTTAGTGCCCAGGCAATGTTCAAAGACTAAGGGGTGGGGGATGGGGTGAGAAGAAGGGGAGGGTGGCTGGCTTAAGTGGACCCTGAAGTTACTTTCAGCTCTGGATCTATGACCTTAAGAGGAGCTGCTGACCTACACTGGGGGAATGAATTTTCACCCTGGGAGTTTCTCACACTGCTGAAATCAAACCTGCTCCCCCTCCCCAAAAAAGGGACAGATTAAAGGATCATAGATTTTAGACCTCATGCCCCTCACTGCCTACTGAGAGGATAAATGACTGGCCTGACTTCAACCCGGGGCTCTCTCCTCTACAATGAGCTACCCAACACTACTTCTAAACAACCGAGGAGACAAGGCACTGAATATCAGAACTGAGCCCACATCCTGAGTCCCTGTGGGTCAGCAGCATCTACCATGGACCTGCCCTTTCCAAGCACGGTTTAACCACTGCCCTGCTTAGCAAGTCTAATCCATAATCACATGCCAGATTTAAGGAGGGAAGCCATGGTCTCACTATATTAATCCTGCTACAATCCCTCTAGGCCACTTAGGAAGAAGCTAAGAGCTCCTTATGCTCCTTTGAACATATCTCCCAAAATAGAGCCTATGGGCATCTCATCTGATCCTGGGGTACGGTCATCTAAGTTTTCTAGCAACAAAGCTTTACCTAATTAGCCCAGATCAAGGGAGGAGAGGCAGCAGGGTATGGCGGATGGCAACTATCCATGCTCCTGGCACCCCTCTAAGCTTGTAAGTTGCAGAAAACACACCAATCTACATTGACTTTTGGTGCTTTGTCATTGACGAGTACCCCCATCAGGTCTACTATCTATCTCTAATGAACAAACAAGTCTGCAGGAACTGATCACCTGCTCACCAACACTGTTATGCAATTGACTGCTGCCATGTGTGATGCCAGTTTTTGATCAATTGCAATTGGAAGCTGAACTGGAAACAGAATGTAATTGACTGCAAAATAAATACATGTCGCCCAAATGCATAGGGCTTTCTGATGATGTGGTTTACTACTAAAACAGTGTGGGTGCCCTCATCTGAGTCACACACACTCATAAAAATGAGTGGACTCTCATTACATGTGTACAAAAGGAGTTCATCTGAACCACACCAGTCCTGCCACCGGCTGCTATGGCTGGCAAATGAATCCAAATGAAAATTAATAAGGAAGACATCAGGGGACTGAAATCATACAAGTCTCATGCTATAAAACCTGCAACCTTTGGAGAGAAGGTTTGAAATATTAAATGGAAACCAACCAACTTCTCCTCCCTGGATGACAACCTGGTGGGCAGTTTGCTTTCCTTGCTGGATCTGGAACTCTGAAGCATCAAAGAAAAAGAAAACTTATGAGAGATTTGAACACCTGTAGTAAGTAGCCCAGGGCATTGTCCTGGTCATTCTGAAAGCTACATATCTTTTTTTTTTCGTGTAATATACAATTAGCCAAAAATTTGATAAAAGGAGTGTATACTCTTATTAAATCCCACCAGATGTTAGGAATATAAAATTCTAAGAGTGAAATGATACAAATCACTGTATGATACAATGAATCAGTTTGATACAGTGTATCTAAGAGTGAAATGATAACAAATGAAACATCTGAACCAGAGATTTCACCTTAACTTACCGCTTATATTTTGGTAACACAACATGACTGCCCCAATTACTATTTGCCGCAATGCCCTAATATTCTAGGACTTAGAGCTGGAAGACACCTTGGAGAATAACCATTTTTACAATTTTACATCTCATTTTACAGTTGAAGAATTAGACCAAGGGGTAGAAAATGACTTTGCCCGTGGTCGTACAGATAGTAAGTGAACGACTACCTCACATAACTCACGGTGCTTTGCTATGGTTCCCTTCTAGTAGGGGCTCACCCTCTCTCCTCAATGCCTGTGAGGATGCAGTAGATTTGTTTGAGGGAGTAGGGGCCTTCTCCTAGAACAATGGACTACAGTGTCTTCTCCACAGTAGTGGTCTCTTTTCTATGGGTCAGCCCTCTGAGTTTCTAAGTCTATGTACAATTATATATAGCTATGAGTCCTCAAATTAAATCCTGTGTGACATCCTGACAGGGTGAACTAAAAAGACTATCTATTTTAAATAGACTAGATCCAACCAAATGAAGGGAGAGAAAAAAAATCTGTGTTCTAACGAGGTAGCTAGGTAGCAAAGTGGACAGAGTCCTGGATGTGAGAAATTCGAGAGTTCCATTTCAGCCTCCGACACTTTCAGGCTGTGTGACCCTGGGCAAGTCACTTAACCGCTGCCTCCTTCAGTTTACTCCTAATAGCACCTACCCCCAGGATTGTTGTGAGGACTAGAAGCAGTAATATTTCTAAGCTGCTTTGCAAATCTTAAAGCATAATACAAATTTGTTCTCATTGAGTCATCTCAGTGGTGTCTGATTCTCGGTGACCCCATTTGGGGTCATCTTGGCAAAGATACTGGAGGGGTTTGCCATTTCCTTCTCCAGCTCATTTTACAGATGAGGAAACTGGGGCAAACAGGGTGAAGTGACTTGCCCAGGGTCATACAGCTAGTAAGTGTCTGAGGTCATATTTGAACTCAAGAAGATGAGTCTTCCTGACGCTAGGCCTGGTGCTCTAACTACTGCACCACTTTGCTGCCCAATAATACAAATATTAGTTATTATTAATGGAGTAGAAATATGGCCAAATAATAATAATGGCTAACATTTATATAGCACTTTAAAATTTTCAAAGTGCTTCACAAATATTACCTCATTTGGTCCTCACAACCACCCTGAGAAGTAGATGCCATTGCTATTATCATTTTTACAGATAAGGAAACTGAGGCTGAGATAGGTTATGCGACTTGCCCAGGGTCAGGCAGCCAGTAATTATCTGAGGTAGAATTTGAACTCAGCTCTTCCCATGCCACCATCCACTGCTATATGCTTAGCTGCTTATGGAAAGTGAGCCCCTGCATCCGCTTATCAGGAGAGATGAGATCTGGTAAGTATTTGCAAACTCCCAGGAACATTTTAGGTTTTCTATTCCCCCCCTCCCAAACTGCCCCTCTATCAGTGCAGGGGCTGAGAGAGGTCCTGCTCCAGGCCCCCTGGTCCTGCTGGACTCTGGCACGGCTTGGCCTCTGACGCCCTTCCCTGCCTTCTCTAGTCGGAGGTCCTCAGCTAACTGCCTCTGACTCATGGTTTGGCTTTGACACTTATACCCACCCTCCTGCTGATTTCCTGCTCCTGGTCTCTGGCTCACACACGGGCCTATTCGATCAGGCCTTGGCCAGGGGCAGGCCGGGCGGGGCATTGGGTGGTTTTGTAGCCATCTAAGGAAGGAAGAGGATGGAACACACAAACACCAACCTTTCAGCTCCAGAGCCCAGACCCAAGGACTTTGGAACCTGAAGCCTTTCCTGATCCCTGCGGCTACTGCTGCCGCCTGCCTGCTCCAAAGTCTCCTCAGTATTCAAGATGAGATTTGTAAAGTGCTTGGAACACAGCCTGGCACACAGTAGGCACTTAATAAATGCACGTTTTCTCCCCCTTCCCCTTTCTCTTTGGTGTTTGCCTATTTGTGCACATGCTGTCTTCCCAGGGGAGGGGCTCTGCCTGACACGTGCTTGTTGCTTGATTAATTAATTGGTGATTCTCAAATCAGCCAGCCATTTGCATAGTTTCAAATCCGACGAATCCTACTCTGGAGGCCACATAACACTGTGACAGACTTTATCACGTGATTTGCTAAAAATCGACAGCATTCTCTGCGTGGCATGGAGTCAGAGGACCCAGGGTTGAATTTGTCTCTGTCACTTACTACCTGTGTGATTTCAGGCAAGGCACTTAACTTCTTGGCCTCAGTTTCCCTACATGAAAGATAAGGAGGTTAGATTAGGCGACTTCGAAGGGGCTTCCCAGCATCTCAGTTTGACCCTGGGCAACCCCTTCTTTATTTCCCTTCTCCAACGAGTGAAGGGTGAACTACAGGGTCACAGAGGCCCTTCCCAACTCTGAATCAAAAAGGGTCCTCTGCTCCCGGTGATGAAGTAGCCCAGCACAATGCAAAGGGGGCTTGGGGATTTCGCCTGGGTTCATCCTGGTTCTTCTGACCTATGTGACCTTAGACAAGTCACTGAACTTAGCGCAGCCTCAGTTTCCTCATGTGTAAGAATGAACCTGGGGACTCTGACACTATGTGCCTCCCGAAGTCACTGTGGGAGGAAGGTGCCTGAGCCCTGGGGCCAGCTAGACATCCAGATCAAAGCTTGCTGCAGAGCTGAAGGGCCAGCACCCCCACAAGCACCCCCCATTCAGCACAACCAAGTTACACTTGGGCAGCACTTTACTGCTCACCAAGAGGAGGCAGGAAAGACCCTGTTTTAATCCTAGTTTGTGATGCTTTCTAAGATGAAGGAACTCGACCCAGGTAACTCAACTGCTGGGAGCAGCATTCGAACCCAGGACTTCCAGACATTTAAGTCTGGGCTTAAATAAACAGAAATACTTTTTTTTTACATAATTGATAAACTCATTACTTCTAGAGGCTAACCTTGCAAGGAGGTTCAGGTATCAGAGAGATACAGTCCATGAATAAATGAGGTAAATCCAAAGTAGGCATTAGAGCTCAAAGGGGGCCAGATGAGAGATTACCAGGCTGGAAGCTTCATAAATAAACCAAATATTTGTTGAGTAAAGTGAATTAGAAATAGACACAGCTCTGAGCTAGCCATGGCAGAGGGGGCTATAAGCTTCATAAAGAAATTGAATATTTATCGAATAAAGTGATTTAAAAATAGAAAGCAGAGCTCTAAGCTAGCTATAGTATCGCCTACCAGGCTGTATGTTTGTTTTTGAACAAAGTGAACAGAAACAATAGGGCCTACGTACTAGACACATCACAGCTTACTTGGCTGTAAGGTTCCTGAAGGCAGTCAGGAGTTGTTTTACTTAAACCTTAATAGGTTGTGCCAGGTTGGATACAGCATTCTGCATCCAACAGATGTGCTGCAAATGTTTATAGAATTAGTGTGTGAATGAATGAATGAATGAATGAATGAAATTGGAGATGTGGAAAAATGTTAAAATGTAATAGGTAGGTATCCCCAAGGTCCTAGCATAGTGCCTGGCATACAGTAGGTGCTTAATAAGTGCTTGCTGATTCATTGATAAGAAGGGAAATGGTAAAGGAAACCAGAGCTCTACCCATCCTTCAGTTTCAAAAGTGTTTCTAAAACCCATGTCAGATGGATTTCTCGTGCACGATGTCTGCATGGCAGCTTTTTACTGTATTTCATCTAGACTGGCTACATCCCATCCCTGATGGGCAGGGGGACAAATACACAGGACTGGGAGACATGCCATATGGCAGACACTGGCCCAAAGAGCCTAACTTTACCAATATTTAAGAAAGCTTCCCCACATGCCTTCACAGGCCGTTACTGACAATCAGATCTACTGACCCTGCTAGATTTTCTATTCAGGGACGAGGATCCATACAAGTCTCCATCATGACCGTTCATCTGCTAGGAAAGAGAAGAGAGGCAAAGTTGCCAAATAGAGATCAGACAGCGCTTCTAAATCACAAGGGAAGAACAAGGTTGGCCTTCATGGTTAGCGCAAGCAGAGGCCAGACTCAGCCTAGCAGAGAGAAGTGTGGCTGCTGGTAAGAGCAATACCACACAAATGCATGTACACGCACACAAGTGAACACACAAATACATACATGCACATACATACTTACACACAAGTGAACACACAAAGGCATGCATGTACATTCATACATATATACACACAACTGTTGTTCAGTCGTGTTCAACTCTTTGTGACCACATTTGGGGTTTTCTTGGCAGAGATACCAGAATGGTTTGCCATTTTCTTCTCCAGCTCACTTCACAGATGAGGAAACTGAGGCAAACAGAGGTAAGTGACTTACCCAGGCACACACACACACACACACACACACACACACACACACACACACACAC
>NW_020954586.1:1170090-1186781 GCF_900497805.2 Vombatus ursinus | reverse complement strand
ACACACACACACACACACACACACACACACACACACACACACACACATACCACTGGAGGGTGAATGTAGAGGGTTTAGATGACACCAGGAAGAGAAGGACTCCTGCCCCGAGCTCAGTCAAACACTTGGTGGGTTCAGGGTCAATTTCAGGAATGTTCCCTCACTCAGTCTTGCTCCAGGGCCCACAGTTTTAGGAAATACACAGATTTTGTTCTAGTTTAACTGGGTTCAGTGTGGTTTCTTTTATCTTCTATTCCATTAAAAAAAAAAAACCCAAACACCTGATATTTTGGTTGTTTCCACCATCGTTTGGGAATGAAATCTTCCAGGGGTGGCACATAAGGGCTGCACTTGAGGACTTAGAGGGCCACAGGTTCCCCACCCCTGTAATCTAAACCAATTGATTTTACTCTAAGGGTCAAAACTTTGTGCACTTTGTCCCAATTTTATCCACTCAAGGTAGAAATCATCCCAAAGCAAAGAATCTTCACTTTATAACCTCTGTGTTTGACACACTCATGAAGAGGATCAAATGAGTTAACAGATACCAACTAGTTTTCAAACTTTAGAGCACTATATAAATGCCAGTACTACTACTACTACTACTACTACTACCACTACTACTACTACTACTACTTGGCCTCCACTACAAGTCCCTTATCGGGCCACAAGGGGAACCCTGGACTCTCCAAGGCCATGCCAATGGGAATGCCATCTCCGGCAGGTCTTCCGATGCTGGAAAAGCTCTGGCTGTTGGTTCCAGGACAAATGCTCTGCCTGCTGTCCAAAGACTTGCCTCACTGCGTTTGGAGGGGCTCCCTGCCAGCTTGGTACTGGGAGCTCATTTTCTTTTTTCTGTCCTTAAAAACTCTAAAGGAACCCCTGAGTCCCTGAGGGGCTGTTTTCTTCATGAATAGAGGACATATATCATGAAGGAAAACCGACTATTGTTGGCTCATAGTGACCATTAGGGACACGAATCCACTTTCATACCCCTCATGGGTCTGTAATTTCATCAGCACAGGTATTCCCTCCAATGATAAAGAACTTCACTCATCCATATCTGCCCGTCCTGGGTAACTCTTATACCTGGCTTCCCATAAGATCGCCAAAGGGAGTCCATCCAATGTGCTGGGAGCCTTTCTCAAATTTATTTTTTTGACATTGCAAGGATATCAGTGGAGCATCTGGGCTTCTCACTGGTTATCTCTTGTTTATGTACCTACTCATTTTCTTGGGCAGCTAGGTTGCACTGGACTTGGGAATCACAAAGATCTGAGTTCAAATCCAGCCTCAGATCCTTGCTAGTTGTGGGACTGTGGGCAAAGCACTTACCCTGTGCTTCAGTTTCCTCATCTGCAAAATAAAGAGATTGGACTTGAATACCTCACAGTCCCTTCCAGTTTTAAATTGAAACCTTCTCTGCTCATCAGCTTCTTGGATGACTTACGCTGATTCTCTCATAGGTTCTGGTTGGTAAAGCACTGCAGCCTATTTTCACAGGCTTCTCCAAAGCCTTCTGGGTGATACTCACACGCCAATCTTCGGAACCTGTGATAGAACAGGACTCACAGTCGTACGTTGTCGTCAGTGGAATACTGATATTAAAAATAGCTTTGTTTCAGGAAGATGTTTGGGATCATTAAAATAACTTTGCAGTTTCCCAAACGAATCTGGCCTCCTTGCCTCCTCTTGTTCAACTGTGGCCCCTGCTCACTGGCCACGTCCACTGTTGGTCCAACAGACATTCTTTTTCTCTGCTGGTTCTGGATTCAACAAGCCCTGCAGACTCTGGGATTCTCTACACTTTTCAGACAATTATGTAACGGTCAAGGTGTGGCCAGCTGTGGAATGAGGCTTGGGAAAGCCGGGCTAGACCTCATCCAGGAGGTTCTGCAGTGTTCTGGGTGTTGGTCCGATGAGTTCAATGTCATTTACAAAGAAGGGCATCTAGAGTGACGTCCATTCATTGGGAATGTCTCCTGGAGCGTGGACCCTGCCCTGCATCTCCTCCATGACAATGGCCGATGACTATGGTGAGCACACGCACATTTCCCCATTGTGTGCCCTGACTAATACGAATGATTAGCGCACCATCGAGTACAGCGCTTTCTATTGCTGTTTATTTCCAGGAAATTGTATATTTTTGACATCTTTGCAGGAGGTATCTTGTCAGAGACCTTTTTGTCATTCTTTGGTCTACTGAGTCAAATGGGTTTTTTTGGGGGGGTAATCTTCTAACAAGGAGTACCCCACAGCCTTTAGTCAGTTTTGTGATGACGGTCGATTCGCTATGAAATTCTGCTTTTGTAACAGCCTGTTCCATTCTAACCCTCAGCAAGGATGCCCTTGACACATGTGAAGACACTGTCATAAACGTTTTATAAGGATGGGAAAAGTATAGATCAGTGGTGGCCAATGTTCTTAGTCACCTTGTTGGGGCATAATGACGGGAGGCAGGATTTTTTTGCACCTTTGTTATCTGCCCCTCCTTCAGGTATCCTAAGAATTGATGCCTTAATGCCCTCACAACTATGTCTCTTCTAGCACAACCTTATTTTTGGTGCAGGGGCTATGAATAGAGCACTGGGGCTGGAGTCAGGAATACCTGAGTTCAAATCCAGTCTCAGACACTTATTAGTCATATGACCCTGGGCAAGTGACTTAACCTCTCTTTGCCTCAGTTGCCTCAACTGTAAAATGGGGATAATAACAGAACCTACCTCCCAGGGTTGTGAAGATTAAATGAGGTAATAATTTAAAAGTGCGTATTTAGCCCGATGCACAGTGCACAGGAGGTGCTATATAAATGCTAGCTATTATTATTGTTGTTGTTGTTACTACTGCATTTGGTCTAGGGCAGCTTCTTTTCCCGTCACAGTTCCATTCACTGACATTTCCCCCTCCTCTATAAGTACATCTGGGCCTGTGATGCCAGAGCCCATGTGTGAGGACTCCTGGGTCCTTGTTGGTGAAAAGAGGTAGTTATAAAACAACCTTTACAGGTCATTTCTATCTTTTATTCCTCTGATTTTCCTCTTTCAGTCTCATGGCTAAAGGCTCTCTGAATGACTGTTTAAATGGGTCTCTAGTCAAGCTTTCCTTACATTGGTTCTCACCTTCCATCATTTTTCTCTGCTCTGATAACATACTGCTCCTGATCTTTCTGTTATCCTTCTCAGTTAGACTTTCCAAATGAGTTTATATCTTAGACCAGTGTTTCCCCTTGTTGCCATCTCTCTCCATTTGGCAAATAAGTCGTGTTTAACCAAATAAGATGGTTTAACGGTTCTTTTGGGCTCCTCGTCATGGCAACTGACGAGCATTGCCTAAACTTCTATAAGAAAATATTTGAATCAGTGTCAATGTCCTTTCCTCTGTCCATATTTCATTTCTCAGCATCAATAACCCGTTTAAGTAGGTCAAGTTGGAGTTGTGTTAATCGCAGGCCATAGCCTCTTCACACTTTTAGTCTACCAGCTTTATCTTCACCTTAATCTTCACTCTAACAAGCCAGTCTGACTCTGCCCAGTATGCGTATTTGGTCTAGCCCAGCTGCCTTTCCCACTGCTGTTCCTTCCCTGGAGAATGACTCCGGTACCAGTACTGAGTCATTTCCCGTCTGCTTTGTCTTGTTATTTGGAGCTTACCACATTCAGCATCTTTCCATTCTTTTCTCAAATAAAATACTCATGACTTAGAGGCCTGAGGATTCAGTGAATGGTAGTTTGCCAGCCTTTGCCCTTCCTTTCCTTTCTCCTTTCCCATTCATGATTCACGTTCCTCCCATCCGTGCCCGTTTCTGCCCTTGGCACGAGAGTCACTAAGTATCCGAGAAGATGCGGAATTCGTGTGGAGGGGCTCAGATCGTGTTCTCCTGGAGGTTTTGCTCCTCCTCCCCCTCTGTAACCGCTGTTGGTAATTAGCCGCAGATTGTTTTCATAGTTGTCTCTCTCCAACCCTTTATCATGAACAATGCTATAGGAGGTGAGTAAATGTTCCATGGGATCGTAAGTTCCTGCCGCCTAGAACACCAGCTCCTTCCTACGCCTCCTAGGAGAACCTGCGCTGTTCCATCCCTTCCATTTATGTAGAACTTGGATCTTCTGGGTTAGTTTTTAACAAGAATGTTAAGCTTGCTCTGAGTCGTTTCCTCCTGTAGAATGACCTCTGGTTGGTCACTGCACAAGGACTTCACACTGAGAGGATTAGCAACTGTTGGTTAGCAATGCTCTCTCTGCCTCCACGCTGCCAAAGTAGAAGGACCAAGGGCCATTTTGGATTTCTGTTTCATGGGCTGCCATGGCCCAGGGAGGTATGACTCAGTAGCAGCCCATGGGTGATGGGCCTCTTTGTATTAAATTAGACTGTTCCCGGGGCAGCTATGTGGCACAGTGGATAGAGCGCCGGGCCTGGAGTCAAGAAGACCTGAGTTCAAATCCGGCCTTAGGTACTAGCTATGTGACCCTGGACAGGTCATTTAACCTGTCTCAGTTTCCTCACCTGTAAAATGAGCTAGAGAAGGAAATGGCAAACCACTCTAGTATCTTTGCCAAGAAACCCCCAAATGGGGTCACAAAGCATTGGACATGACTGAAGCAACTGAACAACAATAAGGCTGGTCCTAACTCGTCAAAAGCCTGAGTTCCACATAAAAGCCACTCTGGCATGACAGAACTTGCTAGCGTTCATAGCGTGCTGCCTTCAAGGACCCGGGATCACCTCCCCATCAGAGGAGGCCTTGGTGGAGGTTAGCAGACTGGGCTGCCAGACCGTACCACCCTAGGGGGATGCTGTCATGTCCACGTGGGGCTCCTGGCCCCATGGACTCTACCGTGATGTTGTTACTTCCTTCTCAATATTTCAATTTCTAGAAGCCCTGAGCCATCCTGTGGTTTTTAAACTCCTGCTCCATAGTCAGCTGAGGGAACAACCAATCAGTAGGCTTCCCTTGATGGCCAAGGCTCATCTCCCCATGGGCAGCTCCATTCCTTTCTGAAGCTTTGTGGCACTTTCCGGTCCATGCTAGGTAACTCAAGGCAGAAGGAACTGGCAACCTCATTGCCAATGAAGCACTGGCATCCTGAGGCTTGGTTCGGCATCTGGCCAAGCTGTGGAGTTCACGTCCATGTTGGAGGTCGCAGTTCAGCTCAACCACCTGATAATGCTTATTCCCCCCTACTGAGCTGGGATTCGCAAAGTTTGGAAACAAGAACATAGAGATCTTAAAGACTCTGGAAAAGTCACTTCAGCTTTGGGGGGTCTCTGCTGCCTCATCTACATAATGAGAGCATTGGACTAGATGTTTCAAAGGTCCCCTGGAGCTTTAACACTTGACAATTTATAAAGGAGGAGGAAACGTGAGCCAAAGCTGGCAAATGAAATTATCCCAATGGTCTTTGGAAAGACCACTACAAAGCCTCACACACGGCCAGCAGTCAATAACTACAGAATAGATGTTGATGTAAGGAATGGGCAAAGGCAGGAGATCAATCCCCAAACCCAGAAGGATCAGAACTTACCCCTCGGCAAACCCTGCTTTATTCTTACATAAAAACCAAATGATTTTGAATCCACTTTCTAAAGTAGAGAGACTACATGGTGGAAACAGAGGTTCTGCCTTGGTACCATGAAGACTTGGGTTCAAGTCCTACTGCTGAAATCGTGGCTGCAGAAGCCTGGCCCTGACTCCTCCCTTCTTAGTACCTAGGCAGCTCTCTAAGACCGTGAGCTCCCAGAAGGCTTCCCGCCTGCACCAGTAGGAGCTGCCTCCCTGGGGCATTCCCCGTACCAACAAAATCACAGGCCCCAGTTGCTTCTCTTTCCAGTGTAACAAAACAGGAACCCTAGTGAAGAACTTTCAGACTAATTTTAACAGAACACCAAAAAAGCTTTTACAATAGATTCCAAAACCAAAGATTTAAAGATAAAACCACTGGCAACAGGCAGGCATTTTCACAACGATTCTTGACTTTCATCTCTGTCTGAGAGGATAATCTGAAGCTGGAATATGTCACTAGTATTTGCACGTTCCAGACCTTAACCATCCTCCCTTGTTATCTCTTCAATAAACAAAATAGTTTCAGAGGAAAGTGAATATTACATGCAGAAGCCAAAAGAAATCCAAGTTTAAGTCCTTCCCACATCCTACTCCAATTCTGACCCAAACAGAGAAAACAAGTTCTCCATAAAATGAAGCCTCTTGGCTCGGCCCTTTCTCCTCTAGCCTTGAGCTTTGGAGCTCCTGGCTTCCTAATGTGGCCTGCAGTGACAGAGTTAAGAAGTCTGGACAAAAGACAGCACAACTTTCTTCATTTCTTCCCTCCCTGCCTAAGAAGCTCCACTGGCTGGGTCCATTCTTCCAGACTAATGGTGCTTTTCAATGATTGTGACTGGAAATCACATTGCAGAGTTCTCCATCCAGGGCATCTAGAGATTAAATGCAGTTGATGATTTTCTGCAGGGAATTTAACAAATGGGGAGAAGTCCTTTTAATTTCAATGAAATAAGGTTCCCAGTCTACCTGTTCTTGGTCCTAAGTGCTGCTGATTTTTTTTTTTTTAACGGAATGGCTGGGTTTTACTTGGGTTGTTGGGAAGTTTGTGGTGAGAAAAGATGATGGCATTGGAAAGGTAATTGGTTTTGTTTTGTTTTGTTTTGTTTTTTGTTTTTGGTTAGGCAATGGGGTTAAGTGACTTGCCCAAGGTCACACAGCTAGTAAGTGTTATGTGTCTGAGGCCGGATTTGAACTCAGGTCCTCCTGAATCCAGGGCCGGTGCGCTATCCACTGCGTCACCTAGCCGCCCCTGGAAAGGTAATTGTTACTTGATGGGAAGACAAAGGATCGACAAAGTTTCATCTCAACTGGAATCTTGGTTCTAATACCTGGGGCAAATCATTTGACCTTTTGAGACTTCAGTATCCAGATCTATATAATGAGGAGGCTAGGATTATAGGAGCAGGGATTTCCCTTGTGATTTTAAATCCTATAATTCTACTCTTCTCTCTGCACACAGTATGCAGGGAAGAGCTAAAGATTATAGAATGTCAAGCCACACAAAGGAGGTGCTGGCCAGCTGTCCCTCTGCTGAACCCTAAGGACTTCCAGACCTTCCCATGTATCCTACACAGCTGGACTTTCTTTTATGTGTTGTCCCCCCTCAATTATAGTGTGAGTACCTACAGAACAGAGACTGTCTTGCTTTTTGCTAGTTATATCCCTAGTGCTTAGCATCACAGTAAGAGCTTAATACATGTTTTTTTCATTCATTCATTCATTCATTCACTCATTCATTCATTCACTCATTTGTTCATTAAGGGAAGGGACGTACAAGAGATTATTCAATTTACAGAAGTTACTGTGACCAGATCAACAAAGCACCATTCCTCCAGAGTCATGTATATTTGCCTGGACATGAAAATATCTTGCTTATAAAGACCTCATTTTAAAAAATACCACTTCATTATAATGGGATTTCACATGGATACGTACAAAATCAAATGAAATCTGTTTCAAATCCATAAGCATCATAATGGAACAAGGAGCACAGAAAGGCATTCACAAACCATGGTTTTCCAGATGATTGCAGTGCTGTTAAACAGAATGATCCCAGGATTCATGTCCCCAAGAGCCCAATGAACACGGCCCACCATGCACTGTTTTTAAAGTGTTGTTCCACCTCTAGCAGCCACACCCATGCTAATCATTAACTTTTTATTTGATTAATAATGTTAGTGATTGAGCCAAAATGCAGAAAATCTTAATAGGGAATCATGGCAGAAGATGAAGGGCATCAGTTAGAACCTACAAAGGTGATGTGGGAGTCCTGTCAATTCCAGTTTTGACAGAGGGAAAAAGCAGCCCCTCAAAATGAAATCCCAGTTCTATCTGGAGCAGTTGCCAGCTCAATGTACTCTTGGGCCTCTGTGAGTACTATTTTCCTGTCAATCTTTGAGATACATGTTAAGTCAAACACTCCTATGAGATGTGGTGGGAAAATACATTCTGAGGCTTAGAACCCTCAAAGTGGAAAGAACCCCAGCTCTGGAACCAGAGGACTTGGGTTCAGATCCCACTCTTGCCACTTATGACAGTCTTTCCTACTCTGGGCCTCAGTTCCCCTGTCTGTAAATGCTGAACGGGGTCGTACTAACTGGCCTCTGGGGACCCTGCCAGTACTGCAGGCCTAGGAGATCCATTTGCTTCCCTAAATAACTCTGAAGTTTTCGATTTTAAACGATCATCCCTGAGAGAGGTCAAGTGGAGGATGTGTTAGTTGCATGCCTCACAAGCGGGTTATACGTCACACCCAGGGATGCTCATTGTGACTCTTACCACAGGGTAGGCACCAGCATAGTCCAGCTCGGCCTGGGACTGCCAGGAGCATCAGGGGAGATAAGGACAGGTCAGAACGGGAGAAGGGGATTGAGGGCCCAGGCACAGTGGATAAATAAGAGCAAACAATGAAACACTCCACCCTCCCGCCTTCTGGCCTTGTAGGCATATTTACCCAAGGAGAAAGAAACAGAAAAGGTTAATGTGCCAAGGTGGAAAAGAAGACAGCATCACATTCCATGTGTCAGGCCCCCCAACTGCCCAGCAGTGGAAGTGGCATGGCTATGAGTGTTTTCACTCTCCCCAACAGGAAAGGACTTAATTAAGATGCATGGTAGGACAGTGGAAAGCACCCTAGCTTTGGAATCCAGGACTTAACCTCTGAAACTTGCTACCTATGTAACTAGAGACAATCATTCTACCTCTCTCTGGGCCTCAATTTCCTCCTCTGTAAAATGGGTGGGTAGTACCAGATGGACTCTGAGGTCCCTTCTGGCTATAAATCTACGATGTATTAAATTCCTAGGATCATTACTTCTTTTTTTTTTAAGCTTCTATTTAGTACTTTATTTTTCCCCAGTTACATGTAGAAAGGAGCATTACTTCTTAAAAAAACAGAAAACCTACTAATATAAATCACTGTCAAACTAAATAAAATTATATCAGTTTAAAAATAATGAAATGAAAAATCTCTTATGGAAATTGTGGAAGAATTAGTTTTCTATGATACAATCAACTCTATAAAGTCACCTTGGGAAAAGTGAATTCCGCTTCCTTGGCCTCGTTTCCTCATCTGTAAAATGAAGGTGTCAGACTGGATGATACTTTGAGGTCCCTCCCAACTCTAAATCTCTGATTCTATGTATGACCTTAGACCCTGCCTCAGTATGGGGCCAAGACAAAGGGCCAAAAAATGGCTGATTAACTCTAATTTTGATTCTGTTTTCTCTGCCAAGGAGAATGATCTTTGAATTGGAAAGGACAGAACAAAAATGGCTGACAGGAAATGATGCCCAAGATAAGTTGGGAGCTAATAAAAGGTCACTTGGCTGCTTCTAACAAGGTTAGTTCCCCAGCCCTGATGAGCTACTATGTCCTAGGATATGTGAAAGAAATGGCCAATGTGTTTCCTGAGCCACTGTTGGTGATGGCTGAAAGATCCCGGAGGATGTGAGAGGGGCCAGAGAACTGGAGGGCAAATCTTGTCCTGACTTTCAAAAAAGGATAGAGAATGGAGCTTACAAGCTAGAAGTGAATGAGCTTGACTTGGATTCCTGGAAAATGTCAGTGTTCCAATGAAAGAGGTGATTATGAAACATTCCCCAAAAGATACAGCGATCACTAAAAATGAACCAGAGTGATTTCATGAAAATCTAGTTGTTCAGACTAAACTCACCTGCCTTTTGATAGTGACTAGATTGGCAAATGAAGTTCATGTGTAGATCCAGTTTTTCTGGATGTGACCTAAGCATTTGATCCACTCCTTCGTGCTATTTTTGTGAAAGAGATGCAGACTCCAGGATACTGCTGTTACACAAAAGACTGACCCAGAGAAGAGCTGTTAATGGCTTAATGTCAACTAGGAAGGTGGCACCTAGAAAGATGAGGGCTATGGGCCGGGAGCTGTGCTGTTTCCCATTTTCTCCCATCACCTGGATAAAAAGATGGATGGTAGCGTTGGCAAATTTGCAGATAGTGCAAAGAAGCGGTTGACACAGTGGATGGGAGAAGGAGACCGGCTTCAATAAGATGTACAGGGCAGAAAGCCGGGCCAAATCCAAGAAGTCAAAATTCAATAGGACTAAATGTAAAATCATCCAGAGAACCAGAAATTCAGCATCACAAATGTGAGACACTGCTCCACAGAGCAGTTCACATAGAAAAGATTGGCTTTTAGTGGATGGCAACTTGGATGAGTGGATAGGAGACACGGCAGCCTAGAAGGCCAATGGCACCTTGGGCACCAAGCATTGCTGCCTTGTGACAGACACCGTGCCAAGTGCTGAAATTAGCCATAAAAGGCATAAGGAATAGAATGCATTTTAACCTGACCTGTACTACATACAGACCAGAATGGGCTGGTCACAATGTGTTGACTTTAGCAGGAATTTACCTGGCAAGCTGCCAAAATTACAAATTTAAAAACAGTCACTAGTCTTCAATGATGGAGAGAAATTCTACACTGGAAGTTCCCTACAGGGATAAAATTGAAAGTTTATAAATGACTCCTACCTCATTCGCCCAAGGTCAGGAATAGGGAGACAAGCATCCTGCTATGCTCTACCCTGCTCAGACAACATCTGCTGAATGTTGTCCAGTACTGCATGATGCCATCTTGAGGGCAATGAAAAACTGGAGAGCGTCTGCAGGAGGACAACCAAAATGGTGGAGGGCCTTGACATCATGCAATTTGAGGACCGGCTGAAGGAACTCAGATGTTTAGCTCAGAGAAGACATGAGTCATGGGAAGAGGAGGATGAGAGCTGTCTCCAAGTTTCTGAAGGGCTATCCTGTGGAAGAGGGGTCAGCCCTATTCTTCTTAGACTCAGAGGGCAGAACCAGGAGCAGTGGAGGCAAAAGACAGCTGAAGAAATACAGATTTAGGCTCAAGGTCAGGAAAAAACTCAGTAACTGGAGCTGTCCAAAGTGGACTGGCCTACCACTGGAAGTAGTAGGCTCCCTGTCACTAAAGGACTTCAAGCAACAACCATTGTCAGGCATACTGTAGAGAGGACTCCTGTTCAGGTAAGGCCCTTGGCGGGCCCTCAGAAATCTGAGCATCTGAGATTCTAGGTAGTGTTTAATATACACTTACTAATATCTAGGTAAAGGAACCAATTCTCTTCTGAAGCATAGTCCCATGAAAGGGCCTCCTAAGAAATTTTTTTCAAATAAACTACCAAAAAAAAAAAAGCAACAGGTGACTGAAAATAGAAGTTTCAGGAATGGTAAAAATCTTTATTGGTGGAAGAAATTAAACACTAAGCATCTAAGCTAAAAAAAAATATACGTCTAATTTATATACTATTTGACTACTACAACACTTCTATTTAAATTATTAATTTTAAAATACTGATAAAAATCAATTACTAAGTAATTTTAAAAAAAGACATTTTTTCCAGTCACATGGACAACTGACCCCAGGAGTTCTACAATACGCCTTACTCTAGGAATGGGGCTCAGTATTGGGGAGGGCCTGGCTCAACGTGCCCCATCACAAAGCCAATTCCCTGGTGAAGCAGTGCTGAGGAATGGATGTCAGAGGTTGCCATTCTAAGGCAGGTTCATAGATACAAAAGGGCCCTTAGAACCAATACGTCCAAATTGATCATTTTACAGATGAGGAAACTGAGGCACAGAGAGGTTAAGTGACTTTGCCAGGGTCACACAGTCAGCCAACAAACATTTATTGCACCTCCTATGTGCCAATCTGCTAAGCACTGGAAGTATGTGAGGCAGGATTCAAGCTCAGTTCTTCCTGAGTGCCCAGAACTCTATCTGCTACGTGCGACCTGGCTCTCTCATAAAGGAAAGGGGAAGATTTCACTCTTTATTGCCTAAAATATGAATTTAGGATCAGGTTCATTTAGGTATACTATTCACCGATTCCCATCAAAAATCCCTAATAACTTTCTTAAAATCTCTAAGTATAAATATATGTAGCATTTATTCTAATTCCTCCAAAATGCACTACTAAAAACAGGTCAGTGTTGCATTTCCCAACACTACTTACTGTGTTCAAAGAGATTTAGCAAAAACAACCTCCTTCCATTTCGGGACAATATGTTACAAAGAAGTGAACCAACCCTGACACCTCGCCCTGGCCAATGAAGATGGTCACCATTTGCTCATACTTGGAGGGTGTTCGAAACAACCAAGAGAGATGCTACCAACTTGACTTTTTAGTGCTACAAAGAATTTTGACAGATTTTGATTTATCCTGAGGGTAAGTAGAGGGATTTTAAGTATAAAAATGTGATTTAACTAGTGAAAAAAGATAGATTTAATCTAATTCACTGATACAATGCATGGGTTTACTAAGTGCTCATCCTTGTTATTACAGGTGAGGGGTGACCTGGCCTCAGAAAAAGAAATACGCCAGCGGGCATCCACAGGTCAGTTTGCTGACTTAAGAGGAAGTAAAAACATCTTCGTTTCTCCACTTCAATTCCCAAAGTACATTGGATCTGATCACCGGAATTTATGAAGGTTTATGAAAACATTATCACAGGAAGAAACAATAATCAATTCAAGTTTTAAATAGGCTAAATAACTAGCCACCCATATTAATTAAGAAATTACATTTATAGTTCGTTAACTATGACAGGCTTTTTAGCCAAAGCCAATTACTGCTTGGTTCCTATCCATCACACAGCAGATCCACCTGTTACCCTATTTTAATTCAGAAAATGGACACAGCAGAATACAATAGAAAGAGCACGCTAGATTTGGAGGCAGGGGTCTGGGGTCGCGTCCCCCTCTGCCCCTAATAACCTAGGGGGCTTTGGAGAAATCACTCTCCTTATCTGGGGATTGGATTGCAGGATCTCCCAAGACCTCCAGGCTTCAAATCTCATGATCCTTTGAATCGAAAAGGCGCTACCTACCTGCCACTCGACAGCATTACTTTGCTATTTACAATTCTACAGCAAGAACTGATTAAAGCTGCTACTCTGCAAAAGTCAACATGCAGAAACAAAACAACTCCTGTCCTCCAGAAGCTTCCGCTCTGCTAAGGTTCCCAGAACAGAGCCTTTGTCCAAATATGTAAGTACTCAGGACTTGGTCTAGCCACAAGGCTAGTTAGTTATCGCAGTTGGCGTGTTCCAACACTGTTGGGGCTTCTGCGGACTCTCTGGACAAATGAGGAAAGCATCTGGCATCATTCACGCTCCACACCATAATTCTAGCTTGGACTTGTTTTCTTAAGTCAGCAAATCTAAACTGCTGTTTCCAAGTAAAGGACATTTGAAAGTATTTGGTGTTACTGGTAACCTCTCCAGGGCAACAACAGAAACAGAAGGAAAAGAGATCAACTGGCAGCTACAAAAACTGTGCAGAAGCTACAAAAACAAGAGCTCCCAGTGCCTAACCTTGAGGATCGACCACTTTAACCTCAGAGTTTTTCAATTTTCATTTTCATTATTACTGGTCATTTGGAGCATTTTATTCGTACACCTACTGATGATTAAAATTCTTGTGGAAACCGTTTGATCATTTATAGACTGAGAAATGGTTCTTGGTTTTACATATTTGTGTCAATTCTCTATATAGTTGGGGATGGAAATGTACATGTTTATGTGCAGATGAGCGGGCACATAGTTTCCCCCTAAAATTGGAAACCCTTACACAAATAAAATAAATACAGCTGAAATAAAAGAAACCACTGAGTGAAGAAAAAAAATCATTGCATCAAAAATCACTGATAAAAGTCAAGCTGTATACCTAAATACATATACAGTATATTATATATGTATATATGTATGTATATTCAACCTATTATATAGACCACTGCACTTGCATTATGCAAGGAATATATAAATATCTAAGACTAAAAGTGATATCTCATGTAAACTTTTTTTTCCTACTCAGTGGTTTGTCTTCTTATCCTAGCTACATTGCTTTTGTTCATGCAAAAACCTTTTCAATTTCAAGAAGCACTGGGGCAGGACTTTATAATGTGATTCATTCTGAGTATAACCCTGGGGTTGCATTGGGAAACCTATAGGTAAAGATTCTTGGTCTTCTGATGAGAAAACAGAAAGCTTCCACATGGCATAAGTAAGCGAGCACACTAAATAATTTGGTTACTAACCCTCAGGCTTCCGCGACTACCCACTGACATGCGCTCATCTTCATCAGAAGCCTATTGGAAAAGAAAGGATGAAAAGAAACACATGAAATGGTAGAAATAACACAAAGGATGGCATCAATGCCAACAGTCTCAGTGAGAAACAAAACAAACCCACCAGCTGGATTTACACCACAACAGAATCAGATTCAAGCTGATGATGAAGTGGGTAAAATTCATGAATCAGGTGAGGGGCATATCACAATGAGAGCCCATACCTTCACTCTCGAGGAGCAAGGAGGATGAATCCCAAATAATCCATCAGACATGCTCACTGCCTTGGTACATACCTGTTGACATTTGATTCTGCCCGGATCTACTATGCTCACTTTCTTAAAATGAAATTATTTAACAGCATGTGGTAATTTATAAATGCACATATTCAGTATATCATAAAACACCCTTTTTCCCATTAGGCAAAGGAAAAAAATGGGGGAAACACACACAGGCTGCCATCTATTCCTTGTTAATAACCACACTTTCGAACGCTTCTAAAAACACCAAAAAGTGAAGGCAAAACATCCCCCGCAACTTTCCCAGTAACTGCCTAAGTCACAGCCCGTACTTAACCACCGGATCAGTCACCTCCTTCCAAGAGGCCCGTGGAAGTAAATGTTTATGTTAGCAACCACATGCACAAATAAGACATCAGCTCTGGGTGAAGGCCTAAGGAAGGAACAAAGACCGTACTAACCGATGGATTTCTTCGGAATCTATGAGAGTACCGCTCGCTCTCTTCCTAACGAAGCAAAGGAAGAAAGAACAGTAAAACGTTGAAAGCAGAAATGTCAAAAATGCTTTGGGGAAAAAAGAAACCTTGATATTCTAAGGAATAGTCTTAATGAGACAAAACAATCTAATAGCTGGGACTAACTTCCCTAAGAAAAGCTATAATTTGTCTTCTGTATTTCATTTTCCTTTGGGTATTTTTTTTTTGGCAACGTAATATTTCTTCCATGAACATCAAATAACTGTTTTTTTGGGTTCTTTTTTTCTTTCTCTCTCTTTCTTTCTTTCTCTCTCTTCCTTCCTTCATCTCTCTCTCTCTCTCTCTCCATCTAAGAGTTTGTACCACAAGCCTTTATTTATTTGAGCTATGACAGAAAACCTCAGAAGGGGATTGTGGGGGCAGTAAAAGTAGCCAGAGGCAGGTATTATTCCTTGTATTGACCAAGGATAAAAGGGATGGGGGCAGAAGCTCGGTGGGGCTCTCTACTCTGGTGTGAATTACCCAGAAGACAGCAGGCAAGTGTGCCTGGATACCAAAATGAACTTGATCAGACTATTCATTGCTAGCAGCCCTCACTACGCTTTACTTCTGAACAACAGATGCCCACGGTTCCCCTGTAGGGCATAAAGTGGTTTTTTCCTTTTTTTTTTTTTTTTTTGGTATACCAGAAACTGCCCTGCTGTCTCTGACACAAAAGGCTCTCATGATTTTATGAGAAAAACCGAGTCTCCCTTTCAAAAAACGGTTGTATACCACCTAGCTTGATGGAGGGCAGCCCCTTTTCCCTAGGTAGCTTGGCAGGCCTAGAGATTAATTACCATGAGTTCGTCTTTTTTGGTAGAATCGGTTTCAGAGTGGGCTCTGTTCACCCCGAAGGATCCCCAGGGAATGGAAAAGCTCTGGTTAACTGAATATGCTGGTTAACCTCTCTATGGTATACCTCCAACAATGATGAGGCTGGGCTTGTGATTACATTGGTACAAGGAACTCCTTCTGGCAAACCAGCGCAGCACTTTCTCTTCAATTTACAAGCTCAGAGAGTTGGGGGAGGGAAGGGGAAAGGGGAGGGGGCGATGAGGTGTGAATGGACATGGTATCTACGACAGCAGGACTGTCGTAGATAGTCCTGGCTTCAAGGATGGCTCTCTATCCACTACTTCCCACTGCCCCTCCTCAATTTCAAAGAATCCCCACAAAAACTACACTGACTTGTTCCCCTATAAATCTGATTCAGTTCTGGATTTGGCAATCCCTTAAAGCAAAGGCATCAAACTCACAGCCTAAATTCCAATTAAACCAGATTAAAATGTAATTGGAAATGTTCAATAAAATAAATAAAAATACAATACAACATAGATAATGTTAATTTGTGGCTTTCTAAGGTTTCTATTTGAATTTCATACCACTGTCTCAAAGGAGGCCATGATCTTCCTATGCTACTAAAGAAAACCATTGGGCTCTTTCTGTTGGGAAGAGTTTTGGCAAACTGGAGTTTACTTATCCACATTCCTCTAAATGAATATCAAATCTTAAGCTCATTGGGTCATGAAGTCATTTTATACCACTTGGTGAGGCAGCTGAATGAATCTGAGATATTATTTAGCACATGCTGTCACCTGGTTGGGGAGAGGGGGAAGGGCAGATGAAAATGGACTGACTCCACTGGTTAGACTATGACCCAATTAGTTTTACAGATCAGATCTTCATTTCTGTCTTTCTTTCTTTCTTTTTCTTTCTTTCTTTCTTTCTTTCTTTCTTTCTTTCTTTCTTTCTTT
>NW_020954586.1:1106886-1169690 GCF_900497805.2 Vombatus ursinus | reverse complement strand
GGGGCAGTGGATTGTAGCGGCTCCACTAAAAGAGAAGTATTCCAAAGACCCTGTTGTCTCTGCCCTGATCTGCTCACAGTCCGGAGAGCCAATCGCTTTCTTGTCTAGGGGTTCAGGTTACACATAGGTAAGGGAGGTTTATCTGCAGCCCCTGCCAGCTCTCCCATGGTCCTTGTAAAGATGATAGGAGATAACAGCCTGAAGGGAGTTAGAGGTTATTAGAAGAAAGGCATTCTAGAAACCCAAAGTGTCCTGTTGAAGGCAGGGAAGGGATTTCGACTTTCTGTTTTTGCCCCATCCCTATCATTAATCTGCTACATTAAATGGTGCAGAATCTCATCAATGTGGATCCTCCCAGGAAGACCTGAGTTCAAATGCTACCCCTAACACTATTAGCTGTGTGACCCTGGGAGAGCCAGCTAAACTCTCTGGGCCTCAGTTTCTTCCTCTGTAAAATAAGGGGGCTAGACCAGAAGGCCTCTGAGGTCTTTCCAACTTTGGGTGGATGGTGCTAAGCTAAGCTGAGCTAGGAGGACTAAGTCTAGGTCCTCAGAGGTCCCTCCAAGCTCTAGGCACTGAATCTGTTGGCCTCAGTTTCCCCAACTGTAAAATGGGGATCATGATAGCACTTACAAGAGATATTTGCAAAGCACTTAGCCCAATACCTGGTATGCAGTAGGTGCTTAGAAAATGTTTATTCCTTTCCCTTCAGCTCTAACACTGATCCTTTGACCTGTAATGAATTGCGAATACTAACAATAGAAAGAAATCATTTAAAAAAAAACAACAAAAACCTAAGCTATGGCAGGTTATGAACAATTTATGAACAACTAGAGTCATCCAGATGCAAAGAAGACAAAAGGGGAAATACGCAGGATAACTCATCACATGGTTGTATATACTGTTTTCTACTGTCCCTCCTCTTTTTTTTTTTTTTTTGCTAGATAACCTTTCAAAAGATTGCAGAGCCACAGCAGGAAATATTTAATTAGAGAAGCTGAGGTCCAGACCAGTCCACATTTGCATATGCTAATCATTCCCGGAGGCATCTGCTCGCTGACCTGCCCTCCAGCCATCAGGCCCCAGGGCTACCAAGCCCAGTACATAGAAGTGGCAAAAAACTCTATGGTGCCCCCCCCCCCCCCCCACAGCTGGTCCTGGGAGGTCAGATGTTAGGAGCGGACGCAGCAGCCCAAGCTCCAGAAATAGCCCACCCTGGTGTTAGCAGTGAGACAGGCAAGACATGCAGTGGGAGGTGGGGCCCAGTGGGGGACGAAGGGGGCCAACTTTCAGAAATAGATTTAACTGGACTGAAGGAAAAGAGGCAGTAATCAATAAACCAGCCCGCTGGGGGCCAGCGCCTACAGAAAACCTTCATCGTGATAGTGGCAATGGAGAATGTCTCTTATCCTCAAAACGACCAATTCCAAAATCTATACTTGGCCACCGCCCCAGTTACCATTCTGGCTGCAGGTCTGAGAACCATGAGTCCGAGGGGATGGTTATGGGTCTGTGGCACCATGGGCTGGTCCTGCACCCTCTCTGAGCCTCATTTTCCTCATGTGTAAAATGGTGGAGATAGAGATGCAGGAGAAAGGGTGCTAGATTTGGGAAGGGACAGCCTGGGTTAGATTCCCAGCTCTGTTAGTAATGACTGGCTGTGTGGCCTTGGGCAAATGGCTGAGAGAGAAGAGATTACAGAGAACAGAGAAGAAGGAGGGGAGGGGAGAATGGAGAGAGAGAGGAGAGAGGGAAAAGGTGGGGAAAAGAGAGAAGAAGAAGGAGGGAAAGAGGGAGGGAAGGAGAGAAGGAAGGAGAGAGACACAGAGAAGGGAGGGAAAGGGAGGGAGAGAAAAAGAGAAGAAAAAGGAAAAGAGAGAAGGAAAGGGAAAGAGGGAGAGAGAGAAGAAAGGAAGGGAAAGCGGGGGAGGGACATAAAGATGAGAAAGGGAGAGTGAGGAGAGGAAGGATGGAAAGAGAGAGGGAGAGAGAAAAAGAGAGAAAGGGGAGAGAGAGAGAGAGAGAGAGAGAGAGAGAGAGAGAGAGAGAGAGAGAGAGAGAGAGAGAGATAGAGCCCCAAACCCCTCCTAGATTCAGGGCAAGATATGAAAGATATGAGGTGACTATTTCAGGGGCTGGCATGTGTAACTTGGTTTCAATGTCAATAAATTATAACCTTTCTGTGTATCCAGGACTTAATTATATCACAATAGGCCTGTCGCTTATTTCTTTTTGTCCCTTCACCATTCAGTCGTGGTCTGTGGCTCAGGACCAGTTTGCCCACTGAATGGATACTGACTTAGATGTCAGAAACCCTGACAAAGCCCCCACGCTGCTGCTTTTCTCATGGACTTTGTCCAGTCAGCAGGGAGGGAACTTCTCATTGTACCTAAGGCTCAATTCGTCCCTTGGTTTCCAGCGGCAGTGTTGCTGGAAGGAAGCAAACCCAAGGAGTTTTAGGTTTAAGGGACCCGATTATGGATGGACATTAGAATGGACTGATGCTGGGCATGGGAGCCTGGAAGGCCTGGGTTTGAATCCTTCCTCAGATACAGGATCATTCTGCCATGTTGGGTGAGTCACTTCCCTTCTCTAGCCTCACTTTCCTCATCTGTGAAATGAAGGCCTTGGACTAGATGATTCTTTCCATGTAGAAATCTAGGAACTCTGTGAATAAGAAGTGGCCTTACCCCTCACTACCTGGACATCACCTCACCTCTGTAGGCCTCAGTTTCCTCCTATGTAAAATGAAAGAGTTGGACTCCATCCCCTTGAGGGTCCCTATGATCCCGTGACTGATTTTGGATGGGCCTTAACTGAGGATAAATGGAAAAATTTTAAAAAATCCCCAATCCAACAAACCACAGGAAAACACCCTTATGCAGAAAGGCATGAAACGGACCATGACCAAGTTCTAAATGAGGAACGTGACTCAGCCTTTCGCCTGAAGACGCCCATCTTCTCCAGCCTGAGCCTCAGTGAATGAACTCACCCATGACTTCATTCTGGGTGACATTTGGGATCACTGGCTGGGTTTTCTCTCTGGGCCTCCTCCCAGAGGAGGCCAGCTCAGCCTCTTCCTCTCTAGAAGTCTTTGGGGTTCACAGAATGGGAGGAGTCAGGGTTGAGGCAGTCATTGAAAGCTTCCATCAGTCTTTCTGCTATTTCTTGAATGTGCAATGTGGGAAGGGTAGGAAACAGGGTTGACAGGTTCATTCTGCAGCCGGTAAGTACATCTGCTCAGCTCTGCCACCATCCCAACGGACTTAAAGAAAACTTGGAGCTGAGATCAACGATGCTCTGTTGATGGGTGAGCATGTGAAGTACCACAGGGAAGGGAGGGTCGAATGTCTGATTTTTAAATAAAAGAAGAGGCTGGCTTTTTCAAAGGATCCTCTGCTAAGTTTGGCTTCAGTTCCTCACCAAATCAGATCGTAAGTGTTAGAACTGGGAGGCACCTTGAAAATCATTTGGTGAACCTCCCCCTTTCTCCCTTAGGCCTAGAGTAGTAAAGTGACTTTGGAATCAGAGACCTTAGGTTGGAATCCTGGCTCTGATACTTACTACCACAATGTGTGACCTTGGGCCAGTCATTCCACATTTCTTTGCCTGAGGTTCCTCATTTGCAAAACTAGGGAGATGAAATCTCTGGGTCCCTTCCAGCTGACTAATCTTCCAGCTAAACTGATGGTGTTACAGCTGTGGCCCAGCTCACACAGGTATTATGCAGCAGAGCTGAAATTTGAAACTGGGTCACTTAACCCAAATCCAGCTTTCTTTTCACTACAAAAGGAAGGAGTGATGGCTACTAACCAGCATGGAGAGATCCAGAACAAATCGTTCCAGACTAACTCCACTGCCTCTTTGGACAGGGTTACCAGACTATTAACCAAAGGAACGCCTTACAGGGAGTCCATCAGGATTCCAGCAAGGCATTCATTCATCAGGCTCTCACGACATCCTTGGGAGAAGCTTCAAGGACATGGCGTCACTCAGGATCAACTCAGGTGGGCCCATCAACCCCTGCATATGGATCCTTGGGGGTTGCATTGACTTGGTTTTAGAATGGGATATTATCTCTGTTTTATTGTAATTTTATTTTGTTAAATATTTCCCAGTTATGTTTTAAGTCTCATCTTTGACACCAATGGCCTAAAGCACAGTACGGTTAGGTGAATTTGGGACCCGCCGAATGATCAAACCAGAAGTGTTGATGAGTGGACTGATGTCATCCTGAAGGTAGGTCTTTAGTAGAGTGCCACAGGGATCTGATCTTGGCCCTCTTCTGTTTAATATTTATATCAACAACTTGGAAAAAGTAGAGATGGCAGACTTGTTAAATTTGTGGATGACATTGAGAGGCATAACCAATAAAATGAATGATAAAACTGGGATACAAAAAAAGTCAATGAAGCAGATGAGAACAGTGAATGGAATCTAACACAAAGGAATTTAACAAGAATAAATGTAAAATATTACCCTTGGGTTCAAAAAAATCAATTGTACTTGTACAGGATGTACTTGTACAGACAATAGTTCATATGAAAAGAGAGAGGGGGTTTAGCGAACTGTAAACTCAGTGTGAGTCAGCAGTGTTATGGAAACCAGAAAAGCAAACGAAAGCTTAGGCTGAGTTAATTAACAGCAGAAGAACATCCAGACTGAGGGATGTGACTGTCCTGCCATATTCTTCCTTGGTGAGAAAATGTGGTGCACTCACCGTATTCAGTTGGGGGTCATATTTTAGGAAAGATGTTAATAACCTGAAGGGTCCCTTGAGGGGGACCCAGGCTCATAACAGGTTTTAAAACCGGGCCCCAAAATCAGTTTATGAAATCGGGAATGTCTGGCCTGGAAAAGGGAAGACTTGGGAAGGGATGTGAATGCTGCCTTCAAATATCTGGGGAGTGTCGTGAAGAAGCAAGGGGCAGATTTCACCTTGATACAAGGAGAATTTTCTTATAGAAAGAGTTGTCCAAAGAGGGACAGGAGGAAGTGGGTTCCCTCTATGAGTGGAGGTCTTAAAGCAGAGGCTGGATACTCATTGTCCGGGAGGAGGTAAGAAGGGGCTTCTGTTCTGGACTGTGCCCTCTGGACCGTGGTCCCTTCCGGCTCCTTTGGGCTGTGGTCCCTTCTGGGGCCTCCAGGCCATGGACCCTTCAGGCTCTGAGGTGCCAGGTTTACTTTTCCCTTTCTCCTTAAGGCAGGCTACAAGACAGAACTGTCACTAGACTCCTCATCATTCCTATTTGGTGACAGTTTTTCACTGTATTATGTATTAAATTATGTATTATTTATGTATTATTATGTATTAAATGTATGATTTTTATAAGTTTTGCTGTGGTAAGTGTGATGTTATGAGCCCTCCTAAGGCTATGAATTCTCAATTTTACGGTGAAAATCAATTTTTACAAAAGGATTCAATATTCAGAAATTTGTCTTTCAGGAAATAACCTAAAGCGATAGGGTGGGCATTAGACTTGTAGGGAAAAAACCCCCAAAATAACCAAACCTGAGTCTCAGCCTAGCTAAATACTAGTAGAATGGCTTTGGGCACATTTTTTAGTCTACCAGCCTCAGTTTCCTCACTTGTAAAATGGCAACAGTAAGACCCGCCATACTTACCTTTCATAGCTGTCGTGAGAATCAAATGGAACGATACCAAAGAAATCCCTCTGCCACTATTTTACAAAACAAAACAGTCCCAGACCGGGGGCCCCTGTCTCAAACCAACTCACACATTCAGCAGTGAACTTCTGTGCGTCTTGAGTTAAGGAAGTTATTTCTGAAAGGTGTTCAGGGCCTTAGCAAGGAACAGAAGGGACATGCGGGTCAGAAAAGCGATGCTCAAGCAAAGCCTACCTTTTGAACCTGATAGATCTAGAGGAAAAGGAGAAAGGGAAACAAAAGAAACAAAAACTGACGTCATTTACAAAGTAGGACACGTGGAACGCAGAGAAGAAATGGCAACAAACAGAAATAAAGAATGGCAGCACTCCAAAAAAGGAAGACCTTGGTGGAATTTCGCTTTCCTGATGGAAATATCAGCCCTACTTCAAGAGTTAATCATTCCCCAAGGATCTCCTACTCCACTGGAGTCCAATCAGCACCCTGAGGTTGGAGAGCTCCCTGGAATTTCGGGGGTGGGGGGGGATTCTCAGGTTCTCTTTCTCAAGAAGATGATCAGATGAGCCAGGTGTCACCCCTAGTGGGGCAAAGTTCCTTTTCATTTCCCCTCCAAAATATTACCAAGACCAAAATTGAAAAGCACTTTCTCTAATTCCAAGCAATACCTTTCAAAACCAAGCAATGATCAAGTCCAGTAATTTCCCATATTTCCAGACACCTTTTGAATCCCGAAAAGATATTTACACTTGAGTGTTCCAAATAACCAGGATGTAAAGGAGAGAAGTGATATTATAATGTTTTGATTTACATAGTCCATAGGAAACAGAAGATGAGGAACATTTCAGCTTGATAACTGGATTTAAGTAGAAGAGGGGTACAAGGACACCTGTGATAGGTAACTCCCAGGTGAGGAGATTCCCTCTACCAATGCAAGCAGGCATCTCTCTGCAACTTATCATCTTAGAGAGTCGTGTAGGGCACTGGAAGGTCGAGTGACTCGTTCAGGATCATACAACTGGTATATGTCACAGATAGGACTTGACCCCAGGTTCCAGTGACTTCACGGCCAGCTCTCTACTCACGAGACAGCACTACCTCTCTTAATATGAATACCGACAGGAGAAGTAGAGTATATTTTCCTGCAGTGACATAAATAGTTACCTAAAACATTTCCACTTTTATGGTGAGCCTGTACAGTGTAAGAAAAAGAGATGCAGACGTCGGTCAGGTCTACAAGCCAAGAAGCCACCCTTAAAAATCTCAAGTCTCAGACATGTATTTATGCCATTTGAGGGCAGCTAATTTAAGTCATGGTCAACTCAACAATGGTGGAGAGGTCAATTGGCATGGCTAATTCCCATCTAAGTTGGCTTTCTTTCCTCTAATGTAAACTAACCCAACCAGACCCATTCCTATAAAGCCAGGCAGGAGATGAGTTCTCCCATTTTCCCAGACAGCCTCATTCCCCTTTACGTGGTTCCAGACCATTCTTTCTCCAGTGGATGCCCTATTGGCTGTCTATATCCCTCTGAAAATGTGTACAGGAAATTGGCTCAGATGGACTCTTCCCGTGAAACTATTCCTTCCCATGAACTCTGGCAGTGGCGATGTTTCTATTCTTCCTAAGAGCACTGATTTTTGCTCCCTAGTGGTCCTTCTTTAAAACAGGAATTCACATTGCTTTTTTGTGTTGCAGGTAAAGCCTAGAGACCCCTTCTAATAATGTTTTTAAGGACAAAAAAAAAGTCAAGGTAACCAAAGATTGGGCAGCTAGGTGGCAGAGTGGACACAGTGCCAGGCCTGAAGACAGAAAGACCTGAGTTGAAATCCAGCCTCAGACATTTACTAGCTGTGTGACCTTGGCCAAATCACTTGACTCTGTTTGCCTCATCTGTAAAATGAGCTACAGAAGGAAATGGCAGACCACTCCAGTAACTCTGCCAAGAAAACCCCAAATGGGGTCATGAAGAGTTGGGCATGACTGAAACAACTAAACAATCATGATGGGATTTTTTCCTATCCAAGTTTACAGACCCCCTTAGATCCATCCACAGACTCCCAAGCCCATGCACCCCAGATGAAAAACTCCCTTTTTGAAGGAAACGTACATAGGCAGAAAAAGTGTAGCAACAATTTAAGCAGCAAAGAGTGAAGTTTGCCAACCACTGAATTTAATGCTTGGGAGAATGCAGCGACCATGGCTTGCCTACGCAAAGGCAGAACAAAATGGCTCTTCCCAAAAGGTTGACCAACAGTCCTTGTGATTCCTCTTGAATGGGGTCACATACATACAAATGTCACATGTACTCTGCCATTGCCAAATACAGGCCTTTCAGTGACAAGGAAGTAGGGTGGCAGTGAATAGGCAATTAAAAAAAAAAACTTTAAGCATTTATTAAACACCTACTATGTGCCAGGCACTGTTCTAGGCACTAGGGACACAGAGTCAAAGAATGAAGAATCAAAGGCTTGGAATGACAAGGCTTATGACAAAATACAAAATGGTCACAAACTTTAAATCAATGAAGTTCCCTATTATTCTTCAGAAGATGGTGGGTTTGAATCTGCCAGGGAAGTGGAGGTTAGCAGGTACATATCTGTTCAACTATTGATCTGTCTGGCAATCCACTCCATGAGCTTCCCTATTTCTCCTCCCATGATCTCTAATGAAAGCTTCTTTAATCTTCCTCAGGGCTCCTTTGCCAAGGGTGACACAAAAGAATGTGATCCCCTGCTGCCAGGACGTTGTTTACTCCCTCCTTGAAAAGGGTAAAGTGTTTCAGCTCTCAGGTTATCACCCGCAGCACAGTCTTGAAAGAGGCCTGTGTTCTGGGGCCTAGGGTGCCTCATGCCAATGAGCTCTGACATCTGGGCAGCCTCACGGGGCTGGCGGTCTTCACGGGAGCAATCTCCTGGTCAGATTTAGGGCCGCACACCACGTGGCCCAAATCCCTGGAAGAGTCTCGACCTATCACACTCGTGGCCTACGTCCGCTCATTTGAACAATAAGAAACCCAACACACCCACGAAGTTTAACCTGTTAGAAACCATCTTAGCTCTTCTTTGTTTCTTTGATGTGAGGCCCAGTTCAGGCCTTTCTGCAACCCCTCACTTGGACTACTGCAAAAGCCTATCAATGGGTCCCTTCCAGCTCCAGATGGGGGCTCCTAAGTCACTTCAGCTCCCTGGGCCTCAGTTTCCCCATCTGTAAAATCGGGGGTTGTATTTCATGACCTCTGAGGTCCCCCCTGGCTCCAGATCCAGGATCCAGGCGGGAAAAGGAGAGAGAGAGAGGGTGCCCTCTTGACCCCCAGGCCCGTGCACTTTCCACAGCATCATGGGACAACAGAGGCGGGTGTCTGTTACACATACGGCTATGTTCTAGGCAGGGACTCCCTGTTTGCTGCTGAGGCTGGTGTGTGTTTGGTTAGCAGACTAGTGATGCCTGCTTGTCTCTTCCACAGTACAGGAGCAAGAGGGAGCCTGGGAAAGGCCCAGCTTACCCAGGCCCTCTGGGCTGACATGGCCCAAGGCTTCAGAACCCCCCCCCCCCCCCCCCCCCCCTCCTCCCACCGACTGGAGAAACCCAGGGCTGTGCTAATAAGTGTTCCCAGTCTGAATCAAGGAGACAGTTGGGGATCACAATCTGAGGCTGTTCTGCACTGATCTGACAGCTTAATGACCAAGGCTAAAACGGCTAAGAATTTAGTTGTATTTAAAAAAAAACAACAACCATTTATATAGTACCTACTGTGTGCTAGGCACTGTGCTAAGCACTTTATAATTATTATCTCACTTGATTCTCATCGCAACCCTGGGAAGTAGGTGCTATTATCATCTCCGTTTTACAGATGGGGAAACTCAGCTAAATAGAGGTAAAGTGACTTGCGCAGGATGACACAGCTAAAACATGTCTAAGATAGGATTTGAACTTAGGTCTTCCTGACTCCAGGCCCTGTGTTCTATCTATTATGCCTCCTAGCTATTTGAGAGTAATTATTTTTTAAGGCAACCGGGCTGATAAGAAAGCCAGTAACTGCTTTTGGCTCCCTTACAAATAAGAAATGCTAACAAAAAAAGGACATTTAACTGGCTTTCTACTGAAGGCTAAAATAAAACAAAAGCAAAAGACATTTTCTTCAAAGTGGGGAGGGCTCTTTTTAGAGCCATTCACTCACTAGTGGCTCAATTCTTTCTAAATATCTCCCCTCCGAAATATACTCCGAGAAGAGGCAGTTTTTTTTTGTTTTTTTTGTTTTTAAGTAAGGAACTATTTGTATTGTCAAAATTAACCTCTTCCCCTAATTTTAAAACTACACATTTCCCCATATAAACAGTCATGTGGTGCTGTGATAACAGCTTCAGTCAGGAAGATCTGGGTTCTTCTAACCCGTGCTGGCTATGTGGCCCTGGAAAAGTCACTTCAATACTCAATGCCCCACACAACTCTCTGAGGCTGTAAATTACAGAGAAGGTGCTGACCTGCTTTGATGGAGTGACCTTCCTCACCCAGGAGTTCCCTATATCAATGAAATAATGTTTACATAGTGCTTTAAGGTTTGCAAAGTGCTGTCTCATCTGGTCTTCCCAACAACTCTGGGAGGTAAGCTGTTATGACCCCCATTCCACAGGTGAGGAAACTGAGGCTGAGAGGGGAAAGGACCAATCCAGGGTCACACAGCTAGCTAGTAAGTGTCATGGCAAGTCTTCCTGACTCCAAGTCCAGATCTCTATCCAGTATATCACGTTGCTGTCTACACGATCCCTATCATTTAATTATATCATTTGCAGCCTAAATACATATTCTACATATAACGTAATTTGTCTTGGTTTTGTAAACTCTTCAATAACTGCTCTTCCCAGCGTCCTTACCACGGTTCTCTCAGCACACTATGAAAACCAAAATACAAGGCCTTTCACGTCTCTGTCGTCCATTCCCCGCAGGCCCTAACTCACCTGCTGTACCTGTGAATGAAGCCACCTGCCAGAAAAACGCTAATCGGAGATGAGAGCATGAAGCCTGAGACCGAGTCAGCCGTTACCAAAATCGGAGCGGCGGCCAAATCTCAGGCTAAGTTCTCCTGACAGCTGTCCTTCTCGATATGAATCAAGTGCCTGGAGGGTCCCACCGCGTCTCCAAAGTGTCCTTGGAGAGCGGCGCGGGGACAGTGAGATCCAAGAGAAGACGGCACTGTCCAATTCATTATTGGCCTTTATTGCCCATCAAGGAGACTGAGCTCTGGACTGGAGAGGTCAGAAGCAACACGGCCAATAGGGAACGGGTGCTCAAGATGAGGAAGAGAGGAGCTCAAGGCCCCCAGGGACTCGAGAGGAGCTGAGATAACCCACAGAGGGGACTGCGGAGTCACTGAAGGGCTATGGCAAGTGGGAGCTGCACCACAGGACCAGAGAAAGGCAAATGTCCTGGTTTTCAACAAAGGGGAGACTCTGCATAGGTTCTGCAACCAGAGGTCAGTGAGGTTGACTGATTCCTGGCAGGTGTTAGACTTTATCATTAAAGAGAGTGTTGGCAAGGGGTGCGTATAGAAAGGGAAGCAGCGACCACAGAGCTAGCAAGGCTTAACTGGTCATGTCGGAATAAGATCATTTCCTTTCTGAGACAGGAATTGTATACGTAGCATCTACTTAGATTTTAGCAAAAGCATCTGACAAACTTTCCTGTACTATTTATGATGGAGGGGTGGGGGACAGACCAGAGTGCAATTAGGTTGGAAAATGGTTCAATGTCAACGTGGAAGGTGCCACAGGGATCTATGCTGTTTCCCAATCCTTTTTTTTTTTTTTTTTTAAGGCAATTGGGGTTAAGTGACTTGCCCAGAGTCACACAGCTAGCAAGTGTCAAGTATTTGGTCTAGGGCTGGATTTGAACTCAGGTCCTCCTGACTTCAGGGCCAGAGCTCTATCCACTGCGCCACCTAGCTGCCCCTTGTTTCCATCTTTATCAATGGCTCAGATACAAGCAGAGACAGCATGTATATCAAATTTGAAGACAACACATAGGTGGGCAGGATGGTCAACACACACTTTACGGGCTGCAATGCTGACTGAATCTAATAAGATGAGATTCATTAAGGATAAATGTAAAGTTTTGCCCTTGAGTTCAAAGAGATAAACTTCCCAAGTACAAGATGAGAAAATTCTGGTTAGACAGTGGTCCATGTGAAAAAGATCTGAGTGTTCAAGGGAACCACAAGCCCTCTAAGTAGAAAGGGCAGTCAAGAAGGTTCATGCTGGCTTTGAGCCCTCATCACCTCCGACCTGAACAATATTATAACAGACTCTTAATGGGACTCCCAACATCTAGTCTCTCACCTCTCCAAGAATTTTCCTCTTCCAAATCCATTTTTAAAAATCAGCAAACAATAAACCTGGCAGGACTTTGTATTCTTTTAAAAATATATTTTGGGGGGCAGCTAAGTGGTGCAATGGATAGAGCAGCGGCCCTGGATTCAGGAGGACCTGAGTTCCAATCCGGCCTTAGACACATAACACTTACTAGCTGTGTGACCCTGGGCAAGTCACTTAACCCCATTGCCTAGCCAAAAAAAAAAAAGAAAGAAAGAAAATTAAAAAAATATATATGTTGGTTAAAGGTTTTATTAATAACACTGACCAAGAATTCCTCCAACTAAATCTGCATAGTAACTGTTTACACTGAAATTAACTAATTTCAATCTATAAATTATCATCAATTTTCTCCTCTTAAGGCTTCACATTCTCTCTGATCCTGAATTACCAGTGAGGCAGCTGGATGGCACAGTGGGGAGAGTGCTGGACCTGAATTCAAATCTTAGCTTAGACACGTAATAGATGTGTGACCCTGGGCAAGTCACTTCATGTCTGCCTCAGTTTTCTCATCTATAAATGGGGCTCATAATAGCACCTACCTCCCAGGGCTGTTGTGAGGATCAAAAAAGATAATATATGCAAAGCACTCTGCATATCTTCAAGTACTATAAAATGTGTTTATAAATAATGAGAATGCATTCTCTCTCTTCCTCTCTCTATAAATATAGAAATATATTATATATATACATACATATATAAAGAGAGAGAAAGCGAGAGAAAGAGAAAGAGAGAGAGAGAGCACTTTGCTATTCTTGTAAAATGAGGGCTTGGCCTGGATGGTTCTAGCTCCATGTCCCTAGGACACTCGCCAGGATTCTCGGATTCCCTGTTCTCTTCCTTCTCATTCCCTTCTCCTTGGTTATGTGTGATTTTTTTGGCCACCATGTCTGATATGGAGCTCCTGAGGTCTCAGCTCTCATCGAGGCTGAGCTATGCCTGCCAGCTTCATATCGTCTACAAAGTTGAAAAGCTCTCTTCTCTCCCCATCCAAGTCACTGATCAAAATGTCGGACCACATAGGCCCAGGAGAGATCGGCAGTGGAAAGAATGTTGATCTGGAGCCAGAGGACCGTGGCTGGAACGCTGGGACTGCCTCTCACAACCTATGTAACTGTAAGCAAGTCACTTCATCTTTTGGACTCAGCTCTTCATTGGAGGATGAAGTGGTCAGATTAGGTAGCCACCTCTAAGGGGCTTCTTCACTTAAAGGCTATGGGCCTAGAACAGCTGGAGTATTTCACCAGAGATCTCTGAGTTGGCAGTGACTCATCAGTGACAACTCTTCGGTTGGGCCATTCAAGCAATCAGGGTTTCATCCATCTATACCAACATCTAGCCCACATCTTACAAAGGATAATATGGGAAACCATCAAATACCTCAAAGAAATCCAAGGATGTTATTTCTACAGCATTGCTCTCATCTACCAGTCTAGTAACCAACCCCCTTTAAAAAAAAATGAGGCTCATCAGGTCATGACCTGCTCTTGATGAAACCATATTGGTTTTTACTGACAAACTGTTCCCAGGAAGCAAAGACAAACTACCAGCCTACAGTGTAAAAGACTCTCATCTTCCTTTTGCTAAGACAAAGTCAACATTTGCTTTCTCTGGTCCTCAAGCATCTCTTCCATTCTCCATGAATATGGAAAGCTCACTGCCATTAGCACCTGCTAGTTCTTTCAGAACATCCAGATGAATTTCACCTGGGCCTCAGTCAATGAGGGTGGCTGGGCACTCTTTATTTCCACTTTTATTGTGTTAGCAGAAGGCAGCCAGATGGGTCTGAGAGCCAGTTTGTATCCTGAGGGTAGGTTTTAAGGATCGTGTTGGCCAAAGAATGCGTCCCCTCCAAGCCAGCCTACTGGTGATGTACTTAGTGAGGCTGGCCCTCAGACAGCAGGCAAACTCAGTTACTATGCCTGTGCCCAGAGGTTCTCCAGCTTGGTAGAACCTGCAGGAGCGTGTCTCCATTGATAGAACCCAGCGAAACCCAGCCTGCTGCACGGAGGCATCAGAGGACCCTTGGTCCATTTGCAACAATCTCAGAATTTGCTGTGGGTTCTAGGCAGGCCAGTTCACCTCAGCCAGAATATATAATAGTATTTTTATGGCCTGGTTTTTAGAACCTAACAACCCCTGACCCTGACCCTGATCCAGTGGGAAAATGCATTCTGAGTTTGAAACACCTTCCTTGAAAAATGACCTTTGGGAGCCAAGCCCGTTCAGGTCTCCCTAAACAGTGGTAATTTTTGAAGGGAGAAGAGTAGCTACAGGTCAAGCAGTGCTGTTACACACGTCTCCCAGAGAGCTGGCCTCGAACCCGGGGAAACCTGGTTCAAGCCTCCCCCGACACAAGGTGGCCGTGTGACCCAAGGTAAGTCACTTAACCTCAGTGCTCCAGGCAATGCTACAAATGGCACAGAAGGTGCAGACCCGCATAGTTGCAGAACTATCCTCACCCAAGAGTTTCTTCTACCAGTGAAATCCCAGGTCCGGTCCTAGGTCCCTCACCCTACTCATAGTAGGAGTACAAGAGGCAGTGTGGCCCAAGGGGCAGAGCTGGCCTCGGAGTCAACAACAACTGGGTTTAAAGCCCATGTCTGACACACACGGGCTGGAAGACCCCAGCAAGCCCCTTCCCCCCGAGGGGTGCTCCAGGGAACTTGCCCAGAGGCAGAGAAGGCGGAGACATGCATTGGTAGAGGGGATTCCCTCTTCTGGGAGTTCCCTACATCAGTGACATCACAGACTCAGACCTTCAAGAGCAAGGCAGTGGGTGTGCTGTCACACCCTTTGCCACCCCTCACTTAGTTTGATTCCAATCTCAGCTGGAAAAATCCTGAATGTGTGGATGTGAGGAGTAGGGGGAGGGAGAGGGAGAAAGAGGGAGAGGGAGAAAGAGGAGAAGGGAGAGAGAGGGAGAGGGAGAGACAGAGGGAGGGAGAGATATACACACATATAAATACATATACACACACATTTATAAATATATATGTATATATACATATAAACATATATACCCACAATTATAAATATACGTATATACACATACATACAGATAGGAATGTATAGGTATGTATGTACATCAAAGTGTAAGCTCTAGAAGCTTAAAATGGCACTAAGGTTTATAAGACATCATGTAATACATAGGCAAACATACATGTGAATGTATATATATGTAGGTACATATACATATAAATATTCACACAGCACTCGATAAAGGCTTACTGGTTGAAATGACTGATCCTTAGCAAGAATGGAAGCCCCAAACTAGTAGAAGCAAAAGCCATATTCCAAAGCCTCACCCATCCTTTTGCAGGCCCAAACTCAGTTTCCCTAGAGTCCCCAAGATGATTCTTTCACTGAGAGAGCCAGCAGCTGCATGTTTATCTGGCGTTATTCTTACGGAACGTTTCTATCAGGAATGGCCTCGAGGTCGCCCACAGGACTTGGGGTTGGCGGTATTGACTATGGGCTGCCCCTCTGTGGGGACCAGAACGGGAGCAGGGCCCGACAACTGCGTTCAGCTTGGGGCTGTGCGTTTAGGGATGACCTGGGGTTTCGGGGGTTAAGCCATTACCCGAGAGCTCCGGCAAAGTCCTGTTGGCATGACTGATTCCATGCATGCCTGGGGTTCATTTCACAGGAATTCAGACGGAACAAATTCAGTCCAAACCCAGGCATGGCTAGAAGGACAGGCCAACCAGGAAAAGGTGGCACTGAGAAATGTGCCCCCCCCCCAGGGCAAACCCGGGTCGGGGGCTTAGAGAAAGAAGCTCTTTACCTCTTTCTGCTGTCTCTCCAGCTCCTTCATGCGGATCTCTCGAGCCTCAGCTCGGGCGGCTCTCTTGGCTGCAAGCCGGGCTTCAGCCTGAAAAAGAGAAACTACAGTTAATTTTTAGACCAATTAATGCTTTCACAGTACAACCTTAACCACAGCCCCAAAAGCTGAAGCTTGATCCCTTTCCAGTGTTAATTCACGAGGTCCAAACAGGAAGGTGTCTGAGATGTCTAATCCCAGCTCCTGGGGAAGCCTGCAGACCCTTCTCCCATGCGTGTTGTTGGATGCAGAAACGAAAATCCAGAGGATCCCAAAGGAAACCAATTACACCGAAGTAGTTTTTATCAAAATACATATTTTTAAAGTTCATGGGCCCCAGGTTCAGAACCCCTAATCCACTCCAATTCTCTCTTTACAGCTGAGGAAACTAAGGCCCAGGATGGTTCAATCAAGTCAACAAAAAGCATTTATTAAGAACTGACCATATAGGGGCAGCTAGGTGACACAGTGGATAGAGCACCGGCCCTGGATTCAGGAGGACCTGAGTTCAAATCCGGCCTCAGACACAAAATATTTACTAGCTGTGTGACCCTGGGCAAGTCACTTAACCCCATTGCCTAGCAAAAAAAAAAAAAAAAAAAAGAACTGACTATATGCCAGGTACTGAACCAAGCACGGGAGACGTGAAGAAAGGCAAAAACTGTCCTCGGCCCAAGGAGCTCAGTCACAGGAAAAGACAACATGGGAACAACCCTCCACAAACAAGATACCAAGAGGTAAGGTTCAGAGATTTGCTCACGGTCACAAAGGTATTGTCAGAGGTAGGATTTGAACGCAGGTCCTTGGATTCTAGAGCTTTTTGTTGTTCAGTTGTTTCCCTCGTGCCCAACTCTCTGTGACCCCATTTGGGGTTTTCTTGCCAAAAATACCAGAGTGGCTTGCCATTTCCTTCTCCAGCTTATTTTACAGATGAGGAAACTAAGGCAGACACAGTGAAGTGACTTGCCCAGGGTCACCCAGCTAGTAAGTGTCCAAGGCCAGATTTGAACTTGGGAAGAGGAGTCTTCCTGACTCCAGGCCTGGAGCTTTGTGCACCATGGCGCCCCCTAGCTGCCCAACTCTAGAGATAGGACTCATCTTTTTGCGATAAGAGCTTGGGTTCAAATCCTCTCTGACCCTCAGCTGTTAAACCGATCCTCCTAAAACACAGATCTGACCATGGCACCCCCATTCCAGCGGCTCCGTGCCTGGAACATCCTCCTTCCTCACTTCTGACTCCTGGCACCCCGGGCTTCTCAGCCTAAGTCCCACCTTCTGTAAGAAGCCTTCCTCAGTCCTCCTTAATAATGCCTTCCCTCTGAGGGGCTCACTCCCCAATCTGAGGTAGCTAGGTGGCACAGTGGATAGAGTGCTGGGCCTGGAGTCAGACCTGAGTTCAAATTCAGCCTCAGACACCTACTAGCTATGTGACCCTGGACAAGTCACTGCACGTCTGTTTGCCTTGGTTTTCTCATCTGTAAAGTGGGGAAAATAACAGCACCTATTTCCCAGGGTTGTTGTGAGGATTAAATGAGATAATAATTGCAAAACATTTAGCACGATACCTGACACATTGTAAGTGTGATATAAAAGTTAGTTATTATTATTATTATTTTAAAATTTTATTCTGTGCATATCTGGTTTGCATGTAGTTGGTTGTCTGATGTTTCCTCCCAGCAGCCCATGAGCTCCCTGACAGCAGGGACTTTTCTTTTCTCCTTTTTTTGTAACTTCAGCACTTAGCACCGTGCTTGGCACGTAGCAGACCCATGACAACTGCTAGTTACCTGACACAGACTACTTTATGATTCTGAGAAAACTGCTTTGCATTCCTGGGCCTCACTTTCCTCAACTGTAAAATGACGGTCCCTTCTAGCTCCAGGGCCAAGATTCCATATAAGTGTCAGCTACTATTATTATTATTATTATTATTATTATTTCTACTCTACCATAGGAATACGGCAGCTAGGTGGCATAGTGGATAGAGTGCCAGGCCTGGAGTCAAGAGGACTGAATTCAAATCTGGCCTTAGACACTTACTAGCTATGAGACCCTGGGCAAGTCACTTAACCCTGTTGCCCTCAGTTTCCTCAGCTGTAAAATGAGCTAGAGAAGGAAATGGCAAGCCACTCCAGTATCTCTGCCAAGAAAACCCCAAATGGGGTCATGGAGAGTCTGACACGACTGAAATGACTGAACAACAACAATAGCAATGGTGCTGTGTCCCTAACATGTTGTTAGATACCATGTGAGACACACCAAAGTAGTTAGAGCTATATAGTCGTGTCCATGAGGAGCTTATAGTCTCCTGGGAGAAAGAAACAGGCAAATTAGAAGTCTTTTTGCCCCTGGTTTCTTTTCTTTGCTTTTTTTTTTTTTTCCTTTTTGGCCACACTAGCAGTAATGCTGAGGCTTTAAGCACTATGCATTAAAAGTCACATTTCATAATACGACTAGCTTGGAGTTGTAAGCACAGTAATTAAGCTCCTTTTCATCCCCTCCAAAATAAAGGTAAGTCAAATAGCAGTGCCAATCATGTTCAAGGTCAGGTTCAAATAGGCCTAAGGCTGCAGCGATTTCCCAGGTTCTGCACATCATCCAAATCCCTCAGAGCAAGGGTTCTTAACTTGGGATTTGGGAGTTTGCTTTTTAAATATTTTGAGAACTGCATTTCAATATAGTTGATTTCTTTGTAATCCTACCTATTTTGTTTTATGCATTTAAAACCATAATTGTGAGACAGACTTCACCAGGCTGTTGAAGGGGTCCATAGCACAAAAGAGATGAAGAACCCCCTGCCTTCAAGCAACCATTTGAACTCTTTTATCTGTTCATGTCTAAGTCTGGGCAACACCCATACGTGGGCACATACAAGCACGTCCGGATTACTCTGCCGTGTCAGCAATGACTGAATGAACTGGCTCAAGGATGGCCTCTGTTCATGTACCAGCCTGCCCGGGGAAGGCAAACCTCTGACTTGAACCCCCTTTCCCCACCCAGACAAAGCCCTGGAGTACAGATGCAAGTCAGCTCCACAGTAGGCCCTGAAATCTGCTTTCTCAGCAGGAGGCCGGCAACCAGTGCCAGGACAGATGAGCAAAGTAAACCAAAGGAATAAGTCTTTTCTTTAGAAGCCTCCTGAGCGAGCTGGCATGGGAAGAGGGGTCCTGAGCTCTCCTTTTTCTCCCCCTCCCTATTTCTGTCTTGGGATGATGCTGAAGGCAGCTCTCGTCCATCCTGTCTCACCCCCACACATGATACTACTGAAGGCTAAAACAGATGTCACCTAAGGGGCCTAGTATCAAGAGATGGGATGAGAAGGAACCGTTGGTGACCTTGAGTGCTGAAGATCGACTCAGCGCCGAACCCAATGTTTAAATCAAATGTTCAACTGGGATGAATCAAAAGGTAATGAAGTCAAAGAAGACAGTATTCCCAGATGGTGGTCACAGGTCACATCAATAACACTCAACTAGTTGACCAGATAACCCCTAGGGGTCATTGCCATGGGCAGAGTTCCAGGGTTCCTTGAGTTGAGTTTCTTGTTCACGATCGATTATAACTTATACAGTGCACTGCTTAGTATGGGCAGGTAGGCGGTGCCATAATGCACAGAGCTCTGGGCTTGGAGTCAGGAGGACCTGAGTTCAAATTTTACCTTTGACATTTGCTAGCTGTGTGACCCTGGGCAAATCACTTCACCCCTGTTTGCCTCAGTTTCCTCATCTATAAGATGAGCTGGAGAAGGAAATGGCAAACCACTCCAGCATTTTTACCAATAGAACCCCAAATGGCATCACGTAGAGCTGCAATGACTTAGTAATCAAAACTGCAGAAGGGGTAAAATGGAGGAGACCTCAGGACACTGGGCTCTGATTAGAGGGCTTTCCCCTTAGCCTGCCCTAACCCCTCCCCCCCAGGTGACTAATTGTTGCCCTTTCATCACCCCCCTTCCCCCCTTAAATGCTGTCTTCCCCTATAGAATGTAAGCTCCTTGAGGGCAGGGACTGTCTTGCCTGTTTGTATCCCCAGCAGACAGTACAGACCCTGACCGGCACAAAGTAAGAGCTTAGTAGATGTAGGTGTTTTCATTCATTCCCCACACAGTTAAAAGATGACGCTCTTAGCCCAGCTGTAAGAGGTTCCCATGACCTGCCTTTGTGCAGATACCAGATCTTTGTGAGACATCGCTCCCCATCCTCTGCTTAACTGTGTCCCAGGGTGGTGCAGCGGACAAAGTGCTGGGCTGCAGTCTGGAAGGTGTGGGCTCAAATCCTGCCTCAGGTAGTAACAGCTGGACGTAGGCAAAGCGTGTAATCGCCCTAGTCCTCAGTTTCCTGATTTGTAAATGAGAGCGTTGGACTAGATGTCCTCTAATATGTGATCCCAGGCCTCTCTACTATGAATCTAGCATAGGATAATAGGGTTACCTCAGAACAATCTAGCCCATTGCCTCAATTTACAGAGTGAGAAACTGAGAATCAGGAAGACTATGTAATTTGCCCAAGGTCACCGAGGAAGTGTGAGCATCAGAGGTGAGATTTGAACTCAGGTCTTCTGACTTTCCACTGGAAAGGACATAGGATAAAAGCCTTGGGATCTGAGACCCTTCCCACAGATGGCTTCAACCTACCTTCCTGGATTGATTTTACACTGTTACCCTGCCGAATAGTTCCGCCATCTTGGCCCGCCATCTTTCTCTCTCTGTGCATTCATACAGGCATGTTCTCAAGGAGCACAAAGCCTCTAAGCTCTGTATACCGAAATCCTCCTTTTCCTTCAAGGCTCAGCTCAGACATCACTTCCTCCAAGAAGGCCTCCATCCCATCTCTCCTACCTCAAATGTGCACTTTGGAGTGTGTTTATTGGCCTTGATCATACTCTACTTTCTGTCAAACTTACTCTGATTTGATTTGTATAATCCACTGGATGGCAAACTTTGGGGCAGGGGTGACAGCACCCCTTTAGCTGGGGTTCACTAAAAATGTCTAATAATGACTTCAGAAATCAGAAGTAGTATAATGTAGTCAAGTTAAACACTAGGCATTTAATAAGTGCACATTGGTAGGCCCTGGGGACACAAATACACAAATACTTGTTCTCATGGCCCTTACATCCTAATGAAGAGATAATCATATAAATATATATATCATATATAAAATATAAATAAGTAAAATACATATATAATCATATAAAAAATAAATACAAGGCACCTCGGTAGTGGGGAGACCCTAGCAGATGGGGGGGGATGACCCAAAAAGGCTCATGGTGCTTGAACTGAGTTCTGAAGGAAAGCAGGGGCTCCAGAATCAGACGGAGAGTTCGGAGACATGGGTTCCGGCCTGGCTGAGTGACCAAAGGCCAATCACATAACCCCTCTGGGCCCCCATTTCCTCATGACAATAACACCAGGTATACAGCCTGAGGAAAGTGCTCTGTAAAGCCCAAGGCCTGAACTCTACAAATACGGGTCATTATTCTTTGGTGCTCCCTGGGCCCCATCACTCTGGGCCCGCCTCCCGCTCCACTGTCTTGTCCGTGTTCAATGACAAATCCTCCAGAGGTGGTGGGGGAGGGGAAGGGAATCACTACTGTTATGAAATACTGGAAGGCACCATCTGCTTTCCCGGTTTTGAATTCCCACTTCTTTTTATTTAGGTGACAAGACCAAGCCACTTTGGCTCTCGCTGAGGGGAGTAAATTGACAGGATATGCAGCAGCTTTCATTCAAATGCTTTATTCTCATTGCTCATATTTACAGGTGCCCCCACAGGAGAAATGGGACTCGGGGGTCACTGAGTCTAGCTATTCACAGATGGGGAAACTGAGGCCCAGAGGTCACGTGATCGCTGGAGCAGCGAAGGACCTCAGAGGTTCAGTCCGACTCCCTCATATTACACGAGAGGAAACTGAGGCCCACCAAGGCGAAGCGGCTTAGGGTAACAGATCCAGACTGGGAAGAGTGCTGGCTGGAACTGTCCAAATCCGACCCTCTCACTTACACATGAGAAAGCCAGTCCCCAGAGATAGGAAGCGATTTGCCCAAGGCCACCCAGGTGAACAGAGAGGCGGCTCCCTCCCAAGCCGGGTCCTGACTCCAGATTCAGCTCTGCTCCCCCAACCCGCTTCAAAGGTGAACATGAACTTTTCCTCAAGGCAACGGCTTCCATCACCTCGACCACTTGAGATAGAAAACAAGACAAATCACACACACATGTACACACACACACACACACACACACAGCTTCCTGCCACAACCGCCAGATGACACTCATGTGTGACGGCCCCCCCAACAGTAACCCCCCATCCCGAGCCCAACTATAAATATGAAGGCCAGACACCATGGCACGTTACTGGAAAGGGCTCTATGTTGTCCTCGCCGTAGCCTGAACGTTCTTCTGTGACCACTCCCTTCAAATTCAACCTGTACCCCCCAACACTGATTTTATTTACTTTGGGCCCACTCTACTACGGTTCGGGGCTATTGACTCCGTGCATCCTGGACTGTTAGTGTTAATATACTCAAGCAGAGAGGGCCCCTCCCTCCTTCCATCACAAAGCATCCCCAGGTGCCTCCCAGGGCCAGGCTCTGTGCTAAGCCTTGGGGACACAGATCAGAACTAATGGCTAGCATTGACTTAGAACTTTTAGGCTTGCAAAAGGCTTCTCGAGTGTTATGTCATCCAGCCCACACTATCCCAAACTCCCGCCCCCCCAGTCTGGGGGCTTGGAGGAGGTTTTCACAGACAAGCGAAAGAGGCCGGTGATCCCCAAAGCCAGAAGCTTTGAGTAGGAGGCCGCCATAAAGAACAGAGCACAGAGGGGAGGCAGCTGTAGGCTCCCTGAGATGCCTCCAAAGTACCAAAGAGCAGCTCCAGATGGAACAGAAAACCAGCCAAAGCTGCCTCCCATCCCCAACCAGGTTGAGCTTCAAGACTCCAGGGGAAGATTGGAGATCACAGGGCTTTGGGATTCTCTATTATAAAAAGAAATAGGACTGTACAGCAACATCTAGATTACTGCTCAAAGTAAGCCTTCAGAATTCTAAATTGGGAAAAACAGCTTTCCCTGGCCTTGTGTATTTGGACTACAGGCTTTAAAAGGGCAGCAAAGGTTTTTCACAAAAGCCCTCAGCATCTGGGTGAAGTGGGCTCCCTCTGGTTGTTAGTACTCCATCGAGGCCCTTTGAAATCCCATAGCCACGAAAGCGAGGAATCATTGGACCCAGAGGCCAGGCCAAGAGACACGAATCCATGTGAAAACAAGTTTGGCGTCAGTAGAGATAAAAGACGCTTTTGAAAGCAGCCTATCCCGGACAGCGCCGACGACGAACTTTTTTCCTTAAGAGAATTTGACTGGCTGCCTTTCAAAGTGCTGGGATCCCAGATCAGGGGCCTCAGAGAATAGCTAATCATTACATAGATTTGGAAACTGAGGCCCAGAGAGGGAAAATTCATAGGATATAGACAGTTGGAAAAGACATCAGAAGTCCAAAGCCCTCATTTTACAGAAAAGGAAAATGAGAAAGATGAGATGGAGAGATGGAGGGAGAGAGGCAGAAAGAAAGACAGAGAGACAGAGACACAGAGAAAGAGAGAGACAGAGAGAGAGAGAGGCAGAGACAGAGGTGAAGTGGGAGACTGCGCCATTCCATCTGGACCCCAACAGTGACTTCGTTCATTGCACGTGTAGTTACAGAATCTTGGTTCAGTCACTTGCTACTACTTATGTGACCTGAAGCAAGACATTTAATACCTCTGAGCCTCAGTTTCCTCATATGTTGGACTAGAAGACATCTCAGGTCCCTTCTAGCTCTGAATCTCTGTTAATATGAAGAACCTAATACACGGCTCTATTATGGAAAACTTCTTACTGCAAGGCAAAAATGAGCTGGAAGCATTGGTGAGTCAAGGAAGAGGAAGTCTAGTAAATAAGATAAAAATGTAACTGAGGAATCCAAAGGAAACCAGTGACCATTGGCCCTTGAGGGAAGGGGGGATGGTGGTGACCGCCGCGCAGCACTGCCACCCCCAAGGTCAACATACCAGGGACCATTGTGCTGTAGAACTGGGTCACCCCAGTGGGTTTAATGCAAATTAATAGTCAAGCAATGCTTGATCACCATATGGAGATTTAGCAGAGTTTATACATGGCTAGACCTTAAGAAAGACCTCTGCCTGCTGCTTGCTCATGGTTCAGTTCAGTAGCTGAGAAGCCCAAATCCAGGCAGGAGGAGCTAGAAATACCTTCCTTTCCTGTGACCCTGGAAAGCAGTGGATTTCAAAGCTGGCTTCTCTCTTCCAGAGCTCACTAGGGACAGGCAAGTTTCACTGAGTGACTAATTTAAACTGAATAAAAACTACCTTCAATTAAAAGGGAGATTCTCTCTCTCTCTCTCTCCCTCTCTCTCTCTCTTTCCTTCCTCTCTCTCCTTCCCTTTCCCCTTCCCACCCCTCCCCCACTCTCCCACAAGGGTAAGGCACCTCTTCACACTGGAGAAAAGACCTAATATACAAAAGGAAGACAAATGTGCATCTTGCTGAATTCTGCCCACTCCCTGTCCCCTCATCCCCCAAGGCTGGAACAAGCCTCCGCCCAAACTGAGGTAGAGGAGGTAGCCAGTATCTTTAAGGATCTCCAAACGGGTTCTAGTGAGGCTGGCCGTCTTAAAGGCCACTGAGTCTTCCTATACTGCTCGACATGCAACCTGAGGGATGGCAAGTGAAAACAGCTGTTTGCATGATGACTAACCACAGAGATGAAAGATTATTGGTGTTCATATTAGCCTGTAAAAGGAAAGGTCTTGTTTCTCCTGGTGTTTTTACCTAACATGAAGCAGCTCTGGCTTTGAGTTACAAAAACAAGGAAAGGAAACCTGAGACATCTCTGAATCATGGACAGATCAGGGAAATGAAGAGCAATCAGTCATGGCAAAGAGAAGAGAGACCAACAGGTTAGTTCGAGGGACGCTGGGAGGCAATGCTGTTCCTGTGGCTGGCCTGCCTCGGTGAGACAAAGGGCCCTCCCCGTCAATTCAATGGATTCACCAGGCTACCACACAGAACCAACAAGGGACAGGAGTCAAAGAGGTTTGTCCATCACCACGGCAGGGGGTGATGTGATCTGTGTCCCAGTAGGAAACTCCCAACCCAGTGAGATCCCGGATCCATTGGAGAATCCTGAGGTTTAACTGAACTGAACTGGAAGCATCTGGGGCTTGGCTAGAGGGATGCTCCCCAACTCCTCAGGCCCCTTGTCTTACAGGGGACTCCCCCCACCCCCTTCCTGCCTCCACTGTGCTGTACAGAGCTATACGGCCACCTGCAAGTCCTCACAACGTCCAATTGACGTCTCCTGTCTCCTCTTCTGGCTTCTTTATTCCATGGCAACAAATGAGCTGAACAGCATTCTTTAGCTGGTTCTCTGATAGGTGAATGTACGAATATAAGAGCTCCCTATAGGCTAGGGACAGGGAGTAGACCAGTGCTTTTATTAGCAAAGGGAATTCTCAGGGGAAGGACCGCCGCCCCAATATATTAACTTCTCTAGAACTTACATTTTTATAGAATTGCCTACAGCGCAGGCAGCCAAGTGGCATGGTGGACATAGTGCCTGAAGTCAGAAAGACTCATCTCCATGAGTTCAAATCTGGCCTCAGACACTAGCTGTGTGACTCTGGCTAAGACACTTAACCCTGTTTGCCTCAGTTTCCTCATCTGTAAAATGAGCTGGACAAGGAAATGGCAAGCCAGCCTGGTATGTTTGCCAAGAGAACCCCACAAGATGGGGTCATGGGGAGCCAGACATGACTGAAAACGACGACGGACCAGCAAGAGCGCGGAGAGCAGCTGCCCAGGGTCTTATAACGAGTACGAGTCAGGGGCAGGTTTTCTTGGTCCTGGGGTGGGCCCTTCATTCCCCCCTCCCCCATGCTACTGCTTATGATCAAGAATTTTTAAAAGGTATAGATATTGCCAGTGAAGGTAGTCTCCTAACTGCCACAAACAATATGAAATGAGAATAATGCACAAGATGTTATTAAAAAGGTACCTTCTCTACTTTCCTCTTCACACATGTCACTTTTTGGCTGGAAGAAATAGAAAAATCAGGCCTCAGCCACTTGATATTTACTAGCTGTGTGACCCTGGGCAAGTCACTTAAACCCGAAAAGAAAGAAAAAAACCCAAAAAACAAAACAAAAAAAGAAACAAAAAAATAAAATAAAAGAAATAGAAGAGGTAAACAGCACTGTTATAAGAAGAAATCCAGGCACCGGAAGCTATCCTTTAGAATGCTTTGGAGGGAAGGTTAATGGAGGCCTTCTTTCCTAGTTTCCTTAGCTGCTAAAGTCTTTCCTTTTAAGATTATCCCCTGTCTACTAGGTAAGTATCTTGTATGTTATTTACATGTTATCTGCCCTATTAGAATATAAGCTCTTTGAAGGCAGGGTCCATGTTTTTGCTTTTCTTTGCATCCCCAGCACTTTGAATATGTTGTTCAGTTGTGTCTGACTCTTCATGACCCTGTGGGTCATACTGTCGTGGAGTTTTCTTGGCAGATACTGGAGTGGTTTGCCATTTCCTTCTCCAGCAGACTGAGGCAAACAGAGGTTAAGTGACTTGCTCAGGGTCACACAGTTAGTAAGTATCTGGGGCTGGATTTGAACTCAGGCCTTCCTGACTCCAAGCCCAGTGCTCTATCCGCTGAGCCACCTAGCCGCCTCTGAATAATTCACTTCGCACATAATAGGAGCTTAATGAATGCATGGTGATTGGTTGGTTGGTCGGCAACCTCCTAGACAGAGGACATAGATGAAGAGTTTGGGAAACAGATGATAAGCAGGGCCCAGGGTATGACACTAGTGTCCATTGATCATCCAGATATCTGGTTGTTTGTTTTCAAACTATCTGTTGGGGTAGAAATCATGAGAACCCTGGGGAAGTGACTATACCATTTTGGAGTTTGTGATACAACCATGTTGGGAAGCTAGGAATAATCTAACATGCATATGTGTTAAGGGGAGAACTGATTTCAAAATACTCAGCAGGAAGACAGGTAGAATTGTATGGACTAAAATTCCACCCACAAAGTCAACCCAGGAGGGATGGAATCCCATCAACAAAGAAACTTTGAATTCAGAAAGAAAAGCCAGTTACTCTGAAGAGAAACAACAGAAGCTGTCTAAAAAGACTGATGTGGATGCACAGGGAACTCTCACCCACCAAATGAGATTCTTAAAAGACATGGAGACGGAAGTAAAGGCAGGCTTGTACAGCATGAATTCAGAAAGGTGCCCCACGTTCTGTAACAGTCCCAAGATCACTAATGCTCAAAATGAGCTGAGGCTGGGGAGGAAAGCTAACAATAACACAAACTTATTTTCTTTAAGTTGAGTTGGGAAAAAGAGATCAAAGAAAAGATAGGAGCACTTCTCAAGGTAGATGGGACTGAGGGTAAAGAAAAGGCAGATACTCCCTTCCATCTCCCAACCTTTGCACTCCTGCTGTGTCTAGCCCAGGAGAATAATACAAAGACAACTGAAAGGAACTGATGCCCCAAACACGTGAGGACATGGTGTGAGAACACCTAGCTGCCCTGGAGGAAGTCAGGCTGCTAGACCCAGAGAACACACGCTGAGACCCCACAACTCTCCAGGGTGACTCCTGGACCATTACCAGTGGTCTGTGAAAGGTCACAGAGGGTAGGAGCACTAACAGGAGACCGGTGACGGGCGAACGCCCAATTTCCCGAAAACCGAAAGGGAAGAGAGTCTCTGCAGGCCAGAGAGCCAGACTGTAATTTCTGGGAGAATTCTCAACGTCAAAAGGGCTGGAGACATTTTTAAAGGTTTTGGCACCAACAGCTCAGGCCGGAGACGCCTTCATTTCCTTTCCTGACGAGGTCAGGGGACTGGCACTGACTATTTCATCTAGATTTTAACCAGGCACTTGACACAATTTCTTATGCTCCTCTTGTGAAAAAGAGAGAGAGGTGCGGACTAGAAAATCCTGCACTCGGAGGTGGGTATGGGAGTGGCTGAAGTTCTCTGCCAGAAGGGAAGGCCAGAGTCTCTAGGGAAGGATCCCATGGGCCTGCCTTTGGCTTGGAACTTGGCCTCTTATCAGGTACTGAGATAACGGCCTGCTTTTATCTGCAGAAGACACATGAATGGGAGGGATAGCTTCATACACAGGATGAAGTCAGGCTCCCAAGGGATCTTGACAGATTAGAATGCTGGGAAGAAATGTCATAAGGAGAAAGGTAAAATTTTGTACCTAAATTTAAAGATCCAACTTCCAAAGTACAAAATGAGAAGGTGCAGGGGACAGGGGACAGAGAGCTGGGCCTGGAGTCAGGGAGTCTTGGGTTCAAGTTCTACCTGTGAAACCAGCATTGGGGAGTCTTCACTTTTCCCCACCCTTAGCAGCTGTTCTCAAACCCCAGAAGGGCCAGATTCTCCACCATCATCTCTGCTTTGGGACTTCTCTGGATCCATCCATCATTCCTTCCTTCCCCAGGAAACTCATTTCTGGGAAATCTGGTCCTGCCTGGTCCTCAGACCTTGTCAGCACCTTCTGCCTCTCTGCTCAGATCCTCTTCCTGGAAGCCATGGGCTCTAGGATCTCCACTGGAAGAGAGGGCCTAGCCCTGGCTTCTTCTTTTTTTAAATACCTTTTTAATTTTTTTTATTAATTTATTTTGATTTATCAACAATCTCTTCCACATGCTTTTGAGTTTAAAACTTTTCTCCCCCTTCCTCCCCAACACCCTTCCCAAGATGGCACACAATCTGATATAGGCTATACATATACTTTCTTATTAAACATACTTTCACATTAGTGATGTTGTAAGGAAGAATTAGAACCAATAGGAGGAACCACCAGAAAGAGGAAACAAAACTCAACAGAAGAAAAAAAATAGCAAATAGTATGCTTCAATCTGCATTCAAACCCTATAGTTCTTTCTTTGGATGTGGATAGCATTTTCCATCAAGAAGCCTTTGGAGATGTCTTCAATCCTTGTATTGCTGAGAAGGGTTAAGTTTATCAATGTTACTCATCGCACAACATGGCTATTACTGTATACAACGTTCTCCTGGTTCTACTCACTTCACTCAGCATCAGACCATACAAGTCTTTCCAAGTTTTTCTGAAGTCTGCCTGCTCATCATTTCTTATAGCACAATAGTATTCCATCACATTCATATGCCAGAACTTGTTCAGCCATTCCCCAATGGGTGGGCATCCTCTCAATTTCCAATTCTTTGTCACCACAAAAAAGAGCTGCTATGAATATTTTTGCACATGTGGGTCCTTTTCCCATTTGTATGATCTCTTTGGGATACAGACCTAGAAGTGCTATTGCTGGGTCAAAAGGTATGCACATTTTTATAGCTCTTTAGGCATAGTTCCAAATTGCTCTCCAAAATGGTTGGATCAGTTCACAACCCAACCAACAATGCATTAGCATTCCAATTTTCCCGCATCTTCTCCAACATTAATCATTTTCTTGTCTAGCCCTGGCTTATTATCCACTTCTCCACCAGCTCCACCGCTTTGGAGCGTCTTCAGAATTTTTCATCATAACCCCATGCAAGGTACTTCTCCCTATTCTCTCTGAAGCTTCCTTTTGTGTATGGCCTTTCCCCATTAGACCGTGAGCTTCTTAGGACAGGGACAGTGTTTTTATTTATTAGCATAGTGCCTGCATAGAGCAGACCCTTTATAAATGTGTACTGACATATTGACATTGACAGAGAATGCTGACCTGCATTGGTGGAGGGAGTTTTTCATAGAGGGAGTTTCTCACACTAATGAAATCATAAGTCTGGACTCTCTCTCCACCCGTACCAAGAAGAAGGGGAAAGGAAGGGAATCAGCATTTATAAAGAGCCTACTATGGGCTAGACACTGTACCAAGCGCTGGGATACAAACACAAATAAAGACAGGCAAAGCTAAGTAATCAAGGCTTTACAAATGTTCTTTCATCTGGGCCTCACCATAACCCTTCACGGTAGGTGTTATTATCCTCACTTTACAGTTTAGGAAACTGAGGCAGGCAAAGGTTAAGTGACTTGCCCTCAGTCACACAGCTAGTAAGTGTCATCTTATGCTGGATTTGAATTCAGGTCTTCAGGACCCCAGGCCCAGAACTTCATTCACTGTGCCATCAGCTGCCCAGGAGGAGTGAGGCATGATTTGCAGTTTGGAAAAGATTTAGTGGTTCTAGTGTGACACAGGTGCAATAGTGCCCCTCCTTCATAACTTGCTTATGATGAATATTTAGGGTTCCAGTGCTTTACATATGGCTGCCTGAGGAAAAATGACAGAGCTGTAGCATCAAGCAGCCAACAGTCCTGCTGTTTTCCTTCCTGGCCAGACCAGTTATGGAGAGGGGATGCTAAGGTACACCCATCCCTAATGGATTTTCTGATCTCTAGCCATGCCCTGCCCCTGCCTCGCAGACCTCTTCTCCTGGATGGCCCCTGGGAATCTCAGACTCATAAGGGATGTCTCCTTCCCTAACTTTTCTCCTCCCACCATCCTGAAATCTTCTACCTTCCCTCTTTCTGTTGAGGGCACCGCCATCTTCCCAATCCCCACCAGCCAGAACCTCGAATCATCCTTGACTCTGCCCTCTCTCCTATCCCCCATGTCCAACCAGATGCCAGGGCTGGAGCCATCGCCTCCAATCTCTTGCCTCCACCCCTTTTCTCTCTGCTCACACTGATGCCATGAGCCTGCATTTCCTCTCATTGGGGTTATGGTAGCCACTCCAGATTTAGGGGTCCTGCTTCCCTTCTCTCCCCTTCTCTCCTCTCTCCAATTCAAAGCTGCCAAAACTCACCCCTTCTTTATTTGGAAACTTTCCCTGCCTCTCCATTACTAGAAGATAAAATGGAAAAGTCCTGGCATTCAGGGCCCTCCATTCACCCTTGGGCTTTCCGATTTTTCCAGCCTTATTTTCTACTACTGTGGAGGCAGAAGAATAAGCTGGAAAGAACACTAGCTTTAGGTCAGAGGGCCTGGGTTTAAATCCTGCATTTGATGACTGCTATGTATTTATGACCTTGGACATGTCATTTCCCTTTCCTGGGCCTCAGTTTCCTCATCTGTAAAATGACAAGATGGCTTTTGGGGTCCCTACCAGTTTGGGATCGAGGACCCTACAACCTAACCCTACAGCAACCCCATGATTCCATCACAAACTCAACATTCCAGACAAACTGTATTCTATTAGCTTTTCTCTAAACTCAGCAGAAAAAGTTTTCCCTAGCCTAGGAATGCCCTCCCTCCTCATCTCTTGTCTCTCAGCATCCTTGCCTTCCTTTAAGGTTCAGCATGGGTGACACCACTTTCTGGTCCCCAAATATTAATACTCTCTCCCTCCAAAAGTTCCCTTGTTCTAGGCTCACTTTTCTATATGTCACACACCCCCAGCGCAATAAGGATCGCTCCATTTATGTCACTACCCAAAGCCAAGCCCTGTGGTTTGCACACTTTGTCCTTTCAGGTTTGGTGGACTGAACTGAAGTGGGGAAGCAGACACAAGATGGTGACACGTTTGAGGCAACGTGGCACAGTGGACAGAGCTGCCCTCAGAGCCAGGAAGACCTAGGGTCATGCTCTGCCTCTGACACATAATGACTGTGTGACCCTGGGTGAGTCACATAACCTCTCTCATAAAGAGAAATGCGAAATCTTGTACCTGGATTCAAAAAATCCACTTTTGAAGTACAACATGATAGAGACAGAACCCTCTAAAATTACAAGGTGCTGAGGGAATACCAACCTGAATTGGTAGAGGGAACTCCCTATATTAATAAAGCACAGAACCAGTCCCTATCGCCAGCCTAGGTCGGGCTCTATTTGCACGTCAGAGGACTGACTCAGGAATGCTAGCTATTCGGTTCATTTATCACCTTGGAATTTAAATGCTATTGGCCCTCTTCTAATTGTTCCAAACCAAAAGCACTGACATGACCACGTGACTCTCAGGAATGTTGCAGCTACTGCATGTGAAAATATAACAATTCAATTTACAGAAATGCCTAGAGAACTCCTGATAATTAATATGTTAAGCAATAAATACTAGGGATGGAATTTTTTAAAAGTTAAGTATCTCATACCATGAGAAATAATTATCTAAAATTAAATCTTCATTTCCATTGAAGTACTAGGGAGAAGCATGACATTCAGGGTACAGGACAGTTAACTTAGGACTATTATCCAGGTTTGTTACAGTATCTTAAGGTTCTGGATTATGCTACAAGTTTACAAACGAGACTGTCTGACCTTTGCATAGCCTTTTCTGGAATTCTAAAATGCTTTTCTCACAACTTCGTGAAGAGGTGGGTAGTGTAAGTGATACTATTCTGGTGCTGTAGAAGAGGAAAGAGATGCTTAGTGAAGTCAAGGGACTTAGCCAGTGATCTGGTTAATAAGTGGAGAGCCAGGACCTGACCACGATTCAGAAAGGGAGAAGGGGAAGAAGGGGAAAGAGAGGGAGAGAGAGTGAAAAGAGACAAAGTGAAAGAAAGAGAAAGAGAGAGGGAGGGAGAAGGAGAGAGACAGAAAGACAAAGAGACAGAGACAGAGAGATAGAGAGAGAAACACAGAAACAGAGACAAAGAGGGAAAGAGGGAGGGGGGAGAGAGAGGAAGACACACAGAAAGAAAGAGAGAGACAGAAAGAGAAAGACACAGAGAGAGAGAATGGGGGAGGAGTGGGGTAATACTAAATAAGTCTGGAAAACAGGAAACAGATTCTGAAGGGCCTTAAGGGCCCACCAGAGGTATGTGTATTTGATCCCAGAATGAGATGGAACCCCTATAATTTACTGAGTAGTGGGGAGGCAGTAACAAAGGCAAACCAGTGCTTTAGGAATATTTAGATTGTCAGTCATGAGGGGGTTGGACTGTGGAGAACAGACAGGAAGTAGGGAGGCCAATTAATCCAGGCCAGAGGGAATGAGGGTGAACCTGGATAGTGACAGGTGGACAGAAGGGGATGGAAGTAAGAGATGTAATGGAGGCAGAATGGATAACACTTGACAACAGCCTGGGATAGGAGGACGAAGGGGCCATAACGAAGAGACCAGCATGGCTGTGAAGCTGGGAACGTGGGCAGTTTGAGGGCTGAAGCTTCTCTGGATAGTAATAAGTGAATTAGGAGAAGAGGTCTCCTAAGAGCGGGGTGATACTGAGTTTCTGTCTGAGTCACGTTGTATCTGAGATGCCTATCGAGCAGATATGTCCAACAGCCAAGGTAAGCTGGTGATGTGGCTCTGGAGAGCATGAGAGAGAGAGAGGGACAGAGACAGAGACAGAGACAGAGACAGAGACAGAGACAAAGGAAGTCTTCAATAACCAGCACTGGACATGATAACTGAACCCGTGTCGGACGATGGTTTTGCTGAGAGGGAGGAAACATCTCGAGGTTGGAGCCCTGGGGTTCACCCAGACGTGGGGTACAGAACAGTGATGGCAATGTAGCAGAGGAGACAGAGAGGAAGCAGTCAGAGAGGGAGGGAGAGAAACAAAAGTCTGGTGCCCAGAAAGCCCAGAGAGGAGAAGGGTGCCCAGGAGGACAGGGTGCCCAAATGCCTTAAGGTCAGGAGGGATGAGGCCAGCAGATTTCAAAAATGCTGAGGTCACTAGTAACCACGGAGAGGGCAGTGTCAGCTGATTGGCAAAGTCAGAAGCCAGATCGCAAGGGGCTGATAAGAAGGCCCAGACAAAGACCATAGAGGCTTTCTCCAAAACGTTGGTTGTAAAAATGAGGAAGGAGAGCCCGAGCTGGGGGGGAGGGGGTGCGTTTAAGCATGGGAGACACCTGGGGATAGGGAATGCTTGTAGGTGGCAGGGAAGGATCCAGAAGAGAGATTTTAGATGAAAGGCAGAGAGATGATTGAAGTGACAGTGATGACCTCCAGGTCAGGACTCAGGGCCTGTAACCTGAGAGGGTTGAACCAAACTGCCGCTCCTTTCTCCCCAGCTCTTTAAAGGTCTACAAAGCACACCTCTCCCAGCAAACCTATGAGCCAGCTAGTAAAGTCTCCTAACTCTCCCCTTGACAAATGAGGAAACCGAGGCACAATGCCCTGCAGGGAGTTGCCCAGGACCTCACAGCTAGCGACAGCAGCAGGAATCCAACCCAGATTTCCAAGCTTTGCTCTTTCCCAGCCAACTCACGCTCCCACTTTACTCAGTGATTCCTAAGGTTTCCAACCAACATATAAAGAGATGTTAAAAATCCAATTATATAGCACTTAAACAACCAGCCCTTTGCCCAATCCAATGATATCTAGAGAAATGGTCTGCAGAGACACGTTTTTTTCCCTCTATCCTACATCAGATAATGGCTAGTCCCAATCTATCTGATGGAAATAGAGAAAATGCCCAGCGGAGCCCTAACATGGAGCCTTTCCATCCACTGCTGCCTTCACACCTGGGTCTTAATTACAAAGAAACCAAACTTGAAAAGTGAAAAACAACTGCCCTGTATAACCCAGGATCCCTTATCTGAATTTCCTCTTGAAAACCTTAGCATTCTCCTGATCCAGAGGCTGAGAGACCTAACATTGTTCTCTAGTACTCCGAGCTTTGGGAATATGCCTGGTCAAACTTTGAGAGGCATATCCTACCCCGCATTCACCTCTGAGCCTGTTAGGCCGAAGGGGCATCACTGCCTGACCATGTGGCACGCAAAGGTATTGGTGAGGGCTGCGCATGGCTTAGCAGTGACGTCACACTGTTTGACCAGAGATGCCAGAGCAGATTGCTTGATTTGGGGCCTTTCAAAGTCTTTAACCTTAGGCCTATAAAGTCACAACTGAAAAACACAAAGGAAAATCACCTTTCTTTCCCCTCCAATAAATAAAGCAAGCAGAAATACCCACTACGGAAAAATTCATGGTGATGCCATGTGTGAGGGAGGTGACCCCTACAGATCTGAGCCTTCCTAATTAAGCTTCATGGGCCTGGAATTTAACAAATGTGTGATAAATTTAAAGAGAACTATTTCAGTTCCTCCCGTTCTGGGTTGGGTAAGATGTCTCTATAGTACATACACAGAAACTACGCTCAGGAAACCCAGATTATCATTATTATTGTTGTTGTCACTACTAACAACAATTTTAATATAGTGCACTTGGAGTCAGTGCAAGCCGAGTTCAAATGAGGCCTCAGACACTTACTAGCTGCGTGACCTTGGGTAAGTCACCCAGCTGCTGTTTGCCTCAGGTTTCTCATCTGTAAAATGGAGCTAACAACAGCCACCGCCTTCCGGGGAATGTTGTAAGGATCCAGTGAGCCCATGCCTGCCAAGCGCTCCGCAAACTAAAGCTCTCTGTACGTGTTAGCTATTAACTCTTCAAGCTGGAGCAAAGGTAATGAAGGCTTCACCCAGAGATGGCTGGGAGGCAGGTTAAAAGCTCTTTCTTCAAACAGGTCCGTGGGAATGGAAAGGGACCTCAGTGACCCTCTGCAGACCCCGGACCCCTCTCTACCTGTCCATCCCGTTACCCTCCCAACAGGCTGCTGGCCTTCCTCAACTTCTCCCGACTTCATGAGGACACCTACCAATGGGACACTGGGGCAGCCGGCTTCAGTGGGGGTCTTCGTGGGGGAAGATGGTCCCTTGTTCGCTTTGCTTTTAACTGAAGGCAGTGAGGAGAGGGCGGGGAGCTGCTGCCAGCAGATCCAGCCCCTTCTAGATCCCAGGCTCCAAAGGTCAACATATTAAATGTCTGAAACATGACCCCTCCCCCCACTTGGCACCAGTTGCTCGTGGGAAGTTTTTGGGGGCTGGGAAAACTTTTTAGATGCAATGTTAGTTTTAAATGGAGCTCGAGTTTGTGGCCTGCTGCCAGCCAGGATTCCTCGATGGGCAGTGGGAGTGAAGGGTGGCAGCCCCACTTCCTGCTGAGTCTTCCCAGCCTGAAGGCTTGGGCCTCGAATCCAGCTCCCTGGAATCAATACAAAACCTCCCAGAGCCAGATAACAAACAGTGGTGTAAGCTTGACACCTCGGATGAATTCTTGGGTCTCCTTTTCACCGGGTGTGCGGTGACCGGGGGTGGGGGGTGGGGGGGGGGGGTGACCATGAAAAAAGCCTCTCCTCCCCCTCCGCCCTCCCAGACTGTGGCTGGGAGGATTTAAATTCGGAGACACAGGCTAGCTTTCACTACCATCATGCCGGCCTGTTCACAGAAAGGACGACAACATTGGGGACAAATGTTACTTACTGCCAATTACAGGCTGTAAAACCTTGGGTAAGTAATGCACCTCTGAGCCTCAGTTTCCTCAGCTATAAAATGAGGGAGTAATGCTATTTGCTGATTTTCACAGATTTGCCAATTCTGGTATTTGTAATTAAAAGGTAAGACCCATGCCACCCCCCTTTTTTGGCCAGAAAGCCAGTCAAGGGACTGATCTGCATGGCAGGGCCTACAGGGAAGTGGTCAATCCAGCCAGGGTGAACAACGCCAGCTTGGGAGACCAACACAGGGCTCAAGGCCCATCCCTTCCCCCATCAGCCCCAGGGGGGTCCAAGACCATTCTCAGTGGCTCTTGAGCAGATGGGTCCCGGGGTTCTAAGCAGCAGCTTCCCCAGAATGACCCACAACTATGAAACTGGACCCTAATGGGATCAGTGCCTGGGAAAGTGAGCCAGGGCACGGAGCCCCCCGCCCCACTGGCCCTGCCACCTTCAGCAGTTAGTCAGGCAGGCTGGTCTTTCTAGCTGGTGGCTCAGGGTGGTTGGTATGCCAGGCAACATTCTGCCTCCAATCTCTTCCTGGTATGTGTGCCCAAAGTTAGGCTGCTCAGTGGCAGAGTGACAACGGTTTGGCAGAAATCTGTCAGGGAATGGGCCTGGGCCCTAAGGGAAAAAGGAGCTGCCAGAATGGAGGTGCTTTCAATCAAACATTTTAATATAATGAACAAAGAAAAACCTTTCATTGAGAAGGAAAACATGATGTCCCAAGTGAACCAAATGCTGTTTAACAAGTCCTGCGGCCGGAGAGGCTTCTCCTGTTGTACCTCTGGCTGAGTCCCTACCCGGCTACCCCCGGAAGGAACCTCAGAGGCCAAGGAATTCCAGCCCTTCACTTTACAGATCAGGAAACAGCCTCAGGGAGGGGACGGGACCTGCCCTCATTCTCAGATTCCTGACTTGCTACAGCTGGAAAGGGCCCTCAGAGGCTGTCTAGGGGAAATTACTCATTTTACACAAGGGGGAACTGAGGCCGGAGGGGAAGAGACCTGCCCACGGTCACACCACAGGTCACAGAGTTGTGATAATAGGTATGGAGCTGGAAGGACATTTAGACCAAACTCTTCATTTGTACAGATCAGGAAACTGAGTCTCAGGGAGGGGACGTGACTGGCCCTGTGTCCATTCTCATAGATTCCTAACTTGCCACCGTGGGAAAGGACCCTCAGAAACCATCTGGTGAAATCTTCATTTTACACAAGAGGAAACAAACCCAAATAGCGAAAGAGGCCGGTTCCACAATGAATGAGCCGAGACCGCGGCCGGCACAGAGAAGGAAACACAACCCCGCGTCTCTCGATTCCTAGTGCTGGGGTGTTTTCCATAGGCAAGACCATGCTCTAGCGGGGCAGAGCTGACCAGGGCTGGGCAGGAAAGGGCGGTGCTCCCCTCCCCACCCAGAGGGAGACAGTGAGGGCAGGGCTGGAAGGGGGGAGGAGGGAGGCCTCAGGGCCCCCCACAAGCAGCCTCCCCCAGCCAACGGCAGCAGGCACTCTTCCCCAGCTCCCACCGGGATGGTTCAGGAGGCACTGCGCGGCAGTGGGAACCAGAAACCAAAACAATTCTCCCCACGCCCCTTTGCCCAGCCACCCCAAGCCTGACTGCTGGGTAACAGGCTCCCTCCCCTTACCAGTTTCTGAGCCTCGGGACTCAAACAGTCTATTTCTTTCTTTTGCATGGCTGAGGACTCTGTTGACCGAGGTCTTTCCAAGCCCAAGCTTCACCTCAGTCAGCGGTAGCAGCAGGAGTGGCAGAGGGTAGAGGGCAGAGGGCAGTGGGCAGTTTCTAGGGCCTGGCTCTTCTCATTCATCCAAGTTCATCTCAGGGGAGCAGGCCCGAGGGGCTGTGGATCCACCACATGAAAACCAAGGGGAAAAGCCTTGCTACTTGGCAGAAGGGAAAAATCCAACCTGTCTTCACTGCGATGAGGTTTCCATGTTTTCCGGCAGCCTCAGGACAAGGATCTGGGCTCTGCTGTGGCCTGAAGCCGGTCACCTGGGGCGTGGCCAGGAAGTGAACCAAATGCAGGTGGTCCCCAAGGTCGCTGACCCAAACTCTACAGCGTCTGCCTGCTGGGGATCCCCCCGCCTGGCTCCCCCAAAGGCTCAGCCCAAGCTCCACCGCAGCCTCCCTGCTCGGGCCAGCCCCAAGTAACTTTCCGTTGATCCGTCCCCCACCCTATTTCTAGACACACAGGAAAGGCAGTGAGAAGCTGGCCCTGGCTCCGCCTCTCGCCTCTCGGCTCCCAAGCTTCGTTCTGAGTCAGCAGGAGAGGAGTTGGCTGAGAAGGTGCCGAGAGGGTGGCCAGACGGCAGAGCTGGGGGCCCTGGCCCTCCTGGGTCTGGGAGCTGAGCCCAGGCTGGACGGGAGGGAAGGACCGACGGACTGACGGCTCGGGCTGCCATCCCCTGCCCTCCAGCCAGTCTCCCTGCCTGGCCCAGGCATTTCAAGCTCTGCAGGCACATCTGAACTGCTCAGAAATAGATTTCACATCCCCAACAAGCATATTTCATGACTCGTGGCCCTTAAATCCTCTCTCCTGGCAAAGGCCAAATGGGAAAAAGGCTCCCCAGAGGTGAGGCTGGGCTATGCACAGACGGGGAGGCACCAGGCTGCTGAAATGGGGGTCCCTGGACTATGATCTCGCACCGGACTGTTGGGTCCCTCTGGCTCCAGACTCCCCGCTCTCCTTCCCCTACACACTGCTGCCAAAGGGGTTTTCCTAAAGCACGGTTCTGATGTCATTGTCCTTCTGCTCAGTGAATCTCAGGGGCTCCCTATTACCTCAAGAATCAAAACCGAACGGGCACAACTTGGTCCTTTCCTTCCTGGAAGCTTGGAGGACTTGGGGGCCCACAGCTAAGACTTGTCAGTACAGCTCGAGTCTAGCCTGTGCTCTGCTCCCAGAGAAGAAAAAGGGCTCCCAGTTCTGGCTGCCTCCCTATAGCTAAAACCACCATCTGTTAAAGGGGCTCTTTCCCTGCCATTGTCTACCAGAAGCAACCTGATGCCACTGAAACCACTAGGCTTCCAGCGACCTCCCCCTCAAAAAAGCAATTGGTCTGTGCATTTCAAGCTCTGCAAGGCACATCTGAATGGTTAGAGACAGAGATTTCACATCCCCAACAGGAAGAGAGCTAGGGGGCTTCCTTCTAATCTCTCTCTACACAGAGCTCCCTCCATCCGCTCACAGTCCAGCTACACTGGGCCTCCTTGCTGTCCTCTGCCCCCTGACACACTCCATCTCCCATCTCCAAGCCTTGGGCCCTGCCTCATGCACTCTCTTCGCCTCCACCTTTTGACCTCCCTCCCAGGCTTCCTTCAGCTCTCAATTCCAACCCTCCCTCTCCTGCAGGAAGAGGCTTTTAGTGCCTTCTCCTCTGGGACCACCTTGTCTCTACTCCATCAGTATCTGACTGGCTCGTTGTCTCCCCCGTGAGACTGGAAGCTCCTTGAGGGCAGGGATCCTGTTTTTGTCTTCCTTTGCATCCTTGCTACTTAGCACAGTGCCTAGCACACAGTCGGTGCTCAATAAATGCTTGTTGACTGTCACACTCCTGTGTACTTTAGGGTACTGAGAGCCACAACTCAGTGCCTCACGCAGTGCCCTGGACATAGTCCACTCCTAATCAATACTGGCTCAACTGAATGATTAATGCAACTGTGCCAAGCACCCTCTTAGAGAGAAGGACTCCTACTGTTTGTAAATGTGACTCAAATCAGAAAAACTTGCCGTTAGTGAAGACGGCTAATAATAGCAATGATGACCACCAGCAGAATTTTTATAGAGCTTTCTAGCTGTTAACTCATTTGATCCTCACAACAACCCAGGGAGGTAAGCATTATTATTATCCCTATTTTACAGGTGAGGAAACTGAGGCACAGACAGGTTAAGTGACTGGCCCAGAGTTTCACAGCTGTACCCACAGAGGAGTCTGTGTTTTTGCAGAGGCTATCTGTGTCCCATGCCTGGAATGCCTTCCTTCCTCACTTCCTTTAGGACTCACCCACCTCCTCCAAGAGGCCTTTTCTGATCTTTCTGGCTATTAGCTCCCTCTTTCCCTGCGCATTAAGTTACCTCGTAGGATTGTATACATACTTCTTTGTGAAGACCACAGGATTACAGCCTCAGACTTTAGAGGAAGGGTCCTCAGAGGCCACCGCATCCAACCACCTCATTTTACAGGTGAGGAAACTGAGCCAAAGAGGTTAAGTAACTTACCCAGGGTCACATAGCCGGTAAATTTTGGAAGCAGGATTTGAATTCAGTTCTTCCAGCCTCCAAGTCCAGTGCTCTATTCACGGCCACACCTGGTAGTCTCTTCTGTAAACTCCTCAAGGCAGTGACGCTTTTGTGTCCCAGGTTACAATCCTGGTTGTGTCCCCAGTAGCTGCTCGCAGAACACCTGACACATGGTAGGGCCTTAATAAATGCTGGCCTGGGGGCAGCTAGGTGGCACAGTGGATAGAGCACCAGCCCTGGATTCAGGAGGACCTGAGTTCAAATGTGACCTCAGATACATAACACTTACTAGCTGTGTGACCCTGGGCAAGTCACTTAACCCCACTGGCTAGCCAAATAAATAAATAAAATAAAATCCCACTTTAAAAAAAAAAATAAATGCTGACTTGGTGATAAATTGAATGACTGTCTCATCCTCTTCCAGAAAAGCAAATACAACCTAAAACTCTATATGGTTGCTAATTAATCCATTAACAAGCATTATAATCAAAGCTTGTTGACCTTTTTATTCTCCATAGTTACGGTTTTGGAAGGGTTTTGGCTATTGGGTTAAAAAAGGGGGGAAATCACGAAAGTATTAACACTAAGGATATGTCTGTTTCCCTAGTCACTACGTATAAAAAAAAGCATTTTTTTCCTTGTTTGTGGACTCAGAGGGGATGGACAAGAGGGGAAGGACAGCTAGTCAGTCTACAAGTACTTTTAAAGTACCTACTAGATGACAGGCATTGTGCTAAGCTCTGAGGCTACACAGGAAGAAGAAAACAAATGAATCGTGTGCAGCGATGATATATACAAGGTAAGTTGGAGGTGAACGTGCACAGGACACACTTCTCTCCTGAGCTCAAACATCAACGAGCATTGATACACTTAATGCCCATTCAGGAGGTTTCATCTTCTCCCCGACTTCACTAAATCACTAGCAAAGAGTCACAGCCAACTTCTCGCCTGGACTGGAATGCGTAAATGTTTTGTGAAGGGGCTTCTCTCACCACCACACTCTAATAGGAATCATTGGCCTCTTACTCAAATCATTGGGTTTCCGGTGACCGAGAGACTGGTCTGGGTGTTTCAGCCCTGCTCCGTTGGGCACCTCTGAATGTCTCAGAAGCATGCATTTCATTCATTTCCTCCACGCCCTGACAGGAAGACAGGGACTGAGCCTGGTGGAAACCTGAAGCGACAAGGCTGCTTTTCTTCTGCAAGATAAGTGAAGCCCCCCCCCTTTTGTTCTGGCTGACTCTGGCTGGGGGATGAAACAGCCAGAAGGAAATCCTAGCTGTCTTTAACTGAAAGATTCACCCTTAACCAGCTCAGTCTCCAGGCCCTTGGGCCCCCTCCCCCAGGCCACTTCCTATCTCTTCACACTCTCTCGCTTCGTCCCTCCCCCTCCTCACCCCATGAGGAAGGGGGGAAGGGGGAAAGGGGGAGTGAGAGCAAGAGAGACAGGATGCAGTCATCCCCTGCTGGCAGCATCTGCTTTACACAGAAGCAAAGGGGAGGTTGCTTAGCAACAAGCTCCATTGTGTTTCTTCCGGGCCAGGCTGCTCCAGAGAGGAAGCTGCCATGACCAAATGAGGTCAGCTCTGCCACTGGGGCCCCAGTTCTCAGCCACCGCTTGGCATCGCGTGGCGGGCCATGCCCTCTGCCAGGCCGGGGTTACCACAGATCTGCCCACCCAGCTCAGGCACAGGGAAGCATCGCGGTCCACCAGACAAGTTTCCAGCTGCTTGGCAAGCCCCGAACAAGGTCCACATGTGGCCTTCTGTTCCATCAAGGCCAAGCATGTGGGACTGGCCCACGCTTCCTCCCCAGGCAAGGCCCCGGGGACACATTTCTCACAGCCCCTCCTTTTAAATATAGAGTTTGTAAAAGCACAGCCACCCCGTCCTAGAACACAGGGACGTCAGCACAGAGGCCTCCATCCTGAATGTCCCGAGATGTTCGAGGCTACCCGGTCCAGCCTCCTCATTTCACAGAGAGGGAAACCAAGGTCCCGAAAGGGGAAGCAACTTCATCAGATCACAGACTTAGAACCAGAAGGGACCTCCGAGGCCGGCTCCCTCAGGTCACAGAGGAGCAGAGAAAGGAAGTCATTTGCTAACCACCCAGACAGCGTCCAATCAGCACACTCAGAGGCGGCCCGCTTTCTCTGTTCCTTCTCCCCAACAGCCAGCACCAGTGCCTCCCAAGGGCCCAGATTTGCATGAGCCACCAGCAGTGGTTCAGAGAGAGCCAGGGACTCCTGGGTCCCCTCTCCTGGTGATACGGTTTTCCTAGGAAGACTCTGGCTCCCATGCATCCCTTAGCCAAGCAGAGATGCCTTTAGTTATCCCCCGGGGGAGAGGACCAGGCCTAACATTCACAGGAAAACGCCAATCCCTTTCTTCAGTCAACCCCAGGCCCAAGCTGATAGGATGAGGTAGGGATATGAAGCAAAGGAGGGGCAAAGAGGGTGGAGGAGGGGATACGGGGGAGCCCCCTTCTCCTAGATGAGCCACGGATTGACTTAAAATAATAATAATATGGATAGAGCACCTGCCCTGAAGTCAGGAGGACCTGAGTTCAAATCTGGCCTCAGACCAAACACTTGACACGTACTAGCTGTGTGACCTTGGGCAAGTCACTTAACCCTGATTGCCTCACTAAAAAAAAAAAAAAAAAATAATAGCTGCATTTATATCGTGCTTTAACATGATCACATTTGATCCTCATAGAAAGCCTGGGAGGGAGGTGATATTATCCCCATTTTATAGATAAGGAAACTGAGGTAGACTGAGGTCAAGTGACTTGCCCTGGGTCACACAGCTTTAGGAAGTGTCTGGCAGAGTTGTAACTCAGGTTTTCATTCCACCTATTGCGCCACCTAGTGGCCTCTCACACCTCACCACCTGACAGGTAGGGATAGGAGACTTCGTCACCCTAAGGCTACTCAAAATCTAGCTTGTGTGAATTCATAAATTAATGAATTTTAAAATTTTTCTTTCTTTTTTTAGTTATTTTTAAAGGCATGATGCAGGAAAAAAATTGAAATCAGAAGGAGAAGACCTTTCACTGGCAGAGGGAACTTCCTGCATGTCAAGGGCCTTCTCTCTCTGTCATTTAGAATCTTAGAGAGTTACCACAGCAATAAGAGGTTAAGTGACTTAGCCAGGGTCACACAGACCTTGTGTGACATACGTGTCTGAGGCAGGATTTGAACTCAGATTTTCCCAGTCTGGAGGTCAGCTCCTTAAACACTCAACCGCACTGTCTCTAACGTGCAGCTTCATATACCAGGGATGGGTGGATGGAAGAAGTAACACCCCAGGTCACTTCTGGACTGAAATCCTGTGAGTCAACAACCATTTACTGCTCTCCCTATGCTGTGGAGGAATGTAAGTACAAGGCACAGAACTTGAGGGCTGCCCTCCAGAAGCTTCCCGTCTACTCAGAGTGACAGGACGCATACCACACCAGCAGGAACACCAGGGAATACCAATACTGAGCCAAGAGTAGTTCAAGTAAAGCAGAAGACAGGAATACTGGGGGTGTGGGGGAGAAGGGAGCTGAAATTAAAGCAGGATGCAGAGACGGGAAAAGAAGGGGACGGCCATCAGCAAAGCCCTGGAGCTGAGCATGAACTTGCAGACGGCCCCACCTGGTGGACCAAGGGGTCAGCTGGGCAGAAGGGGAGGGGCAGACTTCCTCACTTATCCTTGCTCAGCTTCGGCTAAAGATGAACCCAGAGAACGTGTTTAGATCAAAGATCTGATTTTTAACTTAAAAGAATGTCCCATAAAGAAAAGCTTGGGTGACGCCTTCTGGCCTTCACAACAATCACTTCCTGACCACCCTCACTCGCACACCAATAACCACCAGTTAAACGAAGTCAGCCACTGTTGCCAAGTCAACTGGACCGAGGACATTCACCTCGCAGTGCTGAGGATACCTTGGGCACCAGGAGGAAGGAAGTGGGCGTGCCCATTAGCCATGGTGAGCAGGCCAGGCTCCTGGTTCTGCTTTCTCCCTCCTCCTTGGTCACACACATCCCCTTTCCCCCACGTTCCTCTTAAGTTCTTTTTTTCATTGCACCTCCCCTTAGGGCTAACTCATATCCTATCATTCATTTGATGTAATTTATTTAGCTATTCTGTGATCAGCAGGCACCCTGCTTCATTCTTGGATTCCTGCTACCACCAACCATGTGGGTACAAATAGCACATGGTTCTCTCATTGCACCTTAGGTGTGTGTGCCTATCAGAGAGCTCGCCAGGTCACAGATCATAAGGCATTACAGATTCAGAAATGGAAGACACCATAGAGGCCATCAGATCCAACCTCCTCATTTTACAGATGAGGAAACTGAGGCCCATAAAGTTTAAGTAATCTGTCCAGGGTCAAAGGATAGTAGTAGTAGTAGTAGTGAAGCAATTCATACTTTTGGGGCAGCTAGGTGGTACAATGGATAGAGCACTGGCCCTGGAGTCAGGAGGAGCTGAGTTCAAATCCAGTTTCAGACCAGAAACTTCATACTTTACTAGCTGTGTGACCCTGGGCAAGTCACTCAACCCCAACTGCCTTGCAAAAAAAAAAAAAATTCATACTTTTAGGCAGCTGGGGGTGCAGTGGACAGAGCATCAGGTCCGGAGTCAGGAAGATCCAAGTTCAAATCAACCACAGACACTTACTGGCTATGTGACCTTGGGCATGTCACTTAACCTCTGCCTATCTGTTTCCTCATCTGTAAAAGGGTGGTGAGAATATCCCCTATTTCCCACAGTTGTTTGAGGATCACATGGTTATCTGTAGGGTTTATTGTAGACTTTAAAGCACTTTTTCAATGCTAGCTATCATTATTACTTTTATTATTTTGTTACCGTCATTGTTATCATTATCACTGTTGATACCCTACACAGGTATTGACATCATAGATGCCCATCCAACTTGAACCCTTATCAAATGACATTGCTACAGCACAGTTCTTAATTCTGTACAGGCTGATAGAACAAAGAAAATCCCTTTGAACAAAAACAAGAATGCATATTTATATAACGCTTTGTAGTTTACAATATACTTCAAAGTGATTTATTTTGGGTCATCAGATACACACACACAAAACTATAATCTAATTCAATGTGGGAACAGTGCCAGAGATGAAATTATTTACATTTTTCTCAGAGATGAAATTCAAACCAAGACGGATTCTAGAACCACTCTGCTGCTAAAATTCTACCATGTCTCTTGGCTGAGATAGGCAGCCTTAGCATCTGCCTCTGCCAGCTCTGTCTTTGTCTGAGGGAACCATGGTATTACAGTCATTAAAATTAATGACGATGTCTCAAAAATGGGTGACCCTCCCCCCACCACAATTTTTTTAAATTGTTGTGAGGATAAAATGAGACAATGTTTGAAAAGTGTATTGCAAGCCCTAAAATGCTACATAAATGCTAGCTATTATTATTATTATTTATTATTATTATTATCATCATTATTGTTAAAGTTCTGGCTCCTGAACCATAAGGCAAGTCAGGAATACCCTTGCCGTTTCTCTATCAGTCTGTCTATGTCTCTATCTTTCTATGTCCTGTCTTTGGCTCCTTCAAAATCAGGGTTTTCAGATTCAGTGGGTTCTGTGGCCCCTTCTGGGGGCTCCCTGTGGCTTTTAAAGGCAGTTATGGTTTCTGCCATGACACTTCCTACCACGTGCAGGTGAGACATAAGGTCAAAGACTCTCCATCTTCCCGGTTTCTTGTGTCATGGACCCCTTTGTTAATCTGATGAAGCCTGTGGCCTCTTCTCAGAATGACTTTAAATGCATAAAATGGAATACATAGAATAACAAAGGAAACCAATTCTATTGAAATAAAGATGTCATTTTTTCCCATCCACATTCACTGCACTAAAACTGACCCATGGGCCCCTCATTAAGAACTCTGCTGTAACGGAAGCCTTCAGGATGGCTGCATCCAGACTCCCTGGGACCAGAGGAGATGCCTCTGAACTTTGTCACAAACCTGCCCTCTTCCCAAGAACAAAACACTCTTCTGGCGTTCGTAGACACATCGATGAAAACGGCCCACTTTTTCTTCCATTTGCTGCCATGCAGACCATCTGTTTCTCCGGGAAAACCCAGGTTTACAAGAACCAATTAATGTTAAATGGGATATGTCCGTACTAGGAAAAAAAATGTGTCAGGGATAACACTTAAAGCTGACTCTCCATTTTGATGGAGAGGCCATTTTCCTCCGTCCAGAAGGCTCAGCACTGCAACATGGCTGGATCTTCTCTCTTCTCTCCACATGAAGCCACCCTCTGGCTCCCTCCTACCCCACTCTCCTTCGAGCCTTCATTGCCTCTAGCCTCACTTACTGCCACAGCCTCCTCATTAGGCTCCCTGCCTCCAGTTCAGCCTCCAATCAACTGTGAAATTAATTTTCCCAAAGCACGGATTAATGCCCCAATTCAAGAAGCTCCATAGTAAAATCCTCTTACCTCTGGCGTCACATACGAACTCTTGTTTGCTACTTAAAGCCTCTCCTAACCTGGCTCCGACCTAATCCCACATAACTCATAGGATCATAGTCTCAGAGCCAGAAAGGACCTTAGGGGTCCTTAAGTCTAACCCTTGCGCTTTACAGATAAGGACACTGAGGCTAAGACAGGTTAAATGATTTGCCCTGGTTGGCACAGGTGGTAAACATCTGAGATAGAATTTGAACTCAGGTCTTCCTGACTCTAAATCTGTAAGATGAGGAGGGGAAACCGATCTCTTTAAGATCCTATGCCTTCCAGCTCTAAACGTGTGTTCTACACGTCACTGGCACAAATCACTAATGTGAATGAATGGCATCACCAGAGCATAGGGCTCTGAATAGGATATTGGAAATCATTTGGTTAAATTACCCATGTGTAACAGTTACAAGAGCAAGTGAACAGACCACGTTTCCCATGAAGCTTTGGGCCTTAAGGACTGGTCTGAGGGAAGTTTTCATTCCCATGAGACTCGGCCATGTGAGGAGGGTAACAGAGACCCTCTAGGAAGAAAGAGGAACTGAATGGGCAGAAATGGCCACCTGGTACCAGAAAGGGGCCAGCAAGTAGAGCAAGCAGGGGAAGCTGTGAGGGCGGGGACCCTCCGCTGCATGAGACCCACCGGGAGTCGGGGGCTGAATGGTCGCTCCAGCCTTCGGCTAGGCACAGAAGAAACCTGTGCCTGGATAGGGTCTCAGAGAAACAAGCTCTCCCACTCTTTATTCAGTCCGGAGACACTGACGGTCTCCAGGAAGGAATCCCCAGATGGGGAGGGACGAGTGTTCTTTTATTCTTTGTGAATCAGCTCAGGCTCTGTCAAATGTTTTACTTCTAAAATATGTGGTCAGGAGTGTTGAAAAGCAGGAACGCAGATATCCTGTTAGCAGAACTGTGAATCGTTCCCATTATTCCATGGAGAGCCCCGCTGCTAGGAACCCACCCCACCAAGGTCAAAGGCAGAGAGAAAGGTGGCAAGTACATCAGCGCATTTAGTGATGGCAAAGAACTGGAAACAAAGTAGACTCCCGCCAGTCGGCCGTCTGGGGAATGAATGGCTAACAGACTGAATGGCCATTACTCCAACCCTCTAAAAAGCAAAGGAATACGAAAGATCTGGGAATGCTGGGAAATTGTGTATGAATGGAGGCAAAGTGGAGAACCCAGGAAAAAATAATGGCCATAAAAATATAAAGAGTAACAGCAACAATGAATCAGAACACTCCAACTCTGCCCCGGAAGGAGATAGGAGAAAACGTACCTGCCAACCATTTTTGCAGAGGTGGGGGACCATGGGTGAAGAATACTAAATTTACCATCAGGCTCAACCGAAATGATTTTTTTCCCTCTTTTTATTCTCTGCCACAAAGGCTGGTTCTCTTGATAGCAGAGTAGGGGGAGATGTATTTAGAAATGAAGGTGATGTAAAAACAAAAGATAGTAACAGAATTAAAAAATCAAATCAAAGATGACTATTATCCCCACTACAAGGCATAAGCAGCCTTCTTAGTCCATCAGTAAATATATCTTGGATAGGAAATGAAAAATTAATATTATCTGGGCCCAGAAATGAACAGGAGGAAAAGAGGGCTGAACTGGGAAAATACGCATTAATTACTTTCTGTAATCCCCAAATGCTCCCCTAAGAGAACCTCATCTTTTAAATGCTATTATTCTCTGCTAATCAGGGAATACCAGGATGTCAGTGCTGGTGACTGAAAAGGCCTGGTGGGTATGAGCATGTCACCGAGAAGGACTTCCGGGAGAGGCAATCAATGGAAATCTATTTCAGAAGAACCCAGAGGGCAGATTATCTAGAGATTTAAAGGGGAGTCTCAAACATGCATAGGCTGCTACCTCTATGTGGCCAGGATGCACCTTCATCAAGGAGATCACATTGAAATATCAAGGCACATCAGAGCTGCAGAGCCACAGACTCAAAAACAAACTTAGAGCCCTGATTGATTGTGCTTAGGTGAGTTTCTCACCAAGACTGAGACAGCAGCAAGATTATTTCATTATTCCTCGGATAGATGCCTCCTACAATAATATTACACTCCTACTTCCGATTTGAGCAGACCCTGGTCCGTGCATGGGGGAGGGGCCTCCATCTTTTTCTGCTTTCTGTGCACGTCTGTAACCCGTGAGCCCCCACAGGAGGTTTGCTCAGAGAGCTTTTCTTCACCAGCATAACCATAACAACAATAACAGTGAATCGTGACATAGCACTTTAGGGTTTACCAAGCACTTCTCAGCAATGATCTCGTTTGAACTTTCCTGCAGCCCAGGCTTTTGCATTCATCAGCTCAGGTGGTTTCTTTTCAGAGAAGCTTATTCTATCACAGGTTATAGACTGTGTGCTTGAAAGAATCACTCCATCTGCTGTTGAGTAAATAGAGTAACTTTTCCACAGTCTCCCCTTTGCTGCCCTGGAACCTAAGTGCACCCTTGTCAGAGTCTGATGACATAAAAGCCCAAGTACATAGCAACCCTTGAAGAAAAAGTGTATTTTCCCCAATCAATCCAAGCTGTCCAACCAGTCCCAATTAGACCGACAATGATCACAGGAACACTCCTCATAAACTGTAACCAAGGAAAACACCCCTAACACACAGAACGAAGTGCCTCTTGGAACAGCCAAGTCTTTTATCTCTTAGGACCAAGAGGCACTTCATGTCAGGCTGAGCAGATTTTGTATACAGGCCAAGTGAGGCAACTACCATACATGAAGGGGTGCAGCAAAATCTTGCCTAAATGTCTACTCTTCTAATCAAGGGATAGAGACAGGCTAGAACTGGTGAGTCCCGGGATCTCACCGGTATGGGGACAGAGGAAGGGAATAAACATTTTATTAAGTACCTACAATATTAGGAACTTGGCTAAGCCCTTTACAAATATTATCTCATTTGATTGTCAAAACAACCATGAGAGGTAGATGCTATTATTATCCCCATTTTACAGTTGAGGAAACTGAGGCAAACAGAGGTTAAGTGACTGGCCCAGGGTCCCACAGCTGGGAAGTATCTGACACCACATTTGAACCCAGGTCTTCCTGACTCCAATACCAACTCTCTAGACACTAGCGCGTTCTGCTTTTCCTTTCTAATCAAGGAAAAGAACGTATGTATTGATGTGAAGCATTTCACTTGAGGGAGCACAGAAGATGTGAGGGGAGGGTCATGATGGCTGTCTTGAAGAACAGGGATTAGTCTGTCCGGCCCCACAGGGCAGTAAACTTTAGGAGCCGTGGACAGAAGCTGCAGAGAGGCAGATTTAGGGCTGACGTCAGGAATGGAACAAGGATTTATTCAGTGCCTACTGTGTGCCAGGCTCTTTTGGGAGGTGGTGGATCCCCCTTCCTGACAGCCAGAAATTCATGTATGCTGGGGGTTTTTTTGGGGGGGGGAGGATGGGGGAGGTTCAGTCCTTGTTTAGGAATGACTTGGATTAGATGGTCAATAAGGCGCAGTGGATAGAGCACTGGCCCTGGAGTCAGGAAGATCTGAGTTCAAATCCAGACTCAGACACTTACTAGCTGTGTAACCCTGGGCAAGTCACTTAACCCCATTTGCCTCAGTTTCCTCCTCTGTAAAATGAATTGGAGAAGGAAATGATAAACCACGCCAGTGCCTCTGCCAAGGATTACAAAGAGTCAGATCCCCCTAATCGACTAAACAGCAACAAAAGATGGCCAATGTGAGTTCTTTCAATTCTGATACTCTGTGACTGCGGTTCTCTCAAATATATTTCTGATCTTGGGAGGAAAGGACTCAGAGAGTCACACAGTAAAAATGAGATCTCCTTCAAATGACTGCACCTGGCTACAGGTGGTTGTTACCTGGAATTATTAGACAGTTACCAGGGCAAAGAGGTGGCATGGTATATTGGAGGGAATGCTGGGCTTGGACCCCTGAAGACCCAGGTTTGAGTCCTATCTCTAACACTTAAGAAATGTGACCCCGGGCAAGTCACCAAACAGTGTAATCCTGGGATTTGCTTATACAGTTAAGCTCTCACACCAGAAATTACTCCAGGACTAACTACAGAACCTCCTGTATTCAGATGAAAGATCAGATGCCCCCAAACAGCCTCTTGTAACAATCAAATGGAAGCGCTAGGATACACAGGCGAGAGAAACAGGGCTATCACCTGCTCCACTGGACTAAATAAAAGTCAGAGGATGTGGATTCAGATCTCGAAGAGCTCACGGAGCCGGGTTACCAGAGACAAGCCTCATCGAGCCTCTGCATCCTCAGTTTTCTTTGTAAAATGGAAATTGTAATAATGGTAATGATGATAATAAAGGAAGTAATAATGATAAGGGAAATCATAAAAATAGTAACAAATGGAAATGTAATAATAAGAGGTGAGAACCAAAGGAGATAGTTGTAGGAAAGAGATCACTTTGTAATCATACAGTGATTACAAGTTATTGTTATTACTCAATTGTTATGATCAATAACATGTTATTGATCTAAGCCTGAGGTGGGGAACCTGCAGCCTCGAGGCTGTGTGTGGCCCTCTAGGTCCTTAAGTGTGGCCCTCCGACTGAAAACAAACTCCCCAGAACAAACGAAGCTTGGATTCAGTGAAAGGCTCGCACTTGAAGCCCTGGAGGGCCACACATGGCCTCGAGGCTGCAGGTTCCCCACCCTTGAACCTCTCTAAGATTAACACTAAGACTCCTAAGATCCAGATCTCCAGGACTGAAGGTCACAGACAAGGTGTTGACCTGCATTACTGGATAGAGATTCCTTCCCGGGGAGGAGTTCCCCACATAGATGAAATCACAGATCCAGTCTGATTCCTACTAGAAAAAAAAAAAAAAGACCGAATTTTCCTACTAAAGCAGGCTAATTCCAGAATAATATGAAACGAAAAAAGCAGAAACCATCAGGTGTCTCCAACAAGGATAAAGTGACACATACCTGCCTTGGCACTTGGATTTCTATTGCAAAACAAAAGGGAGGAGGACCAGACACTTTAAGCAAGTTATGAGATTAATGCTAAAACCCTCCTGTTAAAGAGCTGAACCAGAAGCTGACTACTGGGGGATGAGTGGGCAAGGCTAAATTCATGGCCTTCCACTCTAATTCTGAAAGGAGCCACTCCACAGTAATTAATCTTCCCAGAAAAAAGAAATTCCTTCTAAGAAGGTCAGAACTAAAAAGATATACCTTAAGTTGGTCCCTGCATGTTCAGCCCCTCCAAATACAACCCAGCACAAAAGCCACCAAACTCTGGGAAAGTGACCAAGTCATAAATATTAGTGAGCTGTCACTCATGTTTCTAGAGTTGGTCTCAAAATCCCCAACCGCCTCACCTTTGAGTTCACAAAAGAGGAGGGAGCTTCTGGAGAGATCTCAAGGGCTGTCGATGGAAGAGCCAAAAACAGCAGGCTAGAGACACAATGGAGATGCCTGGCATTGGGCAGGAGGGTGGAAATTCTGGAATAACTGGAGATAAAAATAGCCACTCCTGACCACGTCACACTGTGAAATCCGCAACAAAGAGGTCAATTAGAGAGGTGCCTTCATGTTCAGCACCTCGCTCAGGGAGCTAGTCAGCTCCTGGAGTAATAGGTAAGGGCGAGGCACCCATAAACCTCCCTGGCCCTTCATCTGCGTCCTTTGGCCGACAACTTGAATTTTAGTTACTCATGTTATGTTGAAATCATTTCTTCCATTTTGGTGGAAGCATCTGGTTTTGATGTGGGGTTTGACTTTAACAAGATGTTCTGGCAAAAATGGAATCACTGAGAAAATCTTTCCTTTTGCAAGATAATAATTATTTTCACATGTGCATATGCATATATACAAGTACATATGTATATATATACACATACATATGCCATCCTTAAAATGGAAAACCTTCCCCATCTACCCTGTGAAGAAGATATTGAAAGCATCATTATTCCCATTTAACATATGAGGAAACTGAGAGCCAGGGAGGTTGTGCCTTGTCCACTGTCACTCACTGTATCATAGATCTGGAGCTGGAAGGAACCTCAAGAGGCCTTTGGGTCCAACCTCCTCATTTTACAAAGAAAGAAATGCAGGCCCAGAGAAGTTTAGGGTCGCCTGAGTAAGTGTCTGTCTGAGGAAGGACTTGAATCCAGGGCTTTCCTGACTCAGAGCCCAATACCATCTCCTATACCAAACTGCCTCTCAGATAGACCTGGATCAATTACTTCATCATGGGCTCCACACCTACAGAAGCAGCCTGGTTTAATGAAGCAATGCAGCTAATTCATCACCAAAAGCAACTATTAAAAAAAAATCACAGAGATTAGTGTAAGCCCAGATGCATTCTCACACATCAGCTAATGCCTGCATCACATCTGTTAGACAAGGAAGGAGTGAATTCTGGGATGCTGCTATCCAAAGTGATAAAGAATTATCTGTTGGCACTTTTCCAGGATCTCCCTTCTATAAGTAACTGCTCTAAAACAGAGTCACATATTGTTACCATGGACAAAAGTCTGGTTACCATCGAAGGAGACAGAAAAGACAGTCCACCTATTAAATCACAGCTGACGAGATAAATGAAAAAAAAATCCATTATTATTGAAAAAAAGAAAAAACAAAACCTTTATGACATGCCTGGATATGTCAAGCAAGACAAGTTCCCACATTGCTCATGTCTCAAACATACTCTGTCCATTTGCCCCCTGAGCCCGTCACCCTGTTGGTCAGGGGAGGGAAGTGTATTTCGGCATACATCCTCTGAACCTAAGGTTGGTCACTGTGGCGACTCAAATCCTTAGATCTTTCAAAGTCGCTTGTTGCTACACTACTCTCCCGGTTCTGGCTCATGAGATGGTTTACATCTAGGTCTGGAATTTGACAAGATCCTGATAAAGCTCGGGGTCTTCAGTCACCTACTGGGCACATGTCCACTTGGGTGGTTATTTAAGTACTTCTTAAAAACCAGAAGATTGTCTTCAGGAGGAAAATCCAAAAGGACAACAAGGTCAAAAGGGGGGATCTTGACCTCTGTCAGGAGGTTGGAGGGGGTGGAAAGCTGTCACATAGAGGGCAAAGAGGGAGAAAGCCCCCGAACACTGATGGTGTAGGAAGGAAACCCGAGGCTCTTCGGAACAAGGAGGAAGCCAGTCAGACTGGGCAGGAAACAGCTGCTTGTCCACCAAGGAATGATGGGAGAGGTCCACAAGAGAGCAGCCAGTAAGAGGGAAGAGGAGAAGGGGGCACAGGCTGGTGATTCTGCTGAGGGGTCCTGGGGCAGTCATTTGCCAGGCTGATAATAACAGAAATGATCTTTGTGGCTTTCCCAAGGTATGCACCTAAATAACAACAGGGAATTTGCCAAGACCCGTCAAACCGGATGGGCACCTCGTGCTTGAAGTGGTTCATGTGGGCACGAATGCTACTTCCAGAAGGAGCCTAGAAGGCATCACTGAAGAGGGCAAGATTTTGGGCAAGAAAATGGGAAAACTTAAGGACAGGTGGCATTCTTGTCGGTGCTGTCCACCGAGACGAGAGATTCACAAGAGAAAAGGTGGTTTGGGAAGAGGTTTGGGTAAGGAAATGGTGTTTGAAAATGGGATTTGGATTTCTGGATCAGGGCTTGAAATAAAGAAACGGCGAGCACCTCTTGGCCAGGGCTGGCATTGACCCAGAAGGGCCGGTATTGACCTTGGAGGACTGGCGTTGACCCTGGAGGGCTGGCATTGAACTAGGAGGGCTGACATTGACTCTGGAGGGCTAGTAAGGATGTTTTGGCTTGGGGTCTTGAAGATTTAATCTAAAGGGTTTAAAACGAAAGGGAGGAGGAGGGATCAAAGCTGCCAATGCAGAGCTACCAAGCTGGATGCCAAAGAGAATGGTTAAAATAGAGGAAGGATGACAACTGAGACACTCAGAAGTTCACAGGAAGAAAAACAATCCAAGAAAGACGCCGGTTAGAAAAGCCCGGCACAAAGAAGAGCTGAGAAGCACAGTGAGCTGGAGGTCCTGGTACCCAGAGGTCAATTTGACCTTGCGGGCATTGCAGAGGCTTGGAGGAATGAGACCCATCACTGGAATGTGGCCAGAGAAGGGTGAGACCTCATTCATAAGAAACAGTGTTGATAAAGAGAGTGGAAAGGGTAGGACAGTCTGGTGTTGTATACGGAGAAGAAAACTGGGGAAATAGGAGGGGTGATCATGGTGGAAGGCCTTGGGAGAAGGCCAATGGAAGCCAGAAACAAGAGCAGTCTTGCCAAGCAGAGTACCCTACGGACAACCTGGATAGAGAAGGACAGCTGAGGCAGACAGGTTTGAGAAACAGTGAAGATTGGCTAATACCCAGAAGGAGCTGAGGCAGGACAAGACGGCTTAAGACCAAAGAAAGAGAGAGGTTTTAAAAGCTCTCTTGGGAGCAAAGAGAATCAAAGAAGGACTAGGCTGGCTGCTTAGTGAGGGGCTAGATAGACGCACCACCTGCTGCCACTGAGGGGAGCCACAGCCATTTCTTTACCCCAACCATGGGCCAGTTCTCACCAGACCCCCATTATCAGTGGGTGCTCCGTATCTTGGAGCCCCACTCCATTCGAACCTTTGGACTCACCACCCTGCCGCCCTGTCATTACTCCCTGAGGTGCTCAGGGATGCTGTATGTCCCGCTGCGGCCCTGGAAGCACCGGGTCTTTCCATTTGCCATGAAAAGAACATGAAGGTGAGCCCTGCTCTATGAGTAGTCCCCCCCCCACCCTCCCCCATTAGAATGTGATCTCCTGGCGAGCAGGAAGGGTCTTGATTTTCTATTTTCCAATCCAACACCTGGCACAAGGATTGGTCCACAGAAGGCACTTATTAAATGTTTCTTATTCCATTTCCTTCTTCTCCCCACTCCCACCCAGGGTTATTAGATTGGTAAATCTAGAGCTAACCAGCATACTGAGAAGAAGCAAATGAACCCTTTCACAACAATAGGGGACTGACAAATAAAATGCCTAAATGAGGCCTAGTGAGCTGAGGAAAGTATCCAAAGAAAGACAATTAGACTGCTAAAAAGCCTCAAGATCTTCCTCTATGAATCACAGACTCACAGGCTTTAGGAGCCGGAAGGGGTCTCAGTGGCCATTAAATCCAATCCACACACAAAGGGAATGCCCATGGCCACTACAACACACACACACACACACACACACACACACACACACACGCACACAGAGGCACGATAATCTGTCTGGTTGAAACCACCTGAAGGGAAACTCCTGCTTACCTTTGAGAAGACAAGGAGGAAAGAGGGAAGAGAAGGTGGAGAGGGGGGAGATAAGGGCGGGGGGGGGGGGGAGAGCTGTCTTCAAATAGCTAAAGGAATGTCACTGGAAAATGGCTGAGACTTAATCTGCTTGGCCCCAAATTCCTGCCCAGCTCAGCTCCTGTGCCCCAGCCAGCCCCTCCCCCATAGGCACTAGCATTTGCCCCCTCCTCCCCCAATTAGCGCACTTATATTTATTTGTGTTGGAACAGAAGCTCCTTGAGGACAGGGACTGGTTTTTTCTTTGCCTTGGCATACCCAGAATATAGGAGAGCACTGAACACATAGCAGGCACTCTTGGCCACCATTTCCCAACTGTGCCACCTTCACTCTGACCCCCAATCCCTCATCTTTGCCCCACTGGAACCTTGGACTCCACCCTGGGAACCACTCCGGACTCTGATAGAGAGTTTTTGCCTTCTGTTGGCCAGAACCAGGTCTGCACTTCTCTTCCCAACCTCCAGCACCAACTGATACTGGTTCTCCAGTACCAACTTCCCCTGCCCAGGCCTTTCTGGCTTGTATTTGCATCCTTAGCACTTAGCACTGGCTCTGGCACATTATTAAGTACTATAAATGCTCTCTCTCTCTCCTTCCCCTCTTCTCTTCTCTCTCTCCCTTCTCTTCTCTGTCTCTCTCTCCCTCCTTTCCCTGTTCTCTTCTCTGTCTTTCTTTCTCTCCCTTCTTCTCTTCTCTTCTCTCCCTCTCTTTCCCTCCCTCCCTCCCCTCCCTCCCTTCCCCTCTCTATTCTCACTCTCCCTCCATCCCCCCCACTCAGCCTCTCCCCCCTCTCCCTCTCTTCCCCTTTCCTCTCCTCTCCTTTCTCCCTCTTTCTTCCCCCTCTGTCCCTTCCTTCCTCCCCTTACTCTCAGTCCCCCCTTTCCTGCCCTCCCCTCTCCTCTTCTCTCTCCCTCCCTCCTTCTCTCCCTAACCTTCTCCTTGCCCTCTCACTCCCTTCCCTCTCCCTCTCTCTCTTATAAATGTCAAACTGGATTAAATTGCACAAGCATCCAGTAATAAGACAAGGAAAAAAACAAAGCTGTGGAAACATCCTGGGGCAGCCTGAGCAGCGTCAGATATGCAGGTTTGGGAGGCAGAAGCCCTGGGTCCAGGGCCATCAGCTCCTCCCCATGGCTCAGTAACTTCATTTACCTTGGAATCACCGAATCCCAGAATGTCAGAGAGCCAAAGGATGAAAGAAGACATGTAGTCCAAATTCTGGTTGTCGCTCAATCAATCCAATGCAAAGTTCAATGCAGCCGTCACCATGGGAGAAGGGTGAACAACATGGGCTTCTGGGGTCAGGGAAGGCTTGAAGCAGAGGGGGTCATTGGAGACTGCTCTGAAAGCTCCAGGAGGATGCCAATGGGCAGCGCTGAGCTGAGGAAGGACAAGGCTACCCCAGAGAGGAAAAACAAAACAAACCAGCACAAGAATAGGCAACGGTACAACGATGAGATGTGGGCATGGTCTGGTCACCAGTCAGTCTTTGCTAGGCACAGGGTGAGCTGTGACAAGTTCTCCACTGGCCCGGAATGCCAGGCTGGGGAATTCAGTAGGCAAAGACCAATCCATGCAGATTTCTTGAGCTAGGGGCGGAGGTACAACTAGAATTTGTTACACTCAAGGCAAGTAGCACAAAGCAAAGCCTTAGCAGAAGGGGGGCAGGGCAGAGCTGGGGAGACGCTCATGCAACAGGAGCTTCCAATTAAAATGAGTTACCCTTGCTAACCAAGTACTAAACTGCGTTGTTTCTACACTACTGAAGTGCTCCAATGTGCTCTATCATGCGATGCCCTGCATTACAACCTCTATCATCCCGCCCTCGTTATAGTTTTGCAAGGGAGTGATCAAGGACGTGATCAGGGTTAGTTAGGATAGGAGAAAATTGTCTGGGCAGCAGAGGAGAGAGACTGGCAACCCTAGACCCATTAGGAAACTCTTGAGAAAATACTAATGTAGGCCTAAACCATCAGGGCAGCAGTGGGAATGGAAAGAAGGAGAGAGGGACATTGTGGAATCTACAGGACCGAGCAATGACCCAGGGTGTGGGGGAGGGAGAAGATAGGTCAAAGGAGGAGAGGGAGGTGATAATGACTCTGAATGGAGTTGGTTGGGTGACTTAGCTAGTGCACAACTTTGATAAGCAGTCCTTCCATAACTGAACGCCGGCTTTTTATTAAATAACAAAGCAGATTTACAGCAATTATGGTTCCAGAATCATACAAATATCCATTCAAAGCGTGTTCACAATTTTTACACAAGAATGTGTCACTTTCAGCAATAGTCAACAAGCATTTATGAAGCACATAATATGTCCCAGGCTCTGTGTAATAAGAACTAGGGATACAAAGAAAGGCAAAAACAGGGAAGACAATACGCAAACAGCCGTGCATGTAAGATATATTCACAGTAGATGGAAGGAAATATTTTTGTAAACAGAATTCTATTTTAAATGCTCCAGGAATATTTGTTTTTTGAGGGGATTCAATCATAAGTCCTTTATAAAGTGATTCATTGTCCCCTAACATGTACAATAGGGAGGTAGAGCTGTGCAATAGAAGGATTGCTAACTCTTTGGCCAGAGGACCTAGGCTCAAATTATGCCTCTGATATTTACTACCTGTGCCAGTTTGGGCAAGTCATTTAATTGGCTCTTGAGTTTCCCAACCTCTGTAAAACGAGGGAATGGAACTAGATCAGCCCTGCGATTCCCCTCCAGATCTTTATCAATGATCCTAGGGATCTCTGAAGAGAGAGATTTTAACATACTAGGTTTGCTTGTGGCACTCTGAGGTCTCCTCCCAATCCAGTTATGATCCTAGAGAGCTTAGATTTTAACATCAGGCCTGCTAACAGCACAGTTCTCCTCTACTGTCGAACACCCACTGATATCCTCCATAGTCATGTGGTCATCCTTGCTTCACAGACCCACCGATCAGCTGCACTTGTCTCACATGCTCAGTCACAACAATCCCCAACAACGTGACCGAGCACAGTCACAAGACCTTCTCAAGTTCATTAGAACATCAGTGTGACATTTTATAACAAAGATGCTGACATGAAGATACATTATTACACCATCACATTACTCCCAAAGGGGAACAGTCTTAATTTAGTTCCAAGGGGTTAATAAACGGCCAAATGTTACTACTATGTAACACACAGAAGGCATGTATTACCCAAGGACATTCACATCCTGTGACTAGATCTTTGCAACAAAATTTAGGTCAAACGATTAATTAACAGACAGGCAAACCCGGGACTCAGCACCACAGAATCCCAAGATCCCAGACCTAGAACTGGAAGGAACCTAAAAGGACCTCAAGCCCACCTCCCTTACTTTACAGGTGAGGAAACTGAGGCCCAGCTGGGTGAAGTGGTTCACCCAAGATTGCACAGGTAAGAAGACACACCTGCTCAATCACTCCATCTCGATTTTTTTCAGCCATTAGAAAATTCAGCAAGCTATGCGGGCATTACTCTTCTCTCCCTCCACCTCCCATTTGGTCTTTACCAATGTAATAACCTTGTTGAGACATTAGAACCAAACTCCACCACAATGGTGCAAAATATCGTTGCAAGATTGATTATACCAGGCTTCTTCCTTTTTTTTTTTGCATCAAAGATCCCGTTGGAAGACTGGCAAAACCTACAGATCCCTTCTCAGAATCATGTTTTTAAATAATTGAAGGAAATGCTGAATTTCAATTGGAAGTTGGTGAAAATGAAAATGTACTTTTTCCTCATCTGAGCTCATGGATCCCCTGAAATCTCCTACAGACCCAGAGTCCCTATGTTAAGAACCCCTGAGTTAGACTTCTCACCTGACCCTCAGAGCAGACCACAGACCTTTGGGACACACTCCCTTCTAAAATTATCCCACATTGCTTCCTGTTTGAAGAGCTGTGAGCAGGGCATACCTGTCAATTACCTCAAATAACCCACTTTCACTCCATCATCAGCAAGGGCTTATTATAGCCCTGACCTATAGTCTCTTCCCAAATTATCCTTCAGACTGATGATGCCCAGATCTGTGTATCAGCCCCTTGTCTCTCCCAAGCCCCAAGTCCCAGTTATCACCTGCCTCGTAGACATTTGGAACTGGACAGCCTCTGGGCACTTCAAACTGCAACAATCAAAAGCAGAACTCACTATCCCTGTCCCTAACCTACCCCTTTTACTAAAGGCCCTGTTTGCAAGCTTGGAGTCATCCTCAACTCCCCCTTTCCCGTCAGCCCCCATGTCCAAGCAGTGGCCATGTCTTGTCATATTGACCCTCCACAAACATCCCATGCATCCACGGTCCTTTCCTCCACACACAGGCCCAGGACCTGAGGCCGGGCCCTCCTCACCCTTTACTTGAACTCCTGCCTGCTCTCCTAGTTGGTTTTCTCATCTCAAGGCTTCAAACTGTCTCCCACCCATCCTCCACACGGCCATCAAATCAATAAAGCGCCTAGCTAACCACGCCACTCATTTGTGCACTATTTGCTTAGTTGCTTCATTTCCCACCTGGCAGGCTTCATCACGCCCACAGAAGCCCCATCATCCGGCAAGATCACCTCAGCCCTGGCTCTCGCCCCTCATCAGCCCCCTGCTCTGGCTGGAGAGCCGAGCCTCGATCTGCCCCCCAAACCTCCATGTAAGGAGGTGCAAGGCCAGCCATCATTTCATTTCCCACTGGCTGTATATCTTCAGGATCCTCCATCGCTGCCCCTGCTGGGTACCTCATCTTCAGCTTCCTTTCACGCGGTCTTCTCCCCACACCCACCCCCCATTAGACTGCAAGTTCCTTGAAGCTAGGGACTGTCTTTTTTCATATTTACATCCCCAGAGCTTAGCCCAGCACCTGGTACACCGTAGGCACTTAATAAATGTTTATTGACTGACTTTTACCACGAAGGCTAAACACAAATGTCTCTGTTGGCTAGTTAGAGCCCTTCACAAATGGGGTGAGCCACATCCTATCTTTCGAGCCTTTTGTCAGCCAATCCACCGAGAAGCATTTGTGAAGGGCCTACTAGGTGCCAGGCGTCGAGGCACCCGTGATACAGAAACCAAAAAGGAAGCCGACCTCCCCTTTGGCCATTCCAATGGGGGAGATCACACTGCGAGGCCACAGACTGGACATGGGGGAGTGAGAGAGTGAGGAACACCGAATGATACCTCGGCTGCAAGGAAGCCAAGTGCCGCCCTGGCTGTTCCCTGAACAAGACCCTCTGTTTTGCGATCTGGGCCCTGAGAGGCTGCTAGGCTACCATCTGAGGGCCAGGCATCCAGATGTGTGACCAACCCTCTCATTTTGTAAATTGGGCAAATGACTCCTACGTATACACGTACTGTGACTTTTAAATGTGTGTAAAAATGTGATGAATAAAATATGGAGCATAAATACAGAGCCAGAAGGGACACAAATGGACATCTAGGCCAACTGCCCCTCTTTTTACAAAAGAGGAAACTGAGGCCCAAGGAGGGCATGTGACTTCCCAAGATCACACAGGAAATAAGGAAGGATTTGAACCCAACTCCTGACTCTGGAATCTGGATTCCTTCCCCTATCCCAGAGTAGCTCCATCTTATCAGGTCCCTTCTCCAAAAGAGATCCTTGTAGTAAAATGATAGATAGCCACTAAGAATACGAGCTGACATTTATTTATAATGTGCTTACAGTGGGCCGGGCCGCAGGTCAAGCGCTTTACGTCGGATCCTACAACAACCGTGGGAGGTTAAGTGCTATTACGGTCTCCATTCTCCAGACAAGGCAACTGAGACAAATAGGACTGCAAAGACTTGCCCAGGGTCACACAGCTAGCATCTGAAGCCAGATTTGAACTCAAGTCTTCCTAACTCCAATTATGGTCATATGAGAGGCAAGGCTATAAATCTGACATTAAAAAGACATGTTCCTATATGAAAATTTGCAAATCGTTGTATTCTACCAGAGCCACACTAAGGTGAGGGTTTCTGTTTGGTCACTTTGGTCATGTCTGATTCTTCGTGACCCCATTTGGGGTTTTCTTGACAGAGATACTGGAGTGGTTTTCCATGTCCTTCTCCAGCTCATTTTACACATGAGGAAACTGAAGGGTGAAGTGACTTGCCCAGGGTCACCCAGCTAGTAAGTGTCTGAGGCTGGATTTGAACTCGTGAAGAGGAGTCTTCCTGACTCCAGGCCCAGTGCTCTAACCACCGGGCCAATATTTTAGAAGTGTGGTATTAAACCAGAGATGACTATGAATGAAACTGTGTTTGTCGGCATAACAAGCTCATCTTTCAAATTCTGACAAGGCCAAAAATAGCAGTTTATTACTAGGACACCACAATTGGTGCAAAAGGATATTTTTAAGTCAAAAATCCAAATAAAAATAGTCCTTTGCTTCTTATGGAAAAATTTGAAATGACAATCTTCTGGCTACTTAGCAAGAACTCTGAACTTCCCTACCCAAAGGCACGAACGCAGTCAGCTCCCCCTTTTACTCTGTGGCATAACCAGAGCATGGCATCAGAAGCCGTGCAGCGCTGAAGCCTCTTGGTGAGACAAGTAGGGCCCACTGGCAACCCCAAGCAACCAAGAGAAAATTCAAATGTAGAAAGGAAGAGAGAGAGAGAGAGAGAGAGAGAGAGAGAGAGAGAGAGAGAGAGAGAGAAGAAGAAGAAGAAGAAGAAGAAGAAGAAGAAGAAAAAGAAGAGA
>NW_020954586.1:1045608-1106876 GCF_900497805.2 Vombatus ursinus | reverse complement strand
GAGGAGAAAAGAGAGAGAGAAGGGAAGAGAAGAGAGAGACAGAGAGACAGAGGCAGAGAGAGACAGAGGCAGGGATAGAGAGAGAAAAGAAAGAGAGATGGGTGAGGACAGCACTTATCACGGCACATAGTAGGCATTAAATAAATTCATATGGGCAGCTAGGTGGCACAGTGGATAGAATGCCAGGCCTGGAGTCAGGAAGACTTAACCTTTCTGAATTCAAATCTGGCCTCAGACACTTACTAGCTCTGTGACCCTGGGCAAGCGACTTCACCATGTTTGCCTCAGTTCCCTCATCTGTAAGATGAGCTGGAGAAGGAAATGGCAAAACACTGTAGTAGCTTTGCCATGAAAACCCTAAATGGGGTCAAGGAGAGTTGGACACGACTGAAAAATGACCTAACAACAACAAATTCTTAGTGATGGACTGCCTGGGAGGCTGCCACCCATGCCCCCTGTCAGTGCCAGGATCCCTGTTTCAGAGCTTGCCAGCTCCTGGCCTAGGCTCAGATATGAAATAATGATTAAATACAAGTTACTATCAGCATTGATTAAAGCAGTCACATTGACTGTCCCAAGAATTCATGGTAAAGGTACTTGAACATGGACTCTGTGTGCATGTGCTTCAGTACTGAATTTATTCTTTTGTTTGTGCAACACCAGCGGAGAACGAAACAGGAAGTCAGGGTGTGGTCTTCAGAAAACAGACACCACAGAAATTAAGTTTCAACATCATCCCGTTTCATTTTGCCTGCACCGATGATTAGGATCACATAGAGCATGGACTCCCCAGCCCCTCTCCATTGCACCACACCATCCCTTTATCCTGTACCAATGACAGAGGGCACCACCTTATTTTGGGACTATTCCCAAAAGAAGCAATTGGGGTTGGTAGGATGGCCTTTCGTCTCTACAGATGGGATAGACGGTGAGTATTCTTGCTAAAAAAATTGGCCAATAGACTCTAAGTATGGGAAGAGCTAGGAAATCCTCCAAAAAATACATGGATATTAGTTAAGAAAAATGTTACAAGCCTGACATACTACCTTTCCAAAAGTCTCTTGGTTCATCATGGAAAAAGAAAAATGATCGTAATTAGCTTTGGGTTTAGCCTCCAAGTAGAGTACTCATTAAAAAAAAAAACCCAACAACACAACTATTGCATTTTTTCTTGTGTCTTTTATTTTGTTGACTTGTTTATTCACATGGCTGCTAATTTACACATGTTCTTGAGCAGAGAAAGCTCACACCAGGAGTGAAGAACTCTACCCTCCTGCCACCCCTCTCACCCAAATGATACAGCAAAATCAGACAGCAGATGGTTCCTCCACATTCACGCTTCTGGTGCCCCTGTATACCTGTCTCGGGCATGCCCACAGGAGGAGCCAAGACACACAAAGCTATGCTGATGCTAAAATTGTGCGCCCACACACTTCAGAACAAATGAACAAAAGCCCTTTCAAATGACTCCCAGGGCTTTTATGATGCAGGCAAAGGGGTGTCTTACTTTTCAATAAAAGAGGAGAGTGGGGAATTGGTAAACTCTAGGCCTGTGAGTTTGACTTAGACTCCTCGTCAAATTCTTCGGGTATTGTTCAGTCCTCCCGTTGTGTCCAGTTCTTTGAGGCCCTGTGGACCATCGCATGCCAGGCCCTTCTGTCCTTCACTATCTCCCCAAGAATCAAATTGTAGATAATATTATTAAAGGGATGGCTAGTGAATGTTTAGAAAAGGAAGCAATGATTGCAATAGATCAGCAAGACCTCAGTAAAAACAGGTCATACCAGACTAACGTTATTTCCCTTTTGAACAGGGTTACTCATGGGTAGATCAGGGGAACGTCATAGATACAGTTCACCTAGATTTTAGTAACCCAGCTAAGATAGTATCTCATGCTATTCTTGTGGAAAAGATGGAGTGGTGTGGGCTAGACAATAAGACAATTAGATGGATTTGAAACTAGTTGAACAGCCAGACTCATTAAAGGTTTGATGTCAACTTGGAGAGGCTCCAGTGTGCGCCCCGGGGATCTCCGCTGGGCTCTGCACTATCTAATGTTGTTATCAAGGGCTTGGAAAAAGGCGTGGATGGCATGCTTATCACATCTATCACATCTGCAGATGACATCAGGCTGGGAGGGAAAGTTAACACACTGGATAACAGAGGCAGCAGTCAAAAAAAATCTCAACAATCTACAGGACTGAATCTAACAAGAAGAAATTTAATAGACATGAAAAAAGTCTTACACTAGGGTTCAAGAAATCAATTCCAGTCATTCAGCATAGGGGAAGAATGGCTAACAGTTTGTCTTAGAGAGGATTTGCAAGTTTTAGTGGACTGCAAGTTCAATATGAGGCAACAGTGTGATACAAAAAATTGGTGATCTCGGGCTTTCTTTAGAGGCACAGCATGTGAGAGTCTCACTGTACCCTGGCCTCATTAGACCACATTGGGAGCATCGTGTTCAGTGCTAGGCCCCAGAGATCAGGAAGGGCATGGATAAATTGGGCTGCATCTGGAGGAGGGTGATTAGAAAGGCGCTGAACCTCAAGTCCACACCACAAGAGGATTTGCTGAAGGGAATAAGGCTCATTGAAATGCCCAGAGAAGACTCTGGCCACCTGCTAGCTGTCTCTGACGTATTCAGAAGGCTGTCCTGTGCAAGAGGGAGCAGACATCTTCTGTCTTCTCCATAGGGTACAACCAAAGGCAATGGGGGATGGGGTCAATTTAGGCTCTGAGTCAGGAAAATTTCCCGAATGAGGCGGTCCTGAGGTAGAAGAGTCACCTCCAAAGCAGCAGCTCATCCCCCTGGAGGCACTGAAGAAGCAGACACTGGGTGAGTCGTGTCCGCCGTACAATGCCAGGTATTCTTTTCCAGGTACGATCAGTGAGGTCCCTTTTAATGCAGAGGATCTGGAAATCTGGTGCTCTTTCTCCATACCACATTAAAAGCTACAATACAGTGACCCCTTGATTAATAAATCACCCAATGGTCCTTGACACTCAGCTGACTGTTAAAACCATTTTTATTTTCACAAATCCTGCAAAGATGAGCTGGCAGACCTGGTAGCCCCATGACCAAAGTTCTTGAATTTTGAAGTGTCCCCAAATAGAAATGGGGTCCGCTAATCCATACAGAGAGATCCCTGAGGGCTGCAAATTGCCTTAATCTTATAATGTAGTGTTATCTAGGTTTTAGTGTATTTTTATTTATCTTGTTAAGTATTCCCCAATTACATTTTAATCTGGCTTCATAGGTTGTCAGGAGCTATGGGTTGGCACCCTGTGTTACAATGTAGAAGGCAAGCAGGACCTCAGATGACTTTGTTTAGTCTTTAGCATTTGTCTCCCCCTCTTCCCAGCCTCTCCTCCTCCTCCTCATTTTCTTCTCTGATGACTTATTTCTCTCCTTTAGCCATCTTTAAACTAAGAACTTTCTGTTCTCCTCAGGCCCTTTCCCCAGTCAAACCTAGAAGGCTCAAATGTCATTCACTTAGGCTTACTAATTGAGTACACTTTTAGTACGAATGAATTACAAACATGTTCTCAATTGCATTTATTTACTTCTGAGACTTGAGAGCCTTCGGTCCTTCTAAAAGGAATTTCCGGCACAGGAGAGGAGGCCTGTTCTTGAGGTCAGCCCTCAAGAGACACCTTAGGTCAGCTGGGGTTAGATAATGCACAGGGTGGGCTCCCCTGAAAAGTCTACTACCTAGCATGACTCGGGGGCTGGAGCTGCAGCCCCACCTCCCACCCCACCAAAAAGAGGTGCTGGGAGGCAGGTGACAGAAAGGAGGGGAAGAGGGAAGAGGAATCAGTATCCTCTTCAAATCAGCTTCTAGAATCCTGCCTCCCCTAACATGTATCTGTTCCCTCTTAGAAAAAAAAATACTACAAATTTACAGATATATTTTGTTTTTATGTCACCCAAAATGTCCAATCCCTACCCTCTTCTGTCCAGGAAGAAAACTCTAAACAAAAGTAAAAACAACCCCCAAACCCCCAATTCAACAAAACTAACTAGGATCAATTGAGCCCGACAGCGTGTGCAGTGGTCCATAGTCATAGTCACCCACAACTGCAAAGAATGGGGGAAAGGTGCCTTCTCATGCCTCCTCTTGCACCGTTGTAAAGCACCCAGCTTCAGTGGGTTTTTTCTTTTAGCTTCTGGCTGTTCTTTCCATCAACATTGTTGTGGCCACAGTGGATATTGTTTTCCTGGGTCTGCTGACTTCCCTCTGCATGGGTTCATGTAAATTTTCCCAGGCTTCTTTGTAATCATCATATATTCCAGGGCAGTAATATACTATGACATCCATGCACCGCAACTTGTCCATCAAATCCTCCAACAACAGGCATCTCTGGGGACTTTCTTTTTATTACTGACCTCCTTGGAATACATGCCTAGCAGTGAACTCTCTGGGTCAAAGGGGATGGATGTTTTGGCCGCTTTCTTTAGATAAATTCCAAACTGCTTTCCAGAACAGCTCCACCAATAATGTATCAGTGTGCCCAACTTTCCACAGCCCATTTAAGCCTGAGCATAAAACAGGCCCTCTAACTCTTAGTGGAATATTCTATATTTTCTGGCAAAAGCGATGGTGAGGGAGGTGAAGAGTACAGTAACAGCTTTTGTCTTCTTCCTTCTAATGTTGTCCCTCATCCAGGTGCTGGTAGTTAAGAAAAAAAAAAGACAGAGCTTATCCTACGTTCACCTTCTGGATACCTCCTGGACTCCAACTGGGAACAACCACACCAGCAAAGGTAAAGGTGACGTCTCCCATCTCCAAGCCTTTGCACTAGCTGTGCCCCAAGCCTGGAATGCTCTCCTTCCTCCCTTCTGCCACTTGGTGTCCATTTAGACACAGCTCAAAGGTCACCACCTACAGGAGGCATTTTCAGGGCTCCCTCTCCCTGCCTTCACCCCCAGGTGCCAGAGCCTTCCCTTTCTCTTAAGGTTCCCTACATATCTTCTGTGCGTATTTATTAAATACCCACTTACGTACAGGTTGTCTTCTCAGTGGGCAGCTAGGGGGCAGCACAGTACACAGAGCACCGGGTCTGGAGTCAGGAAGACATATCTTCCTGAGTTCAAATTTGGTTTCAGACACTTAGTAGCTGTGTGACCCTGGACAAGTCACTTCATCCTGTTTGCTTCAGTTTCCTCATCTGTCAAATGGGGTGGAGAAAGAATTGGCAAACCATTCCAGTAGCTCTGCCAAGAAAACCACACATGGGGTCTCAGAGAGTCAGACATAACTAAAGAAATGACTGAACAACAACTGTCTTCTGGATTAGAATGGAAGCCCGCAGGGTCTGTTTGTGCCTTTCTTTGTCTCTCCTTTATCTCACACAGGGCTTTTAATGTAGGAATAATAATGATAATAATAATAGTAATAACAAGCATTTACATAGAGCTTTGAGGGAAATTATTATTTCGCTTCTATATGAATAGCCTATCACTGAATTAGGACTAAGGTTTTCCCCCTTCCTTTTCCTTATTTAGAAATCAGTCCCTGTGGGATCTTCAGGCAGCCTCTTTAGTGCAAGGCTCATAATGAGATGAAATCTTGGGCAAAACTAATCCAATTGGAAAACTCGGATCTGATCAAAAGGTAAAGAAATTCTGGTTTAGATGAACTGATCCATTCTGGCCGGTTGTGTTCTAGTCAGTCGGTTCTGGGTAGAAGTGGATTCCCCCTTTTGTCTAGATTATCCTAGATGGGGTGGTATAGGCCATCAAATAAGTCTTTGACCAAGACTGAGTGATCAGAGTTACATCCCCCAGACCCTCATTAGAATAAGCCCACCTCTCATTATAATATTCATCCTCTCATTACTTGTTAACCAATCAGAGTTGGTCGCCACCCTCAAGTACACCCACTCTTCCAAGGGCATATAAGCATTGAGTGGTTTCCATGAGGGGTCTTTGGCATTCAAGAGTGCCACTGACCCCTTTTATTAATTATCAGCTAGCATGATTAATAAAATGATTAATGATACAGAAACTATATTTCTTGAACTTTTTATACAAGACAGTTTTAAGATTTGAAATATGCTTTACAAACATCTCATTTTAACATAACAACCCTGGGTGGTAGATGCTGTTGTTATCCCCATTTTACAGATGAAGAAACTGAAACAGAAAGAGTTAAGTGATTTACTCCACATCACGCAGCAAGTAAGCGTTTGACCCCAGGTCTGCATTTACTAATTGCCTGTTGGCTAAATTAAGACACAGAAGAAGAGACTGGAACTGGACTCAGTAATACTCACAAACTGAAAATAAGAACATTCAATAATTTCACAAAAATAGCCCAGAGAGCTCTTGTCAGGCAGTACGGTCCAGTGGAAAGCTGCTGAATAGGGGAGCGGGGGTCAAGACCTCACGTCTCTGTCCCTTCTAACCTAGCTGATCAGGGACAGCTTCACCTGCGCTTGTTCCAGAGCTGAGCTGGGTGGGGACAGACCCAGGAACTGCCTGAAGTTGGCTTGTTATCATTGTTGAACCGTTTCATTTGCGTCTGATTCTCTGCGACCCCATCTGGGGTTTTCTTGGCAGAGATGCTAGAGTGGTTGGTCATTTCCTTCTCCAGTTCATTTTATAGATGAGGAAACTGAGGCAAACAGGGTGAAGTGACTTGCCCAGGGTCACACAGCTACTAGTAAGTATCCGAGGCTAGATTTGAGCTCAGGTCACCCTGACTCCAGGACTGGCACTCTATCCACTGTGCCACCTAGTTGTCCCTTGAACATACCAAAACACAGAGTCTTTCAATGCTACAAGCAGCTGGGGGCCAGTAGCCCCCCCCCCACTTCCCTCAAGTACATGTGGTCAGCCAGAAGCAGGAAGGTCAGCCCTGCAGGTGTCTCCTGTTCACACTTCATTGCAACAGAGAGAAGAGGTATGCACCATTTCCCATCAGTAGCCCCACCCTGCCCTTCCCTTGCCCTCCCTTCCATCCCCCCAGAGGAGGAGAAAATGCTTCATCATCTGACCTGTGGGGCCAAAGATGTTCATAACAATGGATCAGGTTCTTCCACAGGGTTCCATGACAATCATCAATGCGTATAGTGAGTGTGACCTTCTGATTCTGCTAACTTCACTCTGCAGGGCAGGATTCACACCCATCTGTACATCTGTGTTCACCTGCTTGCCTCACTTTCCATTTTCTTTGGGAATTCCTGGCAGCAGAGAGCTCCTTCCCGGGAAGTCAATCAACAATCATTTACTCGGGGCTGGCCATGCAAAGAAAGGCAAAAACCCAGTCCTTGCCCTCAAGGAGCTTACATTCTAACTGGTGGAGACAGCATGTACGTAATTACAAGTGTACAAAACATGCTGGGTAAATGAAGGTGATCTCTGATGGGGGCCACTGGCAGTGGGAGGGACCAGGAAATAATAATAACAATGGTAACGGCAAACATTTATATAATCCTTAATGTGAGTCAGAAATGCCTCAGGGCATATTCTGCCTCAGACACTTAACTAACTTATGGCCCCTGCAAATCCATTTCCCCATCTGTAAAATGGGAATAATAACCAGAGCACCCCCCCCCCCCCCTCTTTGGGGGGGCCCAAGGGGGGGTTGGCGGTTGTTCGGTCACTTCAGGTGTGTCTGAATCTCCATCACCCCCTTCGGGGTTTTCTTGGCAGAGATACTGGAGCAGTTTGCCATTTCCTTCTCCAGCTCATTTTACAGATGAGGAAACTGAGGCAAACAGGGTGAAGTGGCTTGCCCAGGGTCATAGACCCAGATAGTGTCTGAGGCTGGATTGAATTCAGGAAGATGTCTTCTAATCCAATGGGATGCCACATATAAAGCGCTCGTCAATGCCATTAGAGTCGATGTTGTTATTATTTCTCATGTATTTAGTCCTTGGCCTGCATGCACAAGGCGGTTTAAGGAGATGCGCCCGCCCAGGCTCCAGCCTTCCTCCCTAGGGAGGGAGAATGTTCTCGGCCATCTCTTGAACATCCCAAAGTCAAAGGCAAGTGAGCTTCAAAGAAATGAGCTTCGCATTTCAAGAATCCACTTGGAAAGAGCCTGGTTCTGCTTATTACTGACGGGATGATGGGATGATGGGATGACTGGCCAGGGAGGGGTCAGTCAGGAGCGCGTGGTGGGGATGTTTGCTCCAGGCCTGCCCCCTGCTGGACACTTCAGGGAAGTGTGTTCAGGTAAAGAGGATCCTGTTGTACTATTTGTACTGTTCAGCATTAGTTAAGCAGGGCCCCGGGCATGTAAAGATTTTTTTTTTTAAGGGTAGTCCCTGTCCTCAAGCAGGGTATATTCTACTTTGGGGAGAGGGGTAGAAAAAAGAAAGCAGACAAGTAAAATACAGCGACGGTCCCTAAGTAGAGCAACAAGGTATAGTGGAAAGGGCCCTAGGTCTGGAAGGGTTCAAATTTCGCCCTTGACCTTACTACCTATGTGACCTTATAAAAAGTTATTTTTATTTTTTGGGGGGTGAGGCAGTTGGGGTTAAGTGACTTGCCCAGGGTCACACAGCTAGTGAGCATCATGTGTCTGAGGCCAGATTTGAACTCAGGTCCTCCTGACTCCAAGGCCAGAGCTCTATCCACTGCACCACCTAGCTGCCTCTAAAAAGTCATTTCTAGGCCTCAGTTTCCTCATCTGTAAAGTGAAGGGAATGACCTATAGATGCTTCTGAGGTCCTTTCCAGCTCCAGACCCACAGCCTGCTGCCTGAGCTTGAATCTCACCTGTGTCCTGTACTGCCCTTGTGGCCTTGGGAAAGTCACTGAAATTCTTTGGGCCTCAGTTTCCATATCGGTAAAATGAGGCCTCTGAGTCCCTTGCAGGAGCAGATCGAGGATTCTATAATCTCAACTGTATATATATTACATGTGTAACACAAAAAAGCATACTACAAGGTAGTTATAGGGAAAAAGGTCCCACCCCATGCATCAGGCTGAACATCGAAGAAATACCATTTTTCTCTTTCATCTGAACACAGACCTCTGAGGTAGAAAGGACCTTGAGATCACCTGGGTCCTGCCTTTGTACAGGTAACAGGGAACTAAGGTCTGAGGATGTTCAGTGACTCATAACAAATGACCATGGCTAGTGCCTAGGGAAGGCAGGGGCACCCCTTCATACCCTAATGCCATCCTCTTTTGTAATTCTGTGATAAAATAAGTGAAAGCTATTTTGATGACTGAAATATTCTGGCTTCTCTTACTGGCCTCTGACTATGCTTCACTTTTTCCTTTGTTATTTGTGACCACAAACCACCATTTCAAAAAATCTAAGAAATCTTCTCTGAGTGAGGCTCCATTACAATATGTACTGACTAATGGTCAGCTCTGCCCAAAAGCTAGTCTCAGTCCCTGGCCAGAATTCCATTCTGTGCAAGGCACTGGGCAAAGGGGTTCAAAGACCAAAAAAAAAAAAAGGAAACCCTGCCCTTTCAAACCAGCCAGCAATGAATCCCTGCCTTTGACCAGAGGCAGGACCATGTTTCCATTCATCTGCTCCTCTCCTCCCCTAAAGTCACAAAGTAGCAGACCTGGGATTTATTACCTTTTTTTTCTGAGACTAGGTTCCCTGCCCCTGCCATCTACCCCCAGGTCCACCCAACTGGAAGTGCCACAGACCTTCCTAATCCTGATGCACTTTCCTAATCCTAGTCCAATGCCAATGCTCTTCTGTATGGAAGCTTTGAAATACTCCATTTTCAGGCTGGGCCAGTTCACCCCTCATTAGGGGGACTGAGGGTCCCCAGTTCCTAGAAGTTCATCCTATGGGTGCCAGACAGTGCCAACGCTTGTTTGGCTTTAGTCCGAGGAAAAGGGTAATGCCCCATGTCCCCTCTCAAGACATTGGTCAGCGTGGCTTCCCTAATCCCAGGGAGTAGGAGCATGTCCACCATGCCTGACCCTGACCTGGGATCTGAATCCAGGTTCTGACAGTGCTTTCCATTTCAACAACAATTTAAAAATATGTTTAAATAGGACATATGTGAATGAGGAGCAGAATCTCTACCAGCCAATAAGGGCAGATTCTAGGAGTTTTCTACCAGATTATCTCTTTCTCTCGCTTTAAATATTTATCAAACATCTACCTGCAGTTTCATGAACTTCATGAAATTTAAGTAAATGTTTTATTCTGCAGTGAGAAATGTTACATTAATAACGATGGGGATGGAGCATCCTTAAATGACTCCCTGAATCATTAACGGCATCAGACTGTGATCTGAAAGGCCTGCCAATGACCATGACCCAGCTTACAAAGCCAAGACCATGTAATGGACTGAGGAGAAGCCAAGAGAAGGCTGAAGGCACTGATCACTGGGTCCTAGGAAGCTTTCATCGCTGGGTTGCTGATGGAGCCCTCTGGCTTTCACTGAATTCTGTTCTCTAAGGAGCACAGTGGGAACACTGAATTAAGGATGCTAGGATCGTCCTTTGGGAAGGTGGCAGCCACCATGGTGACAACAGAGCACTGAACCCCAAACCAAAGAGCTCAGCAGGCTGGGGATCATGCCTTACTAACCATACATCTGAAGAGCCTTCTTACAGCCTCATACCACATTAAGGAAGAAGACAGGATGCTCAGAGAATCATTAAGTAGAGACAGAACAGAAGTCATCTGGTTCAACCACTACAGACCCATGAACCTTCTCTGTTCTCAACCCCTCCTTCCAGCTCCTTTAGGCACTGATTTCCTGAATTAGAATATAAGCTCCTTGAGGGCAGGGACAAGTTGTTTGGATCCCTAGTGCTTAGCTAGTGCCTGGCAGAGAGTAAGCAATTAATAAATGCTCTATTTATATCTATTCATCCATCCTTTCATCTGTCTATCTATTTAACTATCTATGGAATGACGCTCTATAACATCTCTGACAAAGAGTTGTCTAGTCCCTGTTTCAACAGTTCCAGTGACAGGGAATCCACTACATTTAATCCAACAGTCCCTGAATTTGTGGTTAGGATTAGCCTGTTCCATTAAAAAGACCTTCCCTATTTGGAGGTTAAACTACACAAAGAATAGGTTCCCTCCTTGAAGTAAGGAGAGCTAGACAATTGCTGCGATCGTGTAAAGGGAATGACCACTAACAAGGAAATCAAACTGAGCAACCGTAATAACCGGTCCTGGTTATGCAGAATAGGTTGGGGGAAGTGGGTGGAGAGGGCTATAGGGATAGAATGTTGCCTGCATTGTCAGATCATAACATTGCATCAGCCGTTTTTGCTTAATTGTTTTTATTAATTATAAGAGAAGGCTCAATGGGGGAAGGGAGAAGGGAGAAGAGAGAAGAGAGAATGGTATATCCAGAAATTAGTTATTATATTCAACTGGTTTTGAGTCATGTCTGACTCTCCATGACTCCATTTGGGGTGTTCTTGGCAGAGATACTGCAACGGTTGATCATTTCCCTCTCCAGCTCATTTTACAGATGAGGAAACCGAGGCAAACGGGGTTAAGTGATATGCCCAGGGTCACACGGCTAGTAGGTGTCTGAGGCTGGATTTGAACTCAGGAGTCTTCCTGACTCTAGTCCCAGAACTCTGTGCACTGTGGTGCCACCTAGCTGTCATTACTATTATATGAAAACAAAAGTCACTTTAAAAAGGGGAAAAGGAAAAAAAAAGGGGAGGAAGCAGCTAGATGGTGCAGTGGATAAAGCTCCGGCCTTGGAGTCAGGAGGACCCGAGTTCAAATCCAGCCTCAGACACTTGACACTTACTAGATGTGTGACCCTGGGCAGGTCAATTAACCCCATTGCCTCAATGAAAGCCCCCCCCAAAAGGGGGGGGAAGGTCCCTTCTAAATGTTAGTAAATCATTTAACAAGCATTTATTGTGTTATGTGGCAGGCACTGTGCTTGGTGTAAGTGATGCAAAGAGAAAAAGAAAACAGCCCCTGCCCTCAAGGAGCTCCTATTTTAATGGGGGAAGCAGTGTGTAACTACCCAAGTACACACAGGATATATACAGAGGACATAGAAGGGAACCTTGGTGGGGCTGGAGGAGGTGGGAAAGTTCTAGAAGCTGATGTACTTGGAAAGACCTCCTGCAACATGGAGGTCCTTCAAATATTGAAAGGTACCAATTCATCCCTCCCCCTTCCCCTTCTGTTGTCCAGGCTGAACACTCCCAGTCCTTCAACTGCTCCTCCTCCAATCAGATCACTTCCAGATCTGGAGAAAAATTTGCTGCCTGTGGCCCAGCCTCCTGGATGGGCTGGAATAACTGCATGAGAGACAAGTAGCAATCACATGAGAAGATGACGTGGCACAACAATAAAGCAGTGATAGCTACCATTTCTAGAACTCTTTAAGGTTTTCAAACCACCTTCTATGCCTCATCTCACTTTATCCTCACAATGACCTTGGGAGGTAGACGCTATTATTATCTCCATTTTAGAGATGCAAAAACTAAGGCAACACTGGTCAAGTGACTTGCCCAGGGTCACACAGCTAATATAGGTCAAATCCAATATAGGATCTGAACTCTGGTTTCTTGACTCCAAATCCGGTACTCCATCCATTAGAAGCAGCACCGAGCTCCTTCAGAAAATCTTATAGGTAGAAGAAGAAACATCTCTGCACAATGAAGAACAATTTCCATGGCATGGCTAGCTGTAGCTATAAAGGAGAAGCAGCAAACAATGGAGGGGCCTCTGATACAAACATCCATGACAGACTGAGGAGAGTGGCCAACAGCGCCAGACTGCAGACAACAGATACGACAGCAGAGGACTGGCTATGTGGACGTGGCGTCTGGAGCAAGCAGGCAGCTCTCTTTGCATCCACATCCCCCTACATGAGAACTACAAGCACTGGCCTTGTTTTTGAGGATCCACATCTTTGCAAACAGAGCTTCAAGTTTAACGTCAAATGTTGCATTTTCACTCAGGAAAATAGGTTTCAGTATAAATAGCTACTTTAAGAAGGAGAGCAGGAAACTGGCCTAATTAAAGGCACCTGGTAGAATTAGCTCACCAGCAAGCAGAAACTTCAGATCAGTATGGGCAAAATTCTATGGGATTAGCAATTCCCTGTAACAGGAAAACACTTAACTCTTAAGGAGTTTAAGGAATCCCAGTAATAGGATCTCCAAAGAAAGTGGTTCTTCGGGCATCGAGTGGCACAGTGGATAGAGCTCTGGTCTTGGAGTCAGGAGGACCTGAGTTCAAATCTGACCTCAGACACTTGACACTAGCTGTGTGACCCTGCGCAAGTCACTTAACCCCGACTGCCTCACCAAAAAAAGAAAAAAAAAGTGGTTCTGTCTCCTCTGAGGGGGTTGAGAAGATACAGGACACACCAAGCAAACTTATCAAGAACACTCATGAAGAACAGGTCACACCAAAGTAACCCCATTTCCTTTTTTGACAAGGTGAACCAGAATGGTCCAATCAAGGGAAAACTGTAGGTAGAGCTTGTGACAATTTCAGAATTTGGCCAAGTCCACGTAGTTGTTTTCAAGAACAGGAAGTAAAAACAATGGAAGAGATAAATATGCCGGGATGGCCACACAAAAATAGTGGTTATTCACAGAGAAGCTGGAAGGAAGTCTCTAATGAGATGCCTCAGGGATCTGTTTGGCAACTTTTTTTTTTTTTTAAATCGTTGAATTAGATAAAGCGTAAGATGGCACATTTATCAGATTTGCAGGTGATTATAAAGCTAGGAAGGCCAGCTAACACGCTGGATGAAAGTTAGGATCTAAACATTCGGACATTCTAGAACATTGGGCCAAATCCACAGTAAAATGATCAAATGGAGATAATTGAAAATTGTTATGCTTGAGTTTAGAACTGGAGAAGTAGAAGATGAGGAATGGGGAAGAGTGGCCCCATAGCAGTTTATTTGAAAACAATCTGGGGTTCTGAGTGGACTACAATATGGAATAACAAGTATCATACAGCAGCCAAGAAAGTTAATGTGATTTTTGCTTGTATCAAGAAAGACAGTCTCCAGGGCAGTCTGATGGTCCTCTGACCTGGGGAGACATCGAAAGGTTCTGTTCACTTCTGGCATGACACTGTGGGAAGGCCATTGATATGAAGATGCAGACACCCCGGGATGGTGGAAGGCCTCCAGATTATAAAGGCCACATGAAGTAAGATGAAAGGACCTGAGGGATGTTAGGCCCAGGTGGAGAAGCAAACAATCCAGGGAACATGACAGCTGTCAATCAGGCATTTGGGGCATGGGCGGAGAGATTAGATTTGTTCTCCTAAACACTTCAAAGGGAAGAAAGAGGAGCTGTGAGAAGTTACAAAGAGGCAAATATGGGCCTGGTGGAAGGGAAATGGTGCCTCTCAAGTAGACTTGTTGAAAAGGGGACCCGAGGGGCAGCAAGGTGGCACAGTGGATAGAGCTCCAGCCTTAGAGGCAGGAGGACCTGAGTTCAAATCCGGTCTCAGACACACAACACATGACACTTACTAGCTGTGTGACCCTGGGCAAGTCACTTAACTCTGACTGCCTAGCAAAAAGAAAAAAAGAAAAAAGAAAAGGGGAACTGGCTGTACCAGAAGGAAGTGAGCTCACTTCCGCTCCTGGGAGGCTTCAAGCAGAGGCTACTGGTGGTAGAAGAGTCTGAGAGCTTGAAGGTTGTTGTTTTTGAAGGATTAATTTCAGCTAATGAATAAATGAAGGCTGCTAAATGAAGAGAAGACTCTTGTTTGCTTCATACCTGCTCTGAGGCTTGAGAAAAGAGCATTTCATGAGTGACTACAACAACCAGAAGGCCCTCACCAATCCAAAGAGCACCTGGTCCCCAGCTGGGCTGAGACCCTCCTACTTACTGCATTCCTGGTATTTGTGGATTCAGTCCTGGTTGGTCTTTATCATCTACAAGGAGCCATTCAGATTGATGAAACCAGACAAAAAGATACAAACAGAGAAAGCACTGCTTGCCCACGTTGGAATATCTATCATCATCGTCATCATCACCACTAGCATTTATAGAATGCCTACTGGTGCTAGGCACTGTGCTAAACACTTTACAGTATTATCTCATGTGATCCTTACAACAAGCCCTGGGAAGTCAGTGTTGTTGCTATCCCTATTTTGTTGTTGTTTGGTTGTTTTCAGTCGTGTACGACTCTCCGTGACCCCATTTGGGGTTTTCTTGGCAGAGATATTGAGTGGTTTGCCATTTCTTTCTCCAGCTCATTTTACAGATGAGGGAACTGAGGCAAACAGGGTGAAGTGACTTACCCAGAGTCACACAGCTAGTAAGTGTCTGAGGCCAGATTTGAATTCAGGTCTTTCTGAGTGTGGGCCTAGTGATCAATCCACCGTGCCACCAGTTACCTTCTGCCTGTGGATGAATTAGGCAAAAAACACACAGGTGAGATCAGCTATGAAGATCCCCAAATGCTCTCTGTGGGGGAGCAGGATATGGAATGTATTCTTAATAACTGAAGTGAGGAAGGGAGGAAGAAAGGAAGGGAGGGAGGGGGGAAGGGAGGAAGGAAGGATAGAAGGAAGGAAGGGAAGGAGGGAGGAAGAAAGGAAGGGAGGGAGGAAGGGAGGAAGAAAGGAAGGGAGGAAGGAAGGATAGAAGGAAGGGAGGGAGGAAGGAAAGGAGGGAGGGAGGAAAGGTTTTAAGTACTTCTTGAATGTAGTGGTTTCTTTGCCCACCACCAGAAATAAATGGACCTCAAATGAGTAGGACACTTGTGTCTGTACATATGAAAGCATGAAGCGAACAATGAGAGAAAAAGAAAGGTTTGGAGTGGAATTTGGAGATATTTCAGGTCTCAAGTTCTCTGGTCTAATTAAATCCAACTCTTGGCTGGACTGGAGGGTCACAGGCAAACGCACTTCTCACTAAAGAACTCACTTGGGTCAGCTGTTCCCACCTTCCAAACAAGATGAGCCTTTTAGCAGAAATAACAAGTCCTCCCAGTCCGTCCCCAACAGGACAAACAAAAGCTCCATTGGCCTAGGAAGTTGTTCATGAAATGGATAAACGGTTAAGCAACAAGCAGGAGGAGCAGAGAAACTCGATCATGAAACTGGATCATCGGCTCCCAAATGAGGAGCATTTTGAAAGCGCAGCTATCTCAGCTTGGGCACTTGGCATGACCCAAAGTTCAACTCAAAGATCAATAGAAGATTCCCTAGGATGTCTTTCACCTGTGCCACATCGGACATATGCTCCAAGAAATGAATCATCACTCAGTGGAAATAAGAGTAAATTTGAAGTCAACTGAAGTGTTTAATCAACACTGTTGGTAAAGTAAGATTCCTTCTTTCCTTCCTTCCTCCCTCCCTCCTTCCCTCCTTCCTTCCTTCCTTCCTTCCTTCCTCCCTCCCTTCCTTCCTCCCTCCCTCCTTCCCTCCCTCCTTCCCTCTTTCCTTCCATCCTTCCTTCTTCCTTCCTTCCTTTCTTCCTCCCTCCCTCCCTTCCTTCCTTCTTCCCTCCTTCCTTCCTCCCTCCCTCCTTCCCTCTTTCCTTCCATCCTTCCTTCCTTCCTTCTTTCCTTTCTTCCTTCTTCCCTCTCTCCTTCCTTCCTCACTTCAGTTATTAGCATCAACTGGCCTACTCTGCTCAAGGCACTGAGCCAGGGCTAAAGACAAAGTGAACAGCGCCTGCCCTCAAGGAGTTTAAATTCTACCAAGAGGAACAGCATCTAACCTGAAAAGCAAATACTGTACAAGCTAATTGAGGAGAGAGGAAACACCCATAACCGGGGGACCAGAAAAGGTTTTTGTAGAAGGCAGCCCAAGCTGGGCCTTGAAAGAAGCTGAGGCAAGACCTGGCTCTGGAGTCAGGGAGACCTGGGTTCAAATCCTGCCTACAAAACTTACTAGATGTGTGACCTTGGGCAAATCACTCTACCTAGCCAGCCTTCAATTCCTCACTATTAAAATGAGAGCGTTGGCCTCATTGGCTTCTGAACTCTAAATCTATGGCTCTGTGTGAGACTTTTTCTTCCCTGGGCCTCTGATCCCTCCTTTGTTAACCAGATGGCCTCCAAGGTGCCTTCACACTCTGGAGGCAGAGGTGGAAAAGGCATGCATGACACGCAGGGGACGCTGTCTCTACAAAGGCACATAGGCTAGAAACCCAGCAACTAGGTCAGTTTGGGGGCAACAAGGAATGGGGGCAGGGAATCAGGTCACATAAGGTGGGAAAGGCAGGTGGAGGCCTTTCAATGGATGTGGGGTGACCTGGCTATCAGGAAAGTAAACAAGGGCATAAACTCAAACTAGGAGGGCATCACTCAGAAATCTCCCAGGAAGGTGGATTTGCACAAATCTGCGTCTCTATCTACCCTCCCCCCTCCCAATTCCCGTCTGGACGGATGTCCAGGCTGTCAGGAGACACTTGGTAGAAAGACACTGAACCAGCTGGACAGTGAGGGCTAACATTTAAAGGGCAGAGGCTGGGAGGGAACATTTCAGCTTGGAATTCAGTTCCACGAAGGAGTGTGATCTACGTGTCCTCACCCTTTAACCCAAACCATGTGGCCACCCAAGGCTGGGCTCATGTGGAAAGAGAAGGAGGTGGGCCAAGCACTGAGCTCTCTGTTCCTTAGATTAGGACTCAATAAACAATGGGCCTGGTTTTAAACTTACAGTTTTGCCAAATGACTTTGATTTCCCTCTTATGCATCACAGTAAAAGACAAATAGTTCTTTTGCACTGTCTGGTGAGAAGCCCTTTGTCATAACAATACGTGTCGTTGTTTAGTCATTTTTCAGTCATATCCAACTCTTCCTGACCCCATTTGAGGTTTTCTTGGCAAAGATATTCTTGCCCATTTCCTTCTCCAGAGCATTTTACAGATGAGGAAACTGAGGCAAATGGGGTCACCCAGCTAGTAAGCATCTAAGGCTGGACTTGAACTCAGGTCTTCCTGACTCCAGGCCCCAGATGCTCTATCCACTGTAGCGCCACCTAGGTACATCAGGAATACACTGGCACTTAGCACAGCAATCATACCTCATCAATATTTGTCAATTAACCAACCCACCTCCCACGATTGTTGTGAGGATAAAATGCAATGATATTTGTGCTTTGCAAACTTCAAAGCACTCTAAAAAGGCTGGTCATCATTACTGTTATTGTTGTTATTGCTTTTATTAAAGGAAGTCTTTTTTTTTTGGGGTACAAATTCCTCCCAATGCTGAAATTCTGTGTAAAAAAATAAACATACAAATAAAACTTGGGGAGCGTTAGCCTGAAGGGAAGACCACAATCACTGTCCTGTACAAAAGAGATTGTCCTGGTTCTGCCTGATCCGAGAAGGCAGAGTCGGGAGCAGAGAAGGAAATGAGGTGTCATGAAAATGTCTCAACACCTAGAGTGGTCCCCAAGGAGAATGGGCTGCCCCAGGGGGCTGTAAGTCAAGTCAAGTCAGTAAGCATTTATTAAGCACCTACTATGTGCCCAGTACTGAGGTAAATTCTCAGAGTAAGATTCTTCAAGCAAAGACTGGATAGCCCCTGGTCATACATGCTGTAGAAAGCATGCTGGTTTGGGTTTGGGTTGGCCCAGACAGTCCCAGAGATCCCTCCCAGCTCTGGCATTCTGTGATCCAGTAGTTGATAAACATTTATTAAGCACCTACTGCTACATGCGAGGCACTATGCTGAGCACTGGAGATACAAAGTCAGTCCCTGTACTCATGGAACTTACAATATAATGGGGGGAGATCACACAGCGAGGTAAGCTGAAAGGGGAGGGAGCCACCTGATGAGGAGACATGCTAGAGAAGTCTCAGTCCAGGGTGGTGGGTGGAAGAACTAAAAATTCAAAGGAAATAGGAAAACTCACTCAGCCGGTGAATCACCAGCCACAGAAGACGCACTAGCACTCCTCGTCTTTCAGACTCAGGGAGAATAGAGGTGGGGAGTAGGGGGTTCCCTCACTGTGGATGTCCATCCTGTCTCCTGGGGCTCAGAAGAACCTCCAGATCCTGTCCCTGCTCTCAGGAGGCCAGACTGGCCTCTTTGCTGTCTATGTAATCAGTGACTTGCCTATGGGCACCTCCACAGCTAACTTCCTTTATAGAAGAAAAGATGGATATGTTCAGGATTCATAAACGTACCAGATGAGAGTCTTGCAATGTTGGGTGGGCTTCAGGAAGCCAGTTCTAGACTCAAGTTGATTGTAAGATAGTGGGAATTTTAAACCAGGGTCAAGCGATTTCTGATCAGCCCATGTCGGCTTTAAGCATGGACTGATGGGATGACCAGCAGGGCCTGGCATTTTTAGCATGGGGATTTTCTGAGCAACTGGGCATTCAACCTGTGGTGACTCTGAATGTTATTTTAAGGTGTCACTGCTGGGGAAAAAAACAACAGAATTTAAAAAGCCATTTCTGATTTTTAAAAGGCATCAGCAGTCACAGCATCCTGAGATGGCAGAACTCTACTAGATTTAACCGAATGCTAAACTTTTAAATGTGTAATGGTTTTCTCTGTTCAGATAGCGTCACCTTGAGATAGAAGAACTAAAATATGATGGAGTGTGAACCAACAAACTAATGAATGCACCGCCTCCTATAACCACATGGTATCCATTTTGTGCATATATATATGCATCTGTTTACTTATATCTACGCATGCTGTCTTCCCCATTAGAATCTACGCTCCCTGAAGGTAGGGATTGTCTAACTTGTATCATTGTAACCACAGTGCTGAGCACAGTGCCTGACACAGTGAGTGATTAATAAATGCTTGTTGATTGACTGACTGAAATTACAAGCTCTTCAATCACTAAGCTTTACTAAGATGTCCAAGCACTTACACAGTAGAGTACTGGACATGGGAAGCAGGAAGAACTGAGTTCAAATCCTGCCTCAGACATTTTTACCGCCTTTGTGACCCTGGGGAAGTCATGTTACCTCTTTCACCCTCAGTTTCCTCATCTGTAAAATGGGGATATTATAATAACACCTCCATCCAAGGGTTCCTGGGAGGATCGGATGAGATGATAACAGGTAAAGTGCCTCACAAATCTTAAAGGATTATAGAAACAGTTGTCATTACTGTTATTTTGAACCCTTAGACTCGGGGTTTTTTTTTTTTTAAAGCAGGTACAGCCATAGCACTAGTCTGGAGACAATTATAAGAAAGGCCATAATTCACGAAGGATCAGAAGAATCCGTCTATAAATATCCACTTGGCACATCCTGTGTTTTTGTTGAACATTTTCAAAGGCATGCTTGTGGGCAGCTTAGCTGAAAAATGCCCCCGTGAGGAACACCAAAAATACTGGTCAAGGCTCCATCTTTTTTTAGTTCTTCTGTCTCAAGGTTATGGCATCTGGATTCAGAGCACCATTACTAATTCCAGAGACTGCCCCTAAAATCTAAAACAAATGTTTGTTTTTTTCTAACTTGGGCAAAAGAAGGCATTCAGATTTTTTCCACTTGCTGCAAAGTTTTTAATGTCTTCATGTGAATACAGTATGTGCAATTTTTCCTTTCCCCTGAAGCAGAAGATCTTAACCTTTTGTGTACCCTGGAACCCTTGGGCAGCAGGGTGGTAAAGCCTCTGGACCCCTTCTCAGAATCCTGGTCTGAAATGCATACAGTGAAATACACAAGATTACAAGGGAAACCAATTACGTGGTTCAGTCATTTTTTAGTCTCGTGTCCAATGCTTCAAGACCCCATTTAGGGTTTTCTTGGCAAAGGTACTGGAGTGGGGTGCCATCTCCTTCTCCAGCTCATTTTACAGATGAGGAAACAGAGACCAACAGGGTTAAGTGACTTGCCCAGGGTCACGCAGCTAGGCAGCTTCTGAGGTAAGATTTGAACACAAGAAGATGAGTCTTCCTGATTCCAGGGCTGGTGCTTTATGCACTAGGACGCCATCTAGCTGCCACAGTATAAGCCAATTATACTGAAATGCAATTATCAAGATATTCAGAAAATGAGTTTGTGGAGACCAGTTCAAGAACTTTGCTCTAAAGATAATTCAGTGGGTGAACAAAGCATGCCCTGGGGTGATCTTCTAGAGTTTGTTGGGATGGTGAGTGGCAAACCTGAGAGGTCCCAGGGACAGGGGCACAACAGGTAGGTATGACCCCCCTCCCCCCCGGACCAGCACCCAGTGAGCCCCTGGCACAAGGCAGAGCAGAGGATTTTACATGGGTGGCCTGAAATGTGTCACAAAAAGCCTCTTTGATAAGGTCGCCGCAGACAAGCCCCCGTAACAAGCTCCAACTTGATCAGGCTCCTTGTTGCTAAGCGTGTCTTTCATGCCTCTCCACTGACCAATAGGGAGTAAATAAAGTGGGTTCCGTGCTACACCCACGCCAATGCACATCTCACGGGAAGCACCGTCCAGATCGAGGCACAAACCCGTTATATAAATACTGTGAAGAGCCGGGGACCCCACCACAACGAGTGGGCTGAGAAAGGAATCTGCTTCAAGCATCGGGCGCTATTTTGGGAGGGTGGGGAGGAGCTCAAACACCACCGTAGGGCAGGGACTGAAACCCACAGCTGAGCCCACGCAGTCGAGTGCCGAGGGGCTGACTCTCGTGCTGGGCCGCTGCCAGCTGTGACGTCTGGGCCAAATGAAGCCGAGGGGTGGAGATATAAGAGGTGATGAGATGCTGACCGACAAGGGTGGGTGTGGAGGGAAGAGGAGGGCAGCCTGGGCCCGGCAGATGAATGAGACCAGCTGGGGAGGCGGATGGCTGTGGGTTCAAGGGGATTCTGTGAGGCTAGGGAGACATCTCCCCAAGAGAGACAAGAGCGACAATGTGGTCTGTTGGGCACCTGCCCCTTAAAGAGAAGAGACCAGGAGATAGCCCTGTCCTCGGTAAAACATCCTTAGGACATAAAAAGGCAGGAGGAGGATAGCTGAATGGACACCAGCCTGGGGAACACACCCAGAAATGGCCGAGTGAACAAAGCCACTTCTTATAGGAAGTAAGGCATAGTGGATAGTGTGCTAGATTTAGAGTCACCAAAGCCTGGGTTCAAATCCTGCCTCTGACACGCACCAGCTGTGTGACCCCAGGCAGTTCACTTAACCACCTTGGACCGAAATTTCCTCATCTGTCAAAGAAATGAATTAGACTAGAGCAGGGTGGGGAAGTGTGGCCTCTAGGCCACACGTGGCCTTCTAGGTCCTTAAGAGAGGCCTTTTGACTAAATCCAAGTTTTAGAGAACAAGATTAAGACTACGGAGATAGTCACATATGACATTTGACGGGGTCACAGGTCAGACTTTGAGAGCTGAAAGAGGCCACCTCGTCCCAACCCCTCATTTGACAGATGAGGAAACTGAGGCCCAGGGAGAAAAAGGGCTCCTGATCCCACAAGTCGTCAGTGGAAGAGCCAGGTTTTGAACCCAGGTCCTATGACGCTGAAGCTAAAGCTCGCTCTGCTCTAACACTGCAGCAAAGAAACAAAATGAAAAGCTCTCAAGAAAACCGTGTGGTCACCTGCCCAAGGCTGCGATGCTGACCCCGCAGGGTCGAATCCTCCAAATCCAACGATATTGTCAGTTTCCCAAGGGCAAAGGTCAGCTCTTCCTGACCGGGGGGGGGGGGGGGGAGGGGCAGTAGAGACACAGAAGAATGGCCTGGCCCTCCCTGCCTCGCAGGCCTGTGGCAGGTTATTCCCCCTTCCTTACCCACTCTCCACGTCAGTCACACCGGCTTGCTAAATGTACAGCAACGCCTTTCCCTCTGACCATGTCTGGAAGGCACTCATTCCCGTCTCATCCCTGCACTGCAGGAGCCATGGTATTGTCATGTTCAGTTGTGTCTGACTCTCTGTGACCCCATTTCTGGTTTTCTTGGTTTGCCATTTCCTTTTGCAGCTCATTTTACAGATGAGCAAATGGAGGCGGACAGGGTGAAGTGACTTGCCCAGGGTCACAAAGCTAGTAAATGTCTGAGGCTGGATTTGAGCTCAGGAAGATAAGTGTTCCTGACTCGAGGCCCAGCGCTCTGTGCACTGAGCCACCTAGCAGTCCCAATAGAGGCTGGAGCTTCCTTCAAAAAACAGCTTTGGGACCGCCTCCTCCTCCAGCACACCTTTCCTCTAGAAGTCTTTAGCTCTCGAAATGACCTTGTCATGCTTTGTATACCCTTTGTATTAACTGATACGTTGATACATTATTATATGTTACATTAATTTTAATTAATATAATAAGCAATATTGTAATATTAATGTATTTTATATCTATATGTATATATATATATAATATTCTTTGTAATTCTACTTGTAGTCCCCCAGGAGAATATCAGCAGCCTGAGGGCAGGGACTGGTTCATTTTTGCTTTGCTATCCCCAGTGTCTAGCACAAAGCCCAACATATAGGAGGAACATAATAATGCTTAGTGATTGATGTCCTCTTCCAGTTGAAGGTAAACTCCTTGAGGGCAGGAGCAGTTTCATTTCTGTGTTTTTATCCCCAGGAATGGCAGAGTCCTTGGTACAGGGTAAACTCTTTTCTTCTTCTTCTTTTTTGTGTGTGAGACAATTGGGGTTAAGTGACTTGCCCAGGGTCACACATCTAGTAAGTGTCAAGTGTCTGAGGCTGACGTGGTAAACTCTTAATAAAAGCTTGCCAGATTTATCTGAATTTCTTTTTCTTTTTTTCTTCTTCTGCTTTTTGGTGAGGCAATCAGGGTTAAGTGACTTGCCCAGAGTCACACAACTAGTAAGCGTTAAGTGTCTGAGGCCGGACTTGAACTCCAGGGTGGAGTGCTATCCACTGCACCACCTAGCTGCCCCCTGAATTTCTAGAAGTCCCACCTTTTCCAAACTCTCCTCTCCTCTGGGGGCGGAGAAGAAGACTGTCTCTGGCTGCCCTGGGCTTTAAACACCGTCCCGACCGAGCCCGGAGCCTGCAGCTGTTGGATCGCCTGGCATTCCCAAATCATCTCCATCCCAAGGACATGGGAAACAAACTGTCCTTATTTGTCCACCAGGGAGCCAGGCAGAAAGTAGGCGGAAATCAATATTCCCTTGGGAATCCCGTCCCTAGGAGAACAAATGCTTCCCCTCCCACCTGCAGGCATGGCTACCTTGGGAATTCCTTCTGCACAAGAATAACGGCCAAAAGATGTGGCCGGGTGGGACAGAAGGCAGGGAGGGCAGCGGGGAGAAAAGGCAGTGGTGCTTGATGCCTGGAGGAACCGAGGCAGAGGCGGGGGAGGAGGAGGACAAGCTGGGTTTTAGAAGGAAAAAATCCCGGAGCCACATTTGCATTTCTTTTGGTGGAGCACTGCCCTCTTTCCCAGCTTCAAGAGGGGATCCCTCGGCCCGAAGGCGGAAGGCAGATGACTCTGTGCCCTAAGTTTCAGTCACTCGCACCGTCTGTCTCAGGACGCACTGCTCAGAATCAGTGTAGACTCCAGGGAAAGCTCGGTCCCGTTCAGCACGCTGGACGGCAATCCTCGGTTTCTTCCTCTGCAAGACGAGAGGGTTGGATGAGATGCCCCCCGAGGTCCCTCTCTGGTCCAGACCGATGACTCTCTGACGCTACTAACCGGGTGGCTTTGGACGTGTCACTTTCTTCCCTAGGCCTCAGTTTCCTCAATGGTTAAATGGAGGGATTGCAGTAGAGGGCCCCTCAGATTCCTCCGAGCTCTAGACCTCTGCCCCTTCAACACTAACTCACTCGGCCTCTGGAAGTCAGTCTCCTCGACGGCAAGAACACGGGCTTGGCACAAGACGGCCTCTGCTGTGTTCCTGGCGGCTCCGGATCTCTGAGCTCTGTTCTAGAGCAGAGGAAAGAGTCCAGAACCGGGCCCCCCGCGCCCGCTCCGCCAGCGCCTGCCGGGCCCGTCAGTCCCAGCCCCGGAGCCGTCGTCTCCTCGGCTCTAAAGCGAGGAGGCAGGGAGGTCGCTGCCGAGGCGGCCCCTGGCCTCGTTGCTCAGGGAGCCTCTCGCGAAAGCTGGGCAGAGGGGGAGGAAGGGAAGCCAAGGCACTGGCCGAGAGCCGACTCCTCCGTGAGCTCAGTCTCCCGGGCAGGAAGTTACCACTCCCCCTTCCACTTTTCCAAGTTCTTTCACAGACCCAGGCCAAGAAAGCGTTTCCAAACATCACCTCGAGTTCTAGACGCCGCAGCTGTCACTCCGCTCCGTGAGGACGCTGGCAAAGCCACCCAGCTTTCAGAAGCAGCTCCCGCCCCCTCTGAAATACGCCTCGACCAGAGACACGGCCCAGGCACAGCCAGATGGGCTCGGGAGGGCGGCCGTTCCCCCGCCCCGCTCCCGTCCCCTGAAGACTTTCTAAAACGGGCCAAATCTTGACTCTCGGGCAAAGCTGCCCCCGGGTGGGAGCCACTGCTTCTTTCTCTCATCTGTCCCTTCATTGACACGTCTACATAAGCATAAGCAAGTTCAGGCTCTGAACACAGGCATCACCGCTTGTATACCACCAAGGGAGTTCACTCTGCCTCCCTCGCCCATCCTGTTCTCCCCCTGCCCCCTGGCTCTCTCCCCTCCAAGCAGTGCAACATACTGATGCCAAATGAGTTTTCCATCAAACAGCCACAACCTTACTCAAAACCTTCAATGGCTTCTTACTGTCTACACAATACAGTCTAAACCCTTTAACCTGGCATTCAAGGCCTTCCAAACTCTTATCTCCAAATGACCTCTTCCAGGCTCTCTCCTGCCACTCCTATACATGAAACATCCACTCCAGTCGGCCAATCCCCCAAATACAATTTGTGCATTCTCACTTTTATCCTCTTGTCCACAAAGCTCCTCTAGTCGGAAATATCCTACCCTGTCTCCTCCATTCCAGACTCGGCTAAAGCCCCACCATCCCTGGGAGGCTTTGCCTCCATGATTTCCATGGCAAGCAATTGCCCCCCCTTTCCCTAGCACAGGGATTCTTAAAAGATTTCAGGGGGTCCACGAATATGGATGAGAAAAAAAGGGACTTCTTGATTTTTACTCATCTCTAACTAAAATTTAGTGTTTCCTTTAACTGTTTTAAAACATTATTCTGAAAATAATTCTTGTTATTCTCATTATTCTGAGAGTGCCCAGGCTTTGGCAGACTGACAGAGGGGTCCTAACAAAAAATCGGCAAGAGTTCCCACCCTAGACCCAAGAAAGGCTGCAATATTCAATGAGCACTTACCATTCACACAGGGACATACTCATCAAAGCTTACAAAGGGGAGGGGCAGCATTTACACACAGTACCTACTGTGTGTCAGACACTGTGCTAAGCACTTTACAAATACTATCTCATTTGATCCTTGCAATAATCCTGCAAGGTAGGTACTATTATTATCCCCATTTTACAGTCAAGGAAACTGAGGCAAACAGAGGTTAAGTGACTTGCCCAGGGTCACAGAGTAAGTGTCAAAGGGCAGATTGGAACTCAGTTCTTCCTGACTCCAGGTCCAGCACTCTATGCATTGTGCTAGCAGCCTAAAAATGCACCTAGACTCTTGGGACACCCTTTAGAGTCAGACTCAGAACTGGGCCAATGATTTCACTGGCCTAGGGAATCAGCAGGTGAGGAAGTTCCCTCCACTGAGGCAGGCTAATGCCTTCTCTACTATTTATAATCTTAAGAGCTGCCCAGACTTGTCCAGGGTCACGGAACCAGTATGTGTTGGAAAGAAGACTTGAACTGGGGTCTTCCTGCACTATGCCACACCTCCTCTCAGGATATTCACACGTGTGTATACACATATCTATGTATGTGTGTGTGTGTGTGTGTGTGTGTGTGTGTGTGTTATCTGCCCAACCAAACTATAAAACTCCTTGAGATCAGGAATTGCCTTATGCTTCTTTGATCCTGCAGAAAGTTTAGCTCAGAGCCCTCTCTTCGGTAAGGATTTGATTGATTGACAAAAAATGTCAAATTCACCATTAATACAAGCATCACCATTCATCAGTTCCATTGAGCGAATGAACTCTTTTCCAATTGAATCACACGTTCCTTGCACAGCCATCCAGAAGTAAGCAGCACCACCAGCCGTCACTGTTCTCTGGGATGTCCTTCTAAGGAGAGCGCCAGTGGATTTAACCTTTCCTCGGAGCACAGATTTAAAGACCCATATTATCTTGATTGCTTTCTGCTGTAACCTTTCCAAAACAGTCTTCCGAGCCTTCTCAGAATTTCTATATAGAGTGACTGCTACAATTTAACTCATTCAAAGATGATGCTTACAAAGGCCAGATGTGAAAACAGATGTCACCTAAGCTTTGTAGATGCTTAATAGTTATACCACGAAGCCTATTGATCTGTGGGCCACTTCCCAAAGATGGGTCACTGTGAAATTAATACAGGAACCAAAAGCAAAACTACCTACAACATCAACAAAGACGATGGCAGGTTGGTGGCACTATGGATGGAGCACCGGGCTTGGAGTCAGGAAGGTGTTGTTAAGTTGTTTTTCAGTTGTGTCTGACTCTCTGTGACCCCATTTGGGGTTTTCTTGGCAAAGGTACTGGTTTGCTGTTTCCTTTTCCAGCTCATTTGACAGATGAGGAAACTGAGGTAAACAGGGTGAAGTGACTTGCCCAGGGTCACACAGCCAGTAAGTATCTAATGCCAGATTTGAATTCATGAAGATGAGTCTTCCTGACTCCAGGCGTAGTGCTCTGTGCACTACGGTGCCACCTACCTTTCTGTGGGAGTCAGGAAGACTTGAGTTCAATTCCCGCCTCAGATACTAGCTGGCTGTGTAATCCTGAGGCCAGTCATTAATGTCCCTCTGCCTCAGTTTCCTTGTGTGTAAAATGACGGGAGTTAGACTCAACCTATTGAGTTCCTTCAAGCTCTAAATCTGTGATCCTAAGAAAACTTCATTTAAAAACAAAATGTGTCTAGCCCACTAGATGCAAATACAACATACGAAAGTCCATATTTATGGGAAAAGAGTTTACAAAAGAATTTATCCCTGGACTCCTCCCCCTTTTAAAGAAAAGATTTTAATTTATACTGTGGTTTTTTTCATGATCTATATTTCCCCCTTTATATCTCCTCCTCTCCTTTCAGAGAGTTATTCTTTATAACAAAGAATTTTTTTTAAATAGGAAAAAAAAGAAATTTGGCAAAACTGATCAACACATCAGAAAAATCTGACATTACACACAATGTTCTACACCCACAGGAATCCATAAGCAGAGATATTTTGTCTTCTACCCTCTTTGTGGCCAAGTTTGTGCTTGATATTTTTGCAACATTGTTTCAATTATATTATAGTGATTACTTTTTTCATCTACATTGTTGCAGTCATTGTGCATATTGTTTTCTTGGCTCTGCATCAGTTCACTTAGTCTTCTCATACTTCCCGCACTTCTCTGTCCTCGTCTTGGATGCTTCTTCCAGCACAGTGAGATCCCGTACGTTCACATACCTCAATTTGCTCAGTCATTCTCCAATGGTCTGGCATCTACTCAAGGTCCAGTTCTTTAATACCATGAAAAGTGCTGCTATAAGTATTTTGGCGAATAGTTGGATGATGAATTATACAGGTGCTTCAAACGACCAATGTTTAATGGCAGAATTGCACAGAATAGTGGGGTTTTTTTTTGTTTTTTGTTTTTGTTTTTGTTTTTAATCTTTTAATAAATGTCACCCTTCATCTTGTAATGTTTCACAGAACTTAGAGCTGGAAGGGGCTTAGAGATCATCCAGGTCAATTCAATCAACATACCAAACTTTTATTAAGCACCTACAGTGTGCTAGGAGCTGAGGATGTAAAGACAAAAATAAAACACACCTGCCTTCAGGGAGCTTATGTACTACTGGGGAAGGTTATAACATGCAGTCAGATAAATAAAAACAAAGAATATGCAAAGTATTTTCGAGAGAAAAAGGGCCCAAACTGTTCCATGATGACTCTCAGAATAAAATACAGAATGATAAAATACAATGAATTAATAAATGGTTTTAGATGAATATGTATTTAATTCATCTATCCGTATCTGGAAAAAAATGGTAATGTACATATAGTGAGACATCTATTTAGGTGACAGAAAATGTGTTTATTTATTTATGAACTCATGGATCTCAAATTATCAAGTCAACAAGCCTTTACAAATACAAATAGGACAACAGTCCTTGCCCTCAAGGAGCTTACATCCTAACGGCAGAAGATAACACATAAAAGGGGGCTGATAAGAGGGGTGGGAGGGAATTTCTCTTAGTAGAGAAAGTCAGCAGTGTAGCCTAGAGAGGAATGAAGACAAGGCTGGTCTGAGCCTCATCCTTAAAATGAAGGTTCTAGGAGGAACCGGCCAATTAGAGAGAAACCAAAGGGAGGAAGATGACTTCCAATAGTCTAGGAATGGAAGAATACCTGAACATTAAATCCATGCCCTGTCAGAGGTTTATAGCCCAGAGGCTGGAAACTAATGTACTGTCAATCAAACCATTTGGCATTTATTGTGCACCTAACATGTACTGGCATTGTGCTAAGTACTGGGAAACAGACAAAAGTGAAAGTCACCGCTCTCAAGGGGCTCCCTTCCTACTGGAGAAAAACAAGATGTACCTGGGTAACTAAATACAAAATATATACTCATTCATTTGCTCATTCAGCAAGTGCTTATTAAATACCTCCTGTATGCAAGACACTGTGCTAGGAGCTGGGAATCAGACAGAAGTGAGATAGTCCTTGCCCTCGAGGAGCTTACATTCAAAAAAGGGAAATAATATATGCATAAATGGGCACAGACAAAAGAGACTTAACAAATCTATTTCTCCAGATATCATAGTTTTTCTGAAGGACCCTCAGGCTGTAGGCAGATGGTTTTGCTTACAGCTAGACCACATACTTCAGGACTGTTGTTGATATGTTAGCACTACTCACTAATTTGCAACTAATGCCACAGAAATCTCTGCTACAAATAAACTTCCACTCTGATGGAGAACACCATCGGCCAGAATTCCTTAAATGAAGCCATCTGTTCTCTCCGCTCTGCAAAAATGTGGATTTTGTTGCTGTCGCTGCTTCCTGAGTGAGTCTGTTTTGGGTTTTTTTTTACTGTCTGCGTTCCTGAACAAAATGCACAATGAGCATTTCCTATCCAACTGCCCGAGCTCTATCGCTCTCTTGGCCAATGACAGCCCTAGAAAGAGAGAAGTCTTCTTCCAGCAAACATAAAAGGTGCAGCACACATCTGAACGTGCTTGGGATGCTGAGGTCATTGTTCTCTGACCTCTCTCTTATTACTCACTCCTTAAAATTGGAATATTGCATAAGCAACAAGCAGGACACCACAAGAGGGGCTATGTACTCACAGGGTACTCTACATCAGCAAAAGCTAAAACAGGTAAAATATGTCTTTTTACCCATAGCATTTTATTCATGGAACCATTTCCTCCATGACAGATCTCCTTAGTGGTAGAGGGTCTATAGTGGGAATATAAGCTCTGGCCAGTCCTACAAGGATGGAGAGGATATTTTAGTACAAGCCCAGAGAGAGTCTGAGTTAGTTAACAAGGACCAGCCTGGGTAAGGGTTGAGATGCCCAACAGGTGTTAAATGGGTAGGGAAAGCAATAGAGGTAAGGCTACATCTGTGATTTCATACAGAGCTCTAAGATTGCTGGGGAACCTCTGGCTTCGAAGCCACCTGTAGCCCTTTAGATCCTCAAGTGCAGCTCTTTGACTGAATCCAAACTCTTAAGTTTGGCCTTAAGTTTGGTAGGGAAACTCCAGACGGGGAAACTCCCTTTACCAACTCAGGTCAGCATATTTTTTTTTTTTTTTGCAACTTAGAGCCTTTATTGTCTCTCTCTTCCACTGCCCCCCTCAATTTAATAAGAAAAGAAAAACAAAAAATAAAAGTCCCATAACAAACTCGGAATAGTCCAGCAAAGCAAATTCTCACATAGGCTATGCCCAAAAATATATGCCTGAGTCTATATTTTAAGTCTGTCAAGTCACTGACAGAAGACAAGAGGCACGTTTCCTCATCAGTCTTCTGAATGTACTGCCCTGATCAGAGTCCCAAGACCTTTCAGAAAGTTTTTCTTTTTTTGTTTTTTTTTTTTGGTTTTTTTTGTGAGGCAATCGGGCTTAAGCGACTTGCCCGGGGTCACACAGCTAGTAATTATCATGTGTCTGAAGTTGGATTTGAACTCAGGTCCTCCAAGTTTTTCTCTATAATGTTGTTCTGAATGTATAAACATTCTATTTCTGCTGACTTCCCTCTGCATCAGTGCATAACAGTCTTCCTAGTTTTCACTGAGAGAGTAGAAAGGGAATAAGCATTTATATAAGTGCCTTCTATGTTTTAGGCACTGTGCTAAGTTACAAATATTATCTCACTGGATCCTCACAACCACCCTGAGATGTAGGTGATTTTATTAACCACATTTTACAGAGTTAAGTGACTTGCCCAGGGACACACAGTCAGTAACTATCTGATACCACATTTGACCTCAGGTCTTCCTGACTCTGAAGCCAGTACCTTGTCCACCATGCCCCCAGCTGCCTCATTCAAATGGTCCAGTTCATCATTTCTTATGGCACAACAGTACTTACTCCATTTCAGTCACAGACCACAATTTATTTAACCATTTGCCCCAAAGAAGAACATCTCTTTAATTTCTGATTTTTTGCTACCATGAAAAGAGCTGCTATAAATATTTTTACACACAAAGGTCCTTTTCCTCTTTCTTTGATCTCTCTAGGGGCATAGCTGAATGTGTCCATAGCTGAGTTGGTCACTTTTGTTATAAAGATGATTCCAAATTACTTTCCAGACTGCCTACACCAATTTCCAGCTCCACCAATACCATACTAATGTACCGTGGTCACTAGCTGGACGACTCTGGTCAGGTCACTATTCTGTGTCTGCCTCAGTTTCCTCAACTGAGGAAACTACCTCTCAAGGTTGTTGTGAGGATCAAAAAAGATAATATTTATAATGCACTTTGCAAACCTGAAGTGCTATATAAATGCTAGCTGTCATTATCATTATTATTAATATCATTATTATACAAGGCTGCCTCACACTCCTTTGTGAATGTAGATTTCATAGTTCTGCTGAGAGCTTGATGGCAGGGTTTTTTCCCCCTGTCTACATATGAAGGTTTTCACAAGACTTGGCAACACTCACAAAGACTGAACTGTCCTGCCAGTCTGACTCTCAGGTCAGTGTTCTTTCTACGCCACCATATTTCCTAACATTGTAGGCGATCTGGGTAGCTCCTTGGCACAAACACATAATTTTAAAGAGCTGCTGTGGAACTATAGGAAAGACTGATCACTGTAGCAGACACTGAGTAATTCAGGATTGGTGGGAACATAGGAGAAGGCTGACAGGAAGCCGGGCCGCTTCCCGGCCCCTGCCTCCTGCCCTCCCAGATCCTCAGGTCACCTTGGGAACCCAGAGCGGGGTGGCCTGCAGGACTTCCTCCCCACCACAAGCACCTGGAGAGCCTTTGAAAGCAAAAGTGTATCCTAATGATGTCCCTTTTCCAAAGAAAGTGTTAGCACAGGACTCAGAGCACTCCAGGCATTGAAACCCAGAGTAAGAAAAACAGGACAACCAGAGAAAATGTGCCGCCATCAAGGACACCGTGGAACATTCACTTCAGGATTAGCTATGGCTGTAGCCAGAGCAGCCCCAAAAAGCTAAGGATATCCAAGAAAGAAATAAAGGCTCAAAGACACCTGGGACCCAGGGTTCGAGCTGGAAGGGGCCAGAGAGGCCATCTGTCCAATGGAGCATCTCGTAGAAGATGCAACACAAAAGACCACGCCCAACTTTAGGGACAACAGGATAGAGGCCCATCAGTAACCTTTCCTGACCTAAGATGCATGTGCTCAAAAGGTCTAAGGCCATACTTCTCTTTAGATTTCTACAATTCATATTTTCCACTAATTTGGACTGATTTTTATTGTAATTCAACTGAACTCACCACAGCGCCTGGCACAATGTTGTTGTTGTTCTGTCTTGTCTGACTCTTTGTGACTCCATTTGGGGTTTTCTTGGCAAAGATACCGTAAAGGTTTGCCATTTCCTTTTCCAGCTCATTTTACAGATGAGGAAACTGAGGCAGACAGGCTTAAGTGACTTGCTCGGGGTCACACAGCTAGTAAGTGTCTGAGGTCAGATTTGAACTCAGATTTTCCTGACTATTCACTGTGCCACCTAGCTACCCAAACTGAGGCTTGGAAATGTTAATGACTTGGCCCATGGCGATCTGGTGCTAAGTGGCAGGGGTGAGATTTGAACCCAAGCCTCTCCCGACTCTGAGGCCAGGACTCTTTCCACTGCACCAGGAATCCTTCCATTAAACTCCTTCTCCCATTGTTTCGTCCAAATCAAATGAGACAGGTAGGTGTGGCGGCCAACCTTAGATCCTCAATGGACTCAATTCAAATACACATCCTACTTCAAGCAGGAAAGGTTGAGTGTGGACCCAGTGCTGGGCTGTCTGAGTGTCCCACCCCTCCCTGGAATGGGAGCATCGACTGGATCCTTGATTCACCTAATAACCAACACCAACGATACTTGGAAGTGAAAAAAAAAAAAAGAATCATCTGAAGGATGAGAGCCGGACCTAGGACCTTCCCTATCTACAGTGAACCATCATGGTAACCCAAAAGACCAAGTGGCCGTGCCACAGAGGTGAAGAATTAGGCCAAGAGGGGACTAGGGAAATGGTGCTTCTGACGCTCCCTGGAGGCCCAACCTGAGGCCTCCATCAAGTATGGCATCAATCAAGCCTCCATCAAAGTTTGGTGGGAGATGAGGCCTCCGAGCCTCCACGTCTATAGTTTTAAGGATTGCAGGCACTTTCCTCACAGTGGCCCTGAGAGGAAGGCGGCAAAGAAAGATCAACCTGGAGATTTCAATCTGCCCTTCACTCAATAACCCCTCCTCGGCGCCGGCCCAGGGATGCACTCCCTCCAACCCAGGCTGCCTGTCTTTGCTCACTGCTGGCCTTACGGGCTCCCTGCCATAGTTAGCAGCAAAATCCCTTCAAAGGAAAAGTCATGTCTAAGAATGTAACGACAAGGGAACCCCTCGCCATTAATTAAATTAGTGCATTCCCCTAAAATACAAGAGCATCTCCTGGTTAATGACAAGAAACGTAAGAAAGCCCGTGACTAAATTCCCCTTCCCTCATGAAGAAGTAATGATTCACGGCTGATCATCCAGGCCTGCCTTCCCTCTCTCCCCTCTTTGTTACAGAACAGGAAACTGAAGCCAGGAGAAGGGAAAAGGTACACAATAGTGTAAACAGGCAAGCCCTATTCCATGTTTGTCTTTTGCATTTCTGGTGTCTAGACTGGCACACAGTAGGCATTTAATAACTGCTGGTTGAATGATGAATTGATTCGAACTTGTGTCCATCAACTGCTACTCTGCTCTCTCCCCCACTGCTACCAATGACCTGAGCTCAAATCTGCTAAGAAACCTTCTAATCTCTGGCAGGTCTAGCCAAATGGGAAAGGCTTTGAGTATAGGCCAGGCAATGCCCCAGTCTAGGATGATCAGCCTAGGTTTGGAAAGGCTCGTCCTCAAAAGGTGGGCCTTGTCTGCTATCCAAGACACGGAGGACACTAACAGAAATATAGTGTTCTACAAAGCTGAAAAAACTGCACCGAGACTTTTGGGACACCCTGTGGAAGAACCAACCATTCCCCAGAAGATAAACAGCCAAAGGATATGAACAGATCTCCAAAGAAATGAAAACAATTAACAACCATACAAAAGAAAGACCCAAACCACTAATAATAAGAGAAATGGAAATCAAAATGACTCTGAGGCTTCACCTCACACCCAGAAAGAAGTCAAAAGATGGAAGTAGTCAAAGTTGGAAGGGTTGTAGAAAGCCAAGTACCTAAATACATTGTTGGTGGAGCTAGGAATCAGTACTGCCAATCTGGAAAGGAATTTGGAATGATTTGGAAAAAAAGTGTATTTGGGAAATATTGCACTACTAAGTATACACATCCAAGGAGAGATCAATGACAAAAAAGAAGAACCTCCCAAAAATACTTATAGCAGCATTTCTTGGAGTAGCAAAGAACTAGAAATAAAGTAGATACATGCCCATCCATTGAGGAATGGTTGAACAGATTATAGTATACAAATAGAATGAAATATTACCATGACATAAGAAACAATAATTATGGAGAATTCCAAGAAACAGGAAGATTTATATGAACTGATTCAAAGTGAAGTAAACAGAACCAGGAAAACAACGTGTGTATATATATATATAGATACATATATATCTATATATATCTCTCTCTCTATATATGTATAAAATGACTATTGAATGAGATAATATTTTTAATAGTGCTTAGCACAGCATCTGCACACAGTAAGCACTTAATACATGCTTATTTCTTTTTCTTCCCTTCCTACAACAATGACAATGGAAAGAACACGTGGAAAGTGAATGCTGTGAAATTGCAATGACCAAGTCTGGCCCCCAAGAGGGCTATGAGAAGGCATCTCCCCTTCTTCGCAGAGTTGGGGGACGATGGACGTGGAATGCTATACATATAACATCAGACTTTTGTGATACCTTGGTCAGTTTTACCAAACTCTTTTTTTCTCTTTTTTATTCTTTGTCATATGGGATGACTCGCCGAGAGGTAAAAGATTATATTGTGAAATGTAGATGACATAAAAATAAAGATAGCAATAAAAGTTGATTTATAGAAAAGGTTGAGCCCAGTAATTAATTTTTTTCATCCATCTATCTACTAAAATGGAGAAGGGTTTTAATCTCTATTGGTAAAAGTTATGTCCATTCTAATAAAATTAGACCTCTTTTTTTAGAACTGATGTGAGCGAGCAGCACAGTCTATTCCCTTAGATGGCAGTGAGGTTCAGCCAACAAAATGGTCTAGGGGAAGGAAGGAGGGTCATACAGTGAGATATGTAGGTGATATAAAGAAATAAAAATTCATTTGAAAATAATTGGGCAAGCCACATGGGATATGGATTCAGTTTTTATTCTGTCCTCATGTGTCATGGTCTTATACTCATTTTTATTTCCATCTGAATTCTCTCCAATGTGCCAATAATATCTAGTACATTAGCACCACTATTAACTTGGTCCAAATGTTTTCAATGATTCTCAGCAGAGAACAGTAACACACACCAGCAGTGCTTTTCTGCTGAAGCCAAGGCTAAGGAAGGGTAGCTATTTATTTCCTCCCAGTCTTCTAACGTTCCTATATTCCTTCAGTCCTACCCTGACCCTCATGGATGATGGGTAAGACCCCACAGGAGAACTGAGTATAAACAAGCCCCTGGTTACTGTGGTTACTGCAGTCCCCTGGCACTGCCCCTAGACCCCAGCCCAGCAGCAGGAAGGGAGGCAGCCATCCTGCTCTCTTCACCTGGGCCAAGTGGTGAGAGCAGAATCACTCACCTCCCGATTCAGTCTCGACTTTTATATTTTATATTTCATAGTCCAGACACTATTTTAGATCAGCACAGTCCTAAGAAATGAAGAAACAACATTGAGAACATGGTGGAAGGGTCAAGCATGGGGGTGGGAGGGAGGGCAATTATAACTGAGCACCATAAAAGGATTTGAAAGCACCTTCACGTTAGCCATTCGAAGCAAGCGACCTTGGCTGAAAGATGGATAAACTACAATGCACATTGTAGAGAATCCTCTCTACCACATTCATTCCTGCAACACAAGAGCAGAGCAGCTCTGTTCCGCTTCTGAGTACTCTAGTACAAGGAAGGCAGAAACACACTGGTCAAAGACAGCTTCCTTTGCGAAGGTGGAATTGTGCCGTCCATTTATACCAGGGCTGCCATGAGAGCCGGAGCCCACGCCCATGGGCTCGGCCCACATCCCAACCTTACACAGCCCAAACGTTCTGGGGCTCACAAGTAGCTATTCCTACCCTTGGGGTCTGGGCAACCAGCCTGCTGCTCATTCGGAATATTAACGCCACTGCCGCATTCTTCTCCCTCGGAACCTCAACTTCTCCATTCTGGGGCTGACGGCGCTAATTTAGTCAATGTTATTTTTTAAAATAAATTTCTATTCTTTTTTAAAAAACGTTGAACTTTAAATATCCGTAAAAAGAACATTTGTGTACACAGAGCAGAAAACAAAAAGGGGATTCTTTATGAAAGTGTGAATCTCCATTTACCACTTGCTTTATTTAATTAGATAAAAAAAATTCATTCCCAGATCAACTCACTCCCCTACTAGCTGCCTAGCTTCCTCCTTCCCCATCCACTTTAGGTGTTGCCTTTCCATACTTGAATATAAGCTCCTTGAGGGGAGGGACTGTCACACTTGCTTATGTTCCTGCCCTCAGCGCTTAATGCAGTGCTTGGCACATAGGAAACGCTTAAGGAATGGCCTTCCTTCTTTCCTCCTTTCCTCATCCCTTCCTTCCTTCCTTTCTTCCTTCCTCTTTCTTTTTTGTTTCTTTCTTTCCTTCCTTCCTTCCTTCCTTCCTATTTTCTTTCCTTCCTTCTTTCCTTCCTAACTTCCTTCTCTTCCTTCTTTCTTTCCTATGTATCCAAATTCTACACGTTACTTTCAAAACCATCCTGTTGGTCTAGCTTTCTTCTGAACTACTTCCTTCAGTTCTTTTCTCTATACAGTTTTTTCAAACATAGCCTTCTTTTTGGTTTACTCAAGGTAAATTAACCCCCAAGCCGGTTGGTTTTCTCTCAAAGCTAGTCTGAGCAATCGAACAGCTGACGTTTCAGAGAAGCTATTTTGAGCTTGGATATCTGAGTGTCTCTAACCATCTAGATTGATGTCCAACGCCTGGTGGCCTCATGCTATTAGCCTGTTGACCTGACTTCCCCCCCCACCCCCACCCCCACCCCACAAGGGACACAAACATGCTTACATTATGGGAACAGACCTAGACAGAGAAGTAGCCGCTGACATCATTTATCGCAAAATTCACAGAGAAAGCACAAAGAGTCTTGCATTCTTCTGACTACTGATAAAAGCCTCAAGTTAGAAATGCCTTTCAGAAAGCAAGGCCACACCAGTGTGTGGAAGGAATGAAGAGCCTGACTCTATATGGCTAAGGATTTCTCCGTCCTCGTCCACCTGTTCGGCTTGGACGGCAGAAGCCTGAGGTCTGCAGAGATCTCAGTAAAGAGGAATGCGGCCTCTCTGGCCATGGATAGTCACCGTTCCACTCGGGCACTTCTTAGCCTTTCTGGACGGTGGTGCTATGATACCTCCCCTGCCCCCACCTGGGGCTGGGGCTGGGGCTATTTCTGGTTGTATTAGGGCTATTTCTGGCTTCCCCTCCAAACCCAATGGAATCACACAGTGCTTGAGGGAGAGAGGAGACAAAGAGGCCCCTTGGTTTTCCCAAAGCCTCCTGGACTGGCCTCCGGTGGCCCAGGGACAACTGCAGGAAAGGAAGCAACGTTTCTCCAGACTTCAGCGGCGTTAGATGCTGGCTTGACTTTGTCTCCTCTTACATTTCTGGAGCAAAGGCAGGTAACCAAGGCAAAGACATAAAAAGGGGAGCAGAACACAGAGGAGCAGCTGTCGCGGACCCAGAGACTTCCCAGTTTCTTTGGCAGCAGGGCTAGTTAGGCAACATTGTCCAAATCATTCACCTGCGTTGTAGTTTACAGGCCTTCTTGCTACTGGCAGCAGTAAGATCACAGATTTCCCGTTAAAAGGAATACAGACGCCATCTACTCCCTTCTTTTACAGTTGAGGAAACTGAGGCATAGAGGTTAAGTAATTTGCCCAGAGTCACAAAGCTAGAAAGTGTATGAAGTGGGATTTGAACCCAGGTTTTCCAAACTTCTGCCCACTACTTCATGCTGCCTTTTGAATTATAATAGTACAACCTTACCTGACTTATATCAACCTATCAACAAACCTTACTAGGTTCCAGTCACTGAGCTAAAAAGCAGGTAAGTGGAGCAATGGATAGAAGTCTGGAAGACCTGAGTTCAAATCTAGCGTCAGACATTTATTAGCTGTGTGACCCTGGGCACATCACTCAACCTCTACCTTATTTACATGTCTAGTCAGTTTCCATATGTAAAACCCCTGAGGGCAAAGGTTCCCCCCCCCCCCGCCCCCCACTTTTTTTGTAGCCCCATTAGTTACATATTCCCTGGTACTTAGTACTAGCTGAAAAAATGAGTGTTGATTGACTGATTGATTGAAACTGGGAGCCAAGCAGCTGTGGCTGGAAGAAAGATTTTGGGGGCAAGGGGTCTGTGGGGACAAATGGTTTTAAAGACAATGGGAGGGGGTAGGGGGAATGTTGGTGAACAAAGAGAAGTGTGGCCAAGAAACATTAATCGTCAGAGTCTTTACATTTTCTATAATATTGTCCATTTTAAAGACTTAAAGTAACTGGAAGCCATGTCTATTATTTATTTTGTTTGTTTCACACCTAGGATTTCATTGGTGTGGAACTCCTGGTGTGGGAATTCCCTTCACTGATGTCCACGTGTCTAAGAGAGCTGCCTGGTCACTGAGAGGTGAAGGGACTTCTCCATCATAAACCAACCAGTCAGTATATGTGAGGGGCAGGATTTGAACCCAGGTTTTCCTGGATCTAAGAAGAGGCTTCTATCTACTACACTTCTTAGCTACCACCTTGAAGAAGAATTTTAAATGCCAAATGGCCACCACAATCTGAAGATTCTGACAACTATCAATCATAGCAACTTCAATGGGGAGAGTACATGGAAGTTCACTTACATGGAAATCAAATGACCAGCACAGGCCAATGGGGCAGGACGGGGGTAACACATGCACCATGACAGCAAACCTATAATTACAGTGAACACAAGTCAACTTTGCAAAGCCACAATGAGAAGGAGCAGTTATGGTCTCTGAACCACTTGACAGGGTCAGGCAAGGACTTGAGAGTTGGGAAGTTTCTTTGCTGGGTCTTCAGTGGCTACCTAGGGTCTCTAAGGGAGGTGGGGGCTGTAACTCCTGCAGAGGCAGCTGCTGGCCCTGCTGTTCAGTTGGGTCAGTTGTGTCTGACTCGCCATGGCTCCATTTGGGGTTTTCTTGGTAGAGATACTGGAGTGGTTTACCACTTCCTCTTCCAGCTCATTTTATAGATGAGGAAACTGAGCAAACAGGGTGAAGTGACTTGCCCAGGTATCACACAACTAGTAAGTGTCTGAGGCCAAATTTGAACTCAGGACTCCAGGCTGGTCATTCTTTCCATTGTACTGCCTATCTGTCCTACAGAGGCTGCAGGTTGTACCTCCACAGGGGGCTGCTTCCCTAAATGAAGGCTATAGTATGGAAGAATCAAGGCCAGGCTTCTATTTATTTTTTCCTTCCCTCCTTCCTTCCTTCCTTCCTTCCTTCCTTCCTTCCTTCCTTCCTTCCTTCCTTCCTTCCTCCCTCCCTCCTTCCTTCCTTCCTTCCTTTCTTCCTTCCTTCCTCCTTCTCTTCTCTCCTTTCCTCTCCTCTCCTCTTCTCCTCTCCTCTCCTCTCCTCTCCTCTCCTCTCCTCTCCTCTCCCACTCTATCTCTCTTTCTCTCTCGATCAGGTGTCCCTATCTTGCCCAGCAGCCCTCCATGGCTCTCACTTCTGATCAGGATGGAAGTTTTGACCCACTATTTCCAACCTGGACCAGTCTAGTTCACCCCTTCTGAGGCAGCCTGGTGGCCAGCTGCTCCAGGGGCTCACCACGTTGGTGCCATCCTTAGTATGGATCAGTCTTTGTTAGCGCAGAACTCTCAAGCTCCTCATCTACCAGCCTCAGCCTCACTGGTCAAGTCAGGTAGGCATCTGCCATCACGCCCATCCTCCTCTTTCTTTTCACTTGAAATCCCTTTTGATGAAAACTGCAAGACTCAAAACCAAACACATTCTTCCAGGCCCTTACTGGGCGCGCTGCATGTCAGCCAGGAGCCTGACAGTCCTCCATTTTCGGCTACAGCTCCCAAACACAAATCCTGTTCTCACATGCTGCCTTCTTAACCACCTGTTTGCTTCCTAAGCTCGCCTCCCTCTTTTGAAGCCCTCACCTTAATCCAATACCCAAGCATGTCTTTCTGTCTCCTCCTGCCCTAAAAGGGTGCCCACTCTGCAGGGAGCAGAAACATCCCATAAACAAAAGCGAATGCAAAATGTGTTGAAAGTAACTTGGCAGGAGGGAGTAATAATATATGGGGCAGCCAGGAAAGGTCCCCTGTAAAAAGTGGGTGGCTGCTGAGCTGAGCTGTCAGTGGGCAGATTGTGCAAAGACACAAAAGGCAGGAGATGGACTGCTCAGAGTGTGTGTGTACAAATACGATCATTTGGCTAGAATGTAGAATATGTGAGGAAGAGGAAGAGGAGGAGGAGGGATATGAAAAGCGGAGCCACACTGTGAAGGGTTTTCACGCCAACCAGGGCAGAAAACGCCACCTGTGCTTCTAAGGTCTTTTTTCCCCCTCAAAACTTCATCTTCAGCACTGTTTTCCAGATTCTTTCTGGCGGTAAAAAGTGCACAGGAATCCATCAATAAGCATTTCTCAAGCAGCTGTGGGTTAGGTATGTGCTAGGTGCTGGAGATGCAAAGTTAAAAATAAAACAGTCCCTGCCCTCAAGGAGCTCACGATCAAATGGAGTCAATTACCATAGTAATAGTAATTGACATCTAAGTAGCATTTTGTAGACCTTATCTTATTTGAGTCTTAAAACAAGCCTGTGAGACAAATGCCACAAAAGAAGTTTGTAACCTGCCCTTCCCCCCTGCTACCACCCCTCTGCTCTCCCAGCAAGGGACCCATGGATAGGTTTCAGGGAGTTCATAAACTTGGATGGGAAAAAAATTAAATCTTTATTTTCACTAACCTCTAACTGAAATTTAGCATTTCCTTCCAATCTTTAAAAACATGAATCTGAGAAGGGGTCCATGGGCTTTCCACACTGACTGCCAAAGGAGTCCGTGACACAAAAATGGGTAAGGACCCGTATACAGGTATTACAGTTCTCTATTATTATGAATTTTATTAGGATTATTAAGAGCTACAATTTATATAGAGTTTTAAGATTTGCAAAGTGCCTTATAAATATTATCTCATTTGATGCCCACCACAATACTAGGAGGTAGGAACTATTATTATCCTCATTCTACAGATGAGGGCAGCTAGGTGGCCAATGGCTAGAGTACTGGGCCTGGAGTCAGGAAGCCCTGAGTTCAAATTCAGCCTCAGACACTACTAGCTGTGTGACCCTGAGCAAGTCACTTAACTCTGTTGGCCTCAGTTTTCTCATCTGTAAAATGAGCTGGAGAAGGAAATGGCAAACCCCTCTAATATCTCTGCCAAGAAAATTCCAAATGGTATCATGGACAGTTGGACATGCCTGAACAGAATGACTCAGTAACAACAATATCCCTTCTTTCTTTCTCCTCTGTTACATCCTACTCTCCAGCCTCCTGACATGGGTCAGGGCTCATCTCTGCCTCTGCAGATCCTTGCTTTTTTTTTCCTCCCCCCAAACCTTTACGACGCTCCCCCCACAAAGACACGCTCAAGCAAGTGGGGGGGGGACTTAAGTTCACAGATCAAAGGATTCTGGTCATAAAGCTAGAAGAGATCCCAACCCACCATTTGACATTTGAGGAAACTGAGGTTCAAAGAGGTCACCGGACCACAGAGCTGGCATCCGAATAGGTCTCACAGACCAAGCCCTTGTTTTGCAGATGAGGCTCAGAGAGGTAACCAGATCCTACCCAGGGCTGGGAGGGACCTTCAAAACCATCCAGTCCACTCCCCTCATTTCACACACAAGGCAACCTCCAGGGAGGCTAAGATGGGGGTGTGGGGCAGAATGCAGATAACTAAATAGCTCTGCCTTTTTTTTTAAGCTGATTATAAAAGAAAGAACAAGTGGACATAAGTAATTATAGGAAGGATTAAGGGTAGATGTGACCCAAGCTAATGGTTCATCACTTGAAGGATGAGGAAACTGGAGGCAACCACTTCAAGGTCACATAGTGGGTCATGTGGCTGGCATTAGAATCCAGATTTTCATGCCTCCCAGGCCAACCAGAGCTTTGGCCATGACTGAATAATGTCTCTGCTAAGTCACTTCAAAAGACATGACCTCATGGGGGGTGGGGGTGGGGGTGGGAGGTGGGCTGGGCCATTCCTTCCACTGACACAGATCATACCCCATCTATGACTTCATCAATAGTTCATGAGCCGCTGTCCCCCCAGCCCTCATATCATCACCTGTTGAGATGAGCCAGCTTTTGGTGAGCGTCCTCTCCAAATTTAGCTATCAGGTCCTTGGCCAATAAACACACCAACATAATCTGTCACCTTCCCAAGCGCCATTCGATGCTCTTCTAGCTTGGGAAGGCTTGTCGGTGCTTGTCCTCCCCTGGCACAGCCTTCAAGAACCCAGAATCCCCTCTACTCCATGATGGGGCAGCAACAACCTTCAGGCCCTGCTGTGGCAGCCCACGGACTGTCCAACAAAAGGAGAGACCAAATCGCTTCTGCCACCATGGACTCTGGAGCAGGAGAGTGAATGGACTGCCTTGTGTTGTGGTAGGGCCCATCACTAGGGTGATTTCCCAGACCACACACAGCTCCCCTCCCTGGCCACCACTTCCCCTAGGCATGTCTCTCCTCTGTTAGAATGTAAACTCCTCAAGGGCAGGGACTTTGCTTTTATACCAGCATCTTTAGCCTTCAGCATGTGGTAAGTACTTAGGGGAAGAGCTCATGCACAAACAAGGGATAGAGTAAATCACAGAAGATAAAATGGCCAATTTTGATAAGATAAAATTTATTATAGTGATTTATAAAATTATAAAGCTGATAACCTATAAAATTTAAAAGGTTTTGGGCAAAAACCTCAAAACCATGCAGCTAAGTTAATTAGAAAAAATGTGGAGCAGTTTCTCTGATAAAGGCTTCATTTCTAACACACACACACACCACACACACACACACACACACACACACACACACACAGAACTGATTTAAATTTATAAGAATAAGAGCTAGCCCCAAAGTCTTGTCAAAAGATAGAAACAGGACTGGTTGATTAGGGGCATCCACCCAGCTGAACTCTCTCAACATTCCCCTCTCAACAACTGTAAAATAAAGCTTCAAATCAAATTTTGGAGAAACAGAGCTAACAAAAGTTTGGGTTGAGACATTTTTCTGACCTAAGAAAATTTAGGAGGTCAGAAAGGGAAGCCTGTGCCTGTCTGGAGGCCTGCCTGGAGTCCACACACTGGACAGGCAACAGGGGATTCAGCAGCAGCAACTTCAGGAGCTCTGAGCTCGGAGATGATAAGGGTACAGGACAACAGGACAGAAAGAGATTACAGGAGAACCTTTGCTGGCACTAGTTACAGCTGGCACTGATTAGCACCTCTATTGTCATACACAGTTCTGGGTCACAGTTCCAGGGTGGAGAGGAATGCTGTCACAAAGGAGCAGGGGCCCTGGTCACAGTTCCAAGACAAACAGGACTGCTGGTGTGTGCAGCTGCAGGCTCTAGGGACTCTTCTTTGGTGAAAACCAAGAGAGCAGTGACCTCATCTCTCTCTCAGGATCATACCACCTTGGAAGCATGGAAAACTTGCAGACCCCTAGAATTAGCTCTGAAAAGAGCAGCACAAAAAAGCCTGAAGCTTGGGACAGTGCCTCCCCACTCCTAGGTGAACAGAGCCCAACTTTAACATAAAGCTCAAAGTCAAAAAAGGCTGGAAAAATGAGCAAACAATAACAACAACAAAAAGAATTTGGTCATTAAAATCTACTACAATGGAAAGGAAGACTACGACATAAACTCAGAAGAAGACAACAATGTGAAAACGGCTGCAGAAAAAGCCTCCCCCAAAATGTTAATTAAACCCAAGGCCAGCAAGAATTCCTGGAAGAAATAAAGAAAGAAATGAGAGTGGAAGAGGAAAATTTGGGAAAAGAAATGAGAGTGATGGGGCAGCTAGGTGGCAAAGTGAATAGAGCACTGGTCTTGGAGTCAGGAGGACCTGAGTTCAAATCTGGCCTCAGACACTTGATACTTACTAGCTGTGTGACCTTGGGCAAGTCACTTATCCTCATTGCCTAGCCCCCCCCCAAAATGGAATTTACAGCTTGGTAAAAGAGGCACAAAAAATACTAAAGAAAATAACACCTTAAAAAGCAGAACTGGCCCAATGATAAAAGAGGCACAAAAATTCACTTAAAAAGTAGACTTGGTCAAATGGAAAAAGGAGTACAAAATCTAACTGAAGAAAATCATTCCCTAAAAAATTTAAATCGGTTAAGCAGAAACTAGTGATTCCATGAGACATCAAGAAACAATAAAACAAAGTCAAAAGAATGAAAAAAAAAAGAATAGAAGAAAATGTGCAATATCTTATTAGAAAAACAACTGACCTAGAAAATAGATTGTAGAGGGGTAATTTAAGAATTAATGGACTAATTGAAAACCACAATCAAATAAAAAGCCTAGACATCATATTTCAAGAAATTATTAAAGAAAACTGCCTCAATACCTTAGATCCAGAGGGTAAAATAGAAATTGAAAGAATACTCAGATAAGATTACAGTAAAAGATACAAGGCACCTAGGTGGCACAGTGGATACCTGGAGTCAGGAAGACTCATCTCTCTCAGTTCAAATCTAGCCTTAGACACTTACCAGCTATGTGACCCTGGGCAGGTCATTTAGCTCTGTTTGCCTCATTTTCCTCATCTTTAAAATGAGCTGGAAATGGCAAACCACTCCAGTATCTTAGCAGCTTCTACATTAAAGGGATATGATGTTCCAGAGGGCAAAGGGGCTAGGATTATATCCAAGAATAACCTACATAGCAAAGCTGAGTATAATTCTTCAGGGAGAAAAATAGATATTTAATGAAACAGAGGATTTTCAAACATTCCTGATGAAAAGACCAGAGCTGAATAGAAAATCTAACATTCAAACAGAAGACTCAAGAGAAGCATAAAAAGGTAAACAAGTAAGAGTAATAAGGGACTTGAGAAAGTTAAACTGTTCACATCTATATATGGGAAGATGATACATGTAACTTCTAAAAGCTTTATCATTATTAGGGTAGTTAAGAGGAGTTCATATAGACAGAAGCCATTGGTTGTGAGTCAATTACGTTGGAATGGTCTAAAAAAAGGAGGAGGGGATGAGAAAGAGGGATGCATTGGGAGAAGGAGGAAGAGAGAGGTAGAATGGGGCAAATTTTCTCACATAAAAGAAGCAAGAAAGAGCTTTTACATGGAAGAGAAGATGGGGAGGCAATTCTTGAACCTCATTCTCATTGGAATTGGTTCAAAGAGAGAAGAATATATTGAAACTGTGGCAAAGAACTGGGAATTGGGGAATAGCTAAACAAATTGTGGCATATAATTGTGATGAAAAACTATTGTGCTATAAGAAATGATGAGGGGAGTAGTTTCAGAAAAACATGGCAAGACCTATATGAACTGATGCAAAGTGAAGTGAGAAGAACCAGGAGATCATTGTGCACAATAGCTGCAACGTGGGAATGACAATCAACTGTGAAAGACCTGGTTACTCTGATCAAGACAATGATCCAAGACAATTACAAAAAACTCACGAGTGAAAAATGCTCTCCACCTTCAGAGAGAACTGACGAACTCCAAGTGCAAATTTAAGTTTAATTTTCTCACTTTATTTTTCTTGCTTTTAAAAAATATGGCTCATATGGAAATAGGTTTTACATAATTTCACATGTATAACTACTATCACATTGCCTGCCTTCTCGGGAGATGGGGGAGGGGGTGGGAGAAAGGGAGAGAATTTGGAACTCAAAATTTAAAAAGAAAAGAATGCTAAAAATAAATAAATAATAAAATGTAAAACACACACATACACATATATGAGGGTAGGGGCAGTTGTCAATGGAAGAAATTCAAACTATCAATAACCATATGAAAAAATGCTCTAGCCAGGCATAGTGGCCCCTAATCTCCTAAGGCTGATGGATCCCTTACCTCAGCCAGGGAGTTCTAAGGCTGAAGCCTATTGGGTAAGGGCTAAATCTGCTGCTAGTGTGGTGAGGTCCTCAGTAGTAGAGGGCCATTAGGCTGCCTAAGGAGGGCTGAACTAGCCTAGGTCATGAAAAATGGAGCAGGTGAAAGCTTCCATGCAGATCAGTATTGGGTTGGGTGGCCCATGAGTGGTCACTGAACTTCCAGACTGGTAAGACAGAAAGACCCAGTCTCAAAGAAGCAAACTCTGAATTGTTAATAATTAGAGAAATGCAAGTTAAAGAAACCTTGGAATGACACTGCCCATACATCAGGTTAGCAAAGATAATAGTTATAATGATGAAGATGATTAGCATTTACATGCCTCTTTAAGGTTTACAACATATTTACATATGTCAACTTATTTGATATTAACCAAGAAAGAAAACAACAAATGTTGGAAGAGCTAATGCATTGTGGGAGGAGCTGTGAACTGGTCCAGCCATTCTGGAAAGTGATTTGGAACTATCCCCCCAAAGACACTAAACTGACTGGGGTCTATACCTTAAAGAAAGCAAAGAAAAAGGAAAAGGACCCATGTGTACCCAATAAATATTTTTAAGTTGTACTTTTTGTCGTGAGAAAAAACTAGAAACTAAGGGGTTAATCATCAACTGGGGAATGGACAAATTATGGTCTATCAGTGTAACTGTGCTGTAAGAAATAATCAAAGGGAAAAAAAAAGAAATAATCAAAGGGACAGTTTTAGAAAAACCTCGTAAGACTTGAGTGAGCTGATGAAGAGTGAAATGAGCAGAACCAGGAGAATACATAGTAACAATGACATTGTAAGACAAACAACTTTGAAAGATTGAAGAACTCTGATCAATGCAATGACCAGCCACAATTTCAGAGGACCCATGGATGCTAAGAGGTGAAGGACTCAGGGTAGAGAATGAGACATGATCAATTTTTGGACATGATCAATGGGGGAAATTGTTTTGATTGACTATGAAGATTTCTTACAAGGGTTTTGTTTCAATGGGAGGAGGGAGGAGATAAAATTACTTTTTTGTTAATTGAAAAAATAAAAGAAAAATTCAATAGCATTTCATGTGTTAATAAAGAGAAAGTCAATCTGTCCAGAAATCTAGGACCAGAGCTACTGAGATCACTTGCTCCTAACCCCCCTGGTGCTCCCCAGGAACAAAAAACAAACAACAGTGGCGGCAAGCTGTCCCGTTGCAGAGAACATAAGGTGAAGGGAAGCTTTGCTACAGAGAAAATAAGGTGAAGGGAAGCCCCCAAAGCTAAGCAGCAGTGGCATTGTGCACACATTTGGTAACAGAGAACCAGTAGTCTTTAATAAGTCAGTTGTGCAGAACAGCTAAGCAGCTACCAATGAAAGCGAGGTATTTTTGTGTAAGATACAGAGTACAACCAGCAGAAAAGAACAATGTCTATATGTAGACTCTTGCTCCAGATCTGTCAGGGTGAGAGAGACCAGAGACCCTTGAAGCCTAGCTCGTCTATAATATGCCCGGATGGCTCAGGGCTTCACTGCCAACACCAGGGCCTGCTTGACAGACGAACATCACAGTGTCTCAAAGCTCCTAACACTCATGGCAGGGCTAAATGAGGCAAGCCAGACCACATCATTCCTGGCACACACATTCAAATGCTGGGCATGGCGACTTTTCCTGGAGAGGAACACAACCGTGAAAATGTTTCCGTTGATCTCAATGTGGAATTATCTGCTGGAGTCATCACTGGTCACTAGCCCAGCCTAAAAACAGAAGTCACCCTAAAGCACAGTGAAAGATAAGAATGGAGCAGGGGCCGACTCTGGAAAGGAGACATGAGACACCTGGCCCCCCTGACGGATCCCTCTTACAACCTCCAACGCACACATACATCAAATCCAAAGATAGGCTGACATGCCTGTCTTTCCTGGTCTCATTTTGCACATTCCTGGGGCACATTCCATCAAGCCTTCATCCCCCTCTCCAAGAGGCCCAAAGCCAGGCTACCCCACAGCCCACAGCCCAGGGCACAACCAGAATGTGCTAATGTTGACACAATTTCCTTTTTTCTTCATCGTTTCCTCCTTAAACTTCTCTATCACATCCTTTCAGGGGTGTGGGGGCCTCTTTCCCCAACTACGCTAACTTCTCCAAGGTTTCAATTCAGGAAACTTCAGTGAGCACGAGGATATTGGGGAGTCTTCTGGGGCTGCTTTTTCCTTCTTTACAGAGGACAGACTTGCCTCCCCCCTCTCAGCCCAAGAGCAGAGTTTCTGAGCTTTATCTGCAGTACTAGAGGAGGCAGGTAACCTGCTGGGCACCTCCCCAAGAAGGGATACAAGCTGGAGGCTTACTTCCAAGGGCAGGGGGAGAAAGAGGGGAAGTGAGAACTGCTGAGCATGACCCTGAATAACAATCTTGTGTGGGATGGGTGAGAAGCTGCAGAAGCTTTGGGGCCAAGTGACCCAAGGCAGCTCTGAGGAAGGCCAAAACATAACTTCAGAATGAGCGGCTGAGGCAGGTGGATCCTGAGAAGAGACTGTAGAACCTGAATGGGGAGAGAGATTTTAGAAAGAAGCTTCATGAGATCAAATGCAGCCATGAGACTAAGTTGGGAGAGAATGGATAGGGGGCACTTGTGAAGATGCTGGCTGGTGACTTACAGGAGCTGAAGACCCATCCCCTGCTACATGAAGCCCTTCCTGATTCCCCCCAAACCAGCGTCCTCCCTAATAGATCAATAAACAGGTATTTATTAAGAGCCAAGTACAAAGTACAAGGTACAAGTACAAAGAATGAACAATCCCTATTCACAAGGGGCTGCCATGCTTATGGAGGAGACAAGGACATGTATATGTATATACAAAGTAGATAAATACAAGGCAATGGGGGAGGGAGGACAGCAGTAATTTCTACATATTTGTGTTTATTAATGCTGAATACATGTTTTTGTGTCCTTGTTGTCTCCTCCATTAGACTGTGAGGTCCTTGCTGGTAAGGATTGTTTCACTTCATACATATATCTCCAGCATGTAGCAGAAGTACAGGCACAAAGGGACAGGGGATAGGGACAGAAACCTTGACTGAATTAGTATAGGAGCTTGCTAGATAAGGAAACTCCCTCTACTAATGCAGGGAAGCACCTTCTCCACAACTTATGGCTCCACTTAGGCTAGGTGACTTGTCCAGGGTCACACACACTGACTGAATGAGTCAGAAGCAGATTTTCCTGACTTGGAGGCCAGCTCTCTGTCTACTCTGCCATATTGCCCTTCTTGAGAGGTCTCATAAAACTCAAAAAAAAAAAAAATTAAAGAAGCAGATGAAGAGAAAAGAAAAAGAAAAAACCCAGTAATAATAAAGAGAAGAAAGCTTCAGTTCTTCAGGAATCTGCCCTAAGAAAAACTGGCTTGGAAAAAAATGGTAGAAAGCCTCAAGATTACTGAGACATCATGAAGCCAGAGAGAGGATCCTGGAAAACGTTACTGAGTTTAAGTTTATAACTTAAAAAGGTAAAAGAATGTGTGGGTTCTTATCCCAGCTCTATCTAGCTACTTGATGCAAATCAGACCTCCCTGGGCCTCAGTTTCTCAATTTCTAAAACAAAGGAGTTGGGCCAGATGGCCCCAAGTTCTGGTCCCAACTCTAGATCGAGGATCTTACGAAACTATAGATACAAAGTTACTCTTTTGGTGACTCGGGTGGGCCAAGGAAGGACAAACAGGATCGGGAAATCAGGGGCAGGAGGTGAACCGAGCCTTGAAACATTTTAAGAAATAAATGTAAGGAGGGAGAACATGTTGGGCATGGGGCACAGCCTTTGCAAAGATGCAGCGGCAGGAGACGAGATTTGGTCTACAGGGTGAGGAGGTTGGGCCTGTTTGGGTGGGGCTCTTGTGGCTCTCCTTTTTGCTTGATTTGTAATAACTATAATAATAATAGCTAGCATTTATATAGCACTTTCAGGTTTGCAAAGGGATTTACAAAATTGTCTCATTTTATTGTATCCCTAGCACTTAACACAGTATCTGGCACACAGTAAGCCTTTAATAAATGCTCTATCAATAAATGTGCTCACTCCCTCTCCCTCCCTCTCTCCCTCTGTGTCTTTCTCTCTCTCCCTCCCTTCCTCCCCTCCCTCCTTCCCTCCATTTGTCTCTCTCTCCCTCTCTCTCTCTCTCTCTTTCTCTCACTATCATCTTGCTTTCCAACCATGGAGCTAGCTCTCCCACCACCATTTCAAGGGACTATAGCCAGGACTGGATAAGGCTGGATTCAGTGGCCAGGGCATAGAGAAGGCTCATATTGATCAGCAGAAGGACAACATCTGTGTCAAGGACACAGAGTGTTTCTAAAACCAGGGCTAAGGGCAGGAAAAGTGGATCGAGGGAGGCCTCAGAACCCCAGCGCTTCCTCCAAGCAATCTACTCGCTGGAGACACTGCTCCCCTCCAGGCAGAGGACTCTGGGGACAAGACCTCAAGGGGTCAGCCAGAAAGGAGAAGCCCAGTTCCTGATGAACGTGGGCAGAGGCTAGAATTAAGTGAGGAGTCCCACATCTAAGCCCGGGCTCAAAATGACCATCTCCTCAGCCCACACACTTCCTGCCATTACCGGGGGCACCCTGGGACAAACCCTGGACAAACAGAGAGTCAAAAAACTTGTGTTTAAATCCCCGACTTGAAATCCTAACTTAAAGCTCTGAGTCGGACAAGTCCCTTCCCCTCTCTGAGGTTCAGTTTCTGCATCTGTAAGATGGGGGCAGTGATATTTGCATCATGACCTCCCATTGTTGTGATCAGGACCAATAAGAGGGCTGAACCCCAGGTCCTCTGAGGTCCCTTCCATCTCTATTTATCTATAAATGGACGAGCCTATGAAATGAGGTAATGTGTGTAAGCAGACACTTTGTATACAGAGACCATTTATTCAAATCAATCAATAAATATTGACTATGCGTCTTCCAGGTGTAAGATCCCGGGGATAAAGGCATTTTAAAACACCAGCTCCTGCCCTCCAGAAGCTTCCGTTCTCCCAGAGGAGGAGGGGAGTGGAGGGGGAGGAGGGGAGCGGGGGTGGAGGAGGGGAGAGGGGGTGGAGGAGGGGAGCGGAGGGGGAGGAGGCCCTGTCGATGCAACAACACAAGGCAGGGTCGTGGGATCCTGGACCTCAGAGACCATCAAGTCTGACCCCCTCACTCTACAGAGGAGAAAACTGAGGTCCAGGCAGGGGAAGATCTGGCGTTCAAGCCACACTTTGGGGCTTGTGAAGTGTCTTGCATGGTGTCTTATCTGATCCTCACAACAACCCTGGGAGGAAAGGTGCTGCTATTAAGCCCACTTAAAGGTGAGGAAACTGAGGCAGGCAGAAGTGAAATGACTTGCCCAAGTCACTCAGCTAGTAAATATCTAAGGGAGGAATTTGAACTCAGGCCTTCCTGATTCCACCAGCCTATCAGTGCTTTCCTTAAGCTTAAGGTAAAGCACTCCAGGAAGATGTAAGGAAAAGAACACTGGGGGGAGGGGAAGGGAAGCAAGGCTGACTGTCCCAAGGACATGGCACCTGAGCTGGGTCTTTTAGGTCCAGGATTCCAAGTGGTAGAGCTGCCCTCTCCCCACCCCGCCCTCCAGGAACGGGGGCTGACCTTACGGTGACCCAGCACTCCGAGTTTGGGCAGCACCACGTTGTCCAAATACAGAGCACGTGCATAAAAGGGGCATTTGTACCTTATCCCAGAGGTGACAGTGAGCTATGGAAGGTTTCTGAGCAGAGAAGTGGCCCGGTCAGAGCTGGACCTTAAGAACGTTACTGGAGGAACCAGGAGTAGGATGTCCTGGAGAGACTGGAGGCAGAGAAACCAGTGAGGAGGCTCTTAACACAGCAGAGGCCACTGGTCCCCAAACTTTACTGATCACACGCCCTGATCAGTCAAAAATGAGCACACATTCCTGACTTGTGTGCATTTACTTATTGATAAACTACATACATGTACTGGTGTACCAATAATTATGTAAGGGTATACAAAAATAATTTACAAAGGATGAGATCAAGATGGAGTGGTATTTGAACTCAAAGGCGATATGGAGATAGTGGAGTTTCCTGAGTAGGGAAGTGACGGGATCAGTCAGGCACCCCTAAGAAACCGCTTGGCAGCCGGGTGAGTGGAGGATGGGGGAGGGAAAGATCCGAGGCTTTCAATGGTCTGGAAGGTGATGAGGGCCTGATGCTAAAGGCAGAAATGAAAGCTGGTGTTGACTGGACATGTGGAATCCAGAACACCAAGCGAGGAAACGACTGGGGAGTGAGGGAGGGGGTGGTGCCTCTGAGAGCAACAGGAAAGCTCAGAGGAGAAGGGGGATGGTTTGGGGATGGTTACTGGTCTGGTTTGGATGGACTGAAGTGCCTGAAGGACGTTGTTTGAAACGTCCAACAGGGTTGGAGTTCAGGGGAGAGCCCAGGGCTGGATAAACAGACCTAGGAGGCATCTGCATAGAGACAATCATTAAACTCAGGGGAACTGATGAGTTACCAAGTGAAAGAGTGTATGGAGAGAAGAGAAAAGGCCCAGTACAGAGCTTAGGGAAATTCAGGGTTAGTTAGAAGCATGATATGGATGCCAATATAGCAGAAAAGATGGTCTAGTAGGAGGGAGGAGAACCAGGAGAAATCAGTGTCCTGGAAATCCACAGAGGAGTGAACGTGTAGGAGGAGGGGATGGTTCATACTGTCAACACAGAAGAGGTCAGAGGACTGACAGAAATCATCACATGGCAATAAGGGATCATTGGTCACTCTGGAGACGACGAGTCAAGGATAACGAGACGAGAATTGGGGCGAGGGAAAGGAAGGTGCCCTCGGAAAAGACAGGGAGGTTTTAAGCAAGTGTGGATCTGGGGGGGAAGCCTCACAACATGAGTGTGGGTGGGCTTCCTCACTGACCAATGCCCTGATGAACAGACTCCCCTGAAGGGTGCTTGTGGCTGCCCAGAGGTGCTGAGGTGGTGGGCAGGGTGTCAACATGTGGGCTCTGCTTGGGGGCTGGGGCAGGCTTCCAGTATCTGGGTCTGCTAGGCTTGGATTAGGTTATATAAACACCCCGAGGGGCCCACACCTGCCCAGGCCATTCCTGGGAATGCAGGAATGCTGTAGTTGTACTGGAGATAAGTCCAGGGTTGGTTGGGATGGGGAGAGGGTGGGATGTGACTCATATTCCTGCCCTCTGACTGGTTGACCATGCCCTCCCCTCCCCACATCAGGGTAATTAATTTAATTGGTTTTTTTTGGTGAGGCAATTGGGGTTAAGTGACTTGGTCTGAGGCCGGATTTGAACTCAAGTCCTCCTGACTTCAGGGCCGGTGCTCTATCCACTGCGCCACCTAGCTGCCCCTGAGATAGGTAATTTAAACCACAAGTAGGGCGGTGGGTCCATGGCTGAAGGGGAGATAGAGGTGAGAAATGTTATCCAATCAACAGTACCACACAACAGATTAGCTGGAGTGGAGGGAGAGGGACAAGTCAAAGAGGACTTAGCCATAACTTTATTCCAGGCAAAAAGAAGAGCTGGCAACCCCCCCCCCCCCGCCCCAATCCCTTGCTGCCCTTTTGGGCCTTCTTTGCCTAGACGTAGAGCTAGACCTGAGAAGTCATCTGACCAGCCCACCCTTTTCATTTTACAAATGAGGAAACTGAGGCTGAGGTGAAGTGACTTGGTCAAAGTCACAAAGTTAGTGAGTGCCTGAGCAGCATTTGAACGTGGGATGCCAGGCCCAGCCCCCTGCTGCCTCTCAGCAATGTGTGGCATTCTCCAGAGCCCCTGGTCTACTCATCCTTTCAAAAGAGGAAACAAGACGGGTTGGTGGCCTTCCTGAATCTCGCTACCCAGCCATTTGTACTGACTGCCTTGTCGTTTTCCAAGCGCTCATGAACCAACCCTTCAGAAGCACATTCTAGAATTTGGCCAGGAATGAAGGCAAGCTCACTTCAGTTTTTATAACAACTTTTCAGAGCCTGAGAAGACAGCTGGAACTCCGGGATCTGTGACAGCTGCTGCAGCCCAGGCCCATGAGCCACCGGGGCAGGCCCGAGAGTCTCCAGACTTAAGCCTTCTTAGTCCACCCCCAGCTGGAATTCTCTCACCAGGAATGGTTCTCAGGCGGCCCAGGAGCACCAGACAACAGGTCTGTTTCTTCCTGACGAGCCCTCCAGTCTCGGGCCAAGACTGTAAGCAGGAGTCCATCTGGCAGCCCGGCATGCCAAAGGGTGATGCCAAAGGCTGTGTGGACCCAGCTAGAAGGGACCCGATGAGGTACCCCACCCCTACCCCCACCTTCTCCAGGGAAAATACAAGAGGACAGAAGGAGGGCCCAGCAGGCCACCCTGGGGCACGGGGAGACCCAGCAAGGATCCAGCAGCAAGAACGTGTCCAAGCAAACAGCTGATGTCAGGACTGACCAGGAGCTGGCCCCGACCCCTGATACTGGCCTTGCTTATAACGTGTGTATGACCAAATTGTTTTTAACACATCTGTTTAGGTTTCACGCCCGCTAATGCTAATAAATGTCATTTAGCCACTGTGGGCAGTGTGGCTAAACAAGCCACTAGTGGGGGTAGGGGTGTGCATGTGCCCAGATCCAGCCTGAGCCACTGCTCAGCTTGAAGAATGACGGAGGAATTTAGAGCTGGAAGAAGTCTCAGAAGCCACGGGGTTCAAGCCCCTCACTTTATGGACATTCAGTGACTTACCCAAGGTCACACAGGCAGGATCCTGCCTGGATCACTGACATGGAGCTGGAAGGGATCTTGGAGGCCATCGGGGCCAACCCTTCGTTTTTATGGATGAAGCTAAGACCCACAGAAGTCAGATGAGTAGGCCAAGGTCCCACAGATAAGTTAACAGAAGACCTGGGATCCAAAGCTGGGACCTCCCAACCTCCCCTCCACACAGTTGCCGAGCAACCTGACCACAGCCCTCAAAGCCAGGGGCTCTTTGTTGCCTCCAGCTTAAATGGAAACCTTCCTGTTTCACATTTCAAGCCCTTCTCCATCCGGGTCCAGCCTGTCTTTCCAGACTGAGCGATCAGGACTCCTCATTGTGCTTTCTGAGGCCCTGCCAAGCTGGTGCTCACCATGGAACACGTTCCATTTCCTGCCTCCATGGCTTTCCTCTGGCTGTGTCGGGTACCTAGAATGCCATCCCTCCTCTGCACTAACTCTGGGGCTCCCCTGCTTCCTCCAAGACTAGGTTTAACTCACCTTCTAGGCAAGGGTTTGCTGATTCCTTCAGCTGTTGGGGTTTCCTTCCACACCCATTTACAATGGCAAATTCTAGAATACGGTACTAAGGGGTTGTTAGAAAAGGACAAAGTAATCAGTACAAGCGTATTTCAGGAAAGCCAGTGGCAAGCAACAAAAATTACATTTGTCTGGATACATAGTGTCTATGTTGATAGAGTGCCAGGTCTGGAGTCAGGAAGACTCATCTCCCTGAGTTCAAATCCAGCCTCAGACACTTACTGGTTGGTTGATCATAGGCAAGTCACATACCCCTCTTTGCCTCAGTTTCCTCATCTGTCAAAGCCAGAGAAGGAGACGGGAAGTCACATTAGTCAGTATTTTTGCTGAGAAAACCCCAAATGGGTCCATGGAGAGTTGGACATGACTGAAAATGACTGAACAACAACAAAAAATCAGGGTCCATGTTTCCCCAGCAGGCTGTAAGCTCCTGCTCCTATCATGAGTGACTTTGGTTCGTGCCTAGTACCGAGCTTAGCAAATAGGAGGTGCTTAATAACACCGAATGGATTGAACTGGATTTCTCTGACTCCAAATCAAGCACCTTTTTTTTTTTTAATGAGGCAATCGGGGTTAAGTGACTTGCCCAGGGTCACACAGCTAGGAAGTGTCAACTGTTTGGTCTGAGGCCGGCTTTGAACTCAGGTCCTCCTGACTTCAGGGTCGGTGCTCTATCCACTGTGCCACCGAGCTGCCCCCTAAGCACCCTTTCATAAGCCGCCACTGCTCCTTTTGTGTGGGGGGCATGGGAGCTCAGATTGGAAACAGAACTTTGAGTCCAGCCTTAAGAGGACATCCAAGCAGTGCTCAGCCCCCGTGAGGATCTGGATGAAGGGTAAGGAAAGGGTAGAATCAAGGTGAGCAAGGCTGGAGGATCCTACATGTCCTGGCTCAGCCAAGACAGGGGAATGAAGGCATGTCTCAAGAAATACGACCGAGTTGGGTTCTATACAAAGCCGAAAATTCATTTGCTCAAACTACAAAGTTTCTTGAAAGCAAACAAACACCCAGTGGACCTAGTCACTCAACCAGAAAAATACAAAGAGGCATGTTCCTTTGTGCCCCTGCCACCCACAAGGGCCCCATCTTGGTCTGCCGAAGGATTCCCAGGAAGCTGGCGCACCCCGGGCTATGCAGACACAGACCCCAAATGGCCCCTGGGTGGCGGCAGCTGTTAGAGACTGAAGGCTGACAGAGGGAAGGAGTCCTCCACTGGGGCACCGATCTAGGAAAGCCAGCCTCAGCTGGGAGGAGGACACACAGGGCCAGCCAGTGTGGGCAGAATTTTAGCTCCCTATTCCCCTATCTCTTCCCTCTGGGCAGAGGCACCCAGGCCAATCAGCCTGGATTGCCATAGCTGGAAAGAGTGGGAAAGGAGGCTTAGAAAGGCAAGGGGCATGGGAGGCTTGCTAGGTTTGCTTGGACCTGTAAGGCAAAAGAACATCCGGGAATAAATGGGGAAGCACTAGGAAATTAAAGGTAGATTCCTAGCTCTGGCCAATCTGGACAGCAGACTAAAAAGCAGAGACATCACCTGGCCCACAGAGGTCGGGAGAGTCTAATCTGTGGTTTTTCAGTAGCAACGTATGGCTGTGAGAGTTGGACTCTGAGGAAAGCTGAGCGCTGCAGAATCGATGCTTTGGAATTGCGGGGCTGGAGAAGATGCCTCGGACAGAGATCAAATCAGTCAATACTTAAAGAAATTAACTCAGACTATTCATTGGAAGGACAAACACTGAAGGCTGAAGCTTAAATACTTTGGCCGCATAAGGAGAAGGCAGGACTCATTGGAGAAGACCCTGATATTGGTAATGATTGATGGCAAAAGGAAAGGGGGATGGCAGAGGACGAGATGGATGGAGGGTGTCATAGAAACAACAAACATGAGCTTGGACAGACTATGGTCGCCAGTGGAGGATAGAAGGGTCTGGTGTGACGCGGTCCATGGGGTTATGGAGAGTCAGACATGACTCAACAATGACGCTCTAGACTTCAAAGGACACTCAGATGCCAGCTAGCACAACCTCCTCATTTTACAAAGAAGGAAACTGAGGTTCAGAGAGGAGAAGGGACTTAAGAGCACAGATTTAGAGCTGGAAAGGATTGGAGAGGCTTCTTTCAGAGCATAACAACATTCCAGTGCGTTATTTAGAAGGGAAAATTCCCCAGTTCTTATTTTCTAACTCCCATGCTCTTTCTTGTTTGTTCCCTCCCATAACCCTAATGTAAGAAAGAGTGCAAAACACAAGACTCCTTAGTGGCCACCTACTCCAACACCCTCATTTTACAGATGAAGAAACTGAGGCCTAAAGGGGGGGGTGGAAATGACTTGCCTGAGGTCATACAAGCAGAATTTGAACTCAGGACCTCTGACTCCACAGCTGTACTGCACTACTTGAAAGTATTTAATCCTCCTTCCTTCCCGCTCTGAATCACTGATTCAAAGACAGACTCCTGATGGGCCCATGATTCATTTACGGGTCCCATGATACCCTCTTCTGGCTCCAGTGCTCCCACAAACAAAATCCAATTAAACAAACATCGATCTGGCCCCGGTTAAGTCTAAGGCACTCTGCGAGGTGCTGGGAACACAAAGACGAATGTGAATCAGTCCCTACCCTAAGCTCACTATCTGAGAGGGGGAAAAGACATGGAAAGAATTCCATTGTCACATGGGAAGCTGAGCCAAGCTAGGACAGGACACCAGGTTAGATTATAAATGCTTATGGGCACAGAAGAGTTGTCCGTTGTTGTTATTATTATTATCGGCATTTACACAGTGCTAGGCACACAGCAAAAACCCAGGGGGACCTGCGGGAGTCGGGGCTGGAGAGATGCCCACTCGGCCCCTCCTTATGGCCCCTCACATGCTATAATTAAACTCTCAGATCCTGAATCCTCACAGCTGCGAGGGGCAGTAATGAACACACTGAAGAAAGCTGTGAGTGCAGACCACCCCGCGTGTGCCCCTGCACACAGGCCTCCCCTGGGTGTTGGCACAGATATTTCAACATTTCCCTTTAAAAGTATTCTATTAGGAGCTGCCATTCCGAAGGGAAACGAGCAGGCCCCGGCAAGGCTTTAATGGGGCAGAAGTGGGTTATGTCTCCTGCAGAAGCGTGGGCTCCACCAGGAAAACTTTGTGGCACTGCTCTGCACCGGGAGGGGGGTTCTGCGCCAAGGCTGCCGCCTGAACAGTTGCAGACAATGGGCTTCCCCTGACCAACATGAGAGCCTCTAAGTCATCACTGGCTGCTGAAGGCCAAGGAACAGCCTGGCCCCCACATGGGAACCCAAGGAGAGCTGTTCCTTCCTACGTCACATCCACCAAAGCTCTTTCTCTCCAGGGCTCCCACGCCCTGGCCACCCTGCCTGGGACAACTGTCCATGCTGGCAGCTGGGTGTGGTGAGGCCCATTGGGGCTCCTTTATAAGAGACCTGAGTCATCATGGGACTCCTGGGGTAAAAACTCCCTCCAGCAATGCTGATTGGCTACTGGCCTCTCACTGAGCCTTAAGTCAGTTTCCCAGGAATTAGAGAGGGTAGCAGTCACCCATGGTCACAGAGCCAGTCAAGCGGAACTTGAACTCAGGTTCTCCTACCTCCAGGACCTACCCTCTGGGTATTACAGTATCTGGCTGCTCATAGTCTCTCAAAGAACTTTTAGAAGCCTTACTGGATTCTAGATCGGCAAGCCATCTGTCTCACTAACTACACACAGAGACATTTTCCTCTGTCATTCAATGCCCTTTCAAACAACCCTCCATGCGAGGTCAGTAATGGAAGCATGGCTACTGTTTGAAAGAGGAGGAAGGAGGTGATGAGAAGGGAAGCCCAAGAAGCATCTGAGGCTGGCCGGGAGCCCTGGGGGAGGTTGGGCAAGCAGTCCCCTGGGCCTCAGTCTGCTCACCTGTAAAATAAGAGGACAGGGCAAGACGGCACCTAGGGTCCTGTCCAGCTTTCAATCTACAATCCTAGGACCTCCAGTATTTACTCTGTGATAAACTCTGGATAATCTGAGGAGGGACAGACCACTAACAAATAAGGGAAACTAAAACTTCCCAGGGGGAGAGATAGGAGCCCTGTGAACTCACTGGTGTGAGGAACTCCCTCTCCAAAGGAGGCCATTGCCTCCTCTGCCAATTATATTCTTAGCAGCTGCCTGCGAGACTGAATGAGCTACCCAGGGTCACAGAGGCAGGATGAGTCCGGCCGGACTTGAATTGGGGTCTTCCAGGCTCTGAGGCCAACGCCATCCATTAAGCCACAGTGCCTCACAGAGGAGGGGGGCTTTTTCCAGAGGTTAGAATCATGAGCCGGTGGTGCCAAGAGGGAAGGCTGGGGAGAGTCGCCGATGTTCTACCAGAGAGGCGGTCAGTCACTTCTCTCCTCCCCTGCCTCAGTTCCTCATTTGTACAATGACCTGGGAAGCCAATGCCCAGCCCACCAGGCTTGAGAAGTGGCATCTCTTCTGGAGGAGGTAAACAAAGGCAGGGGCAGTTTCCGTTTTGTCCTTGTATTCTCAAGGCCAGGCGGACAACAGGAATGAAATCCAATCACACAGAACAGAATTGACGGTTTTGTCACCTCTGGGTGGGAAGATGGGAGGATTCCCCTCATAACGTTCATTTAGGGAGAGTTCCAGGCAGCCAAGTCTAAGGCTTTCCTCCTTCCCCAGCTCCCTCTCTTTTATGTGTAGTCCCCCCCCCCCCAGAATGGAAGCTCCAGGAGGCCAGGGACTGTCTTTCTTTCTTTTTTCCTAGTATTAGGAAGCCTCAGGGCTTAGCAAAGTGTCAGGCACATAGTAAGCCCTTAACAAATGCTCATTGACTGACAGACTGAATACAAGGTCATTGAAGGCAGAAACTGCTTTGTGTCTCTGTCTCCCTCAGTGTCTTGAGCTATGTTTGGCACACAGTAGGCACTTAATAAATACTTGATTGACACCTAGCAACACGTCTCCCACTCTTCATAAAGACAAACCCTTCTGCCCAAACGATGGAGCACTTAAGAATTGGAAGGGACCCCAAGAGCCAGCTGCTCCAGCCCCCTAATTTTACAGATTAAGAAACTGAGATCCAGAGAGCTAAACTGATCTGACCACTGTGCCCTCTCTACACAGGTAGTAAG
>NW_020954586.1:1032438-1045208 GCF_900497805.2 Vombatus ursinus | reverse complement strand
CCACCACAACAAAACAACACGGAGTTTTTACTTTAATCGTATCTCAAATTTTTTAAAAAATCGACACAGGAAATAGGAAGGAAAAGGAACATGTGAGCATGTCCCTTTACAACGAAGAGCGGAGGAGAGGGTGGTAGAGGAAGCGAAGAATCTGTAGTGCGGAGAGCTTGCTTTTTTCTGCTCTTTCGTATTCCGTTATCTCAAATTTTAACAACCTTCTAAGCAGTTAAAATGGGAACATTCTAAGGTCGTGCAATAGAAACTCGCTCCGAAAATGCAGGTTGGCACCTCCTCTGCAACTTAACAGACTTGCCTAGAGCACCGAGAAGGGAACACTGTCACTGTGTCGTTGTGCTTCTGAGGAGACTAGAACCCAGATCTTCCTGCCTGGTACTGAAGTCATCTGTCTGCTCATCGTGCCATGCTGCCTTATTTAAAGAGTTTTTAAACACGAGCTGTCTGATAGGGGAATAGGCAGCAGAAAGGTAGAGCATCCCCACCGGTCTCTTGTGAAAGTGCCCTAGCAGAGCTCTCCTAAAATGAATGAGTTGCTTAGAAAATAATGGAGAATTTCCCAGCATCCTATAATGATGATGCCTGGGAAAGTGCTTTTAAAAAAGTTGTCTCCATGTGGACCGGGCTAGCTGGGATTAATGACTAACAGTCTCCGAGGACTCTTTCCATTCTAAGAGTCTATGATGACCTGCCATAGAGCACACCTACTCCCAGGAAAATGGGGGCTCCCTGAGGACGGAGGCTACTGCATTCTTGTCTTTGTGGTGTCAATAGTGCTGACATTTTTGTTTTTGATCCAGACGTGTAATTAGTGTAGGGAGCTCCCAGATATGGAAAGTCCCTCTGCTGATACAAACCTGCACCTGTTCTGCTACTAGTCTTGGAGAGCTGTCTGGGATACTGAGAAGTTAAGTGACCTGCCCAGGGTAGCACAGCTTGTATGATTCAGTGGTGAGACTAGAACTCTGAGGCTGGCTCTCTTTCTACTATGCCACATTGCTTCTCTTCCTGACGCATGGAAAGTGACAAATAAGTTCACTGAATTGTGGGTCCATTGAGCAGTAGAAAGAGTCCTGGCCAAGGAGTTATGGAGGCCTCAGTTCAAGTCCTCGCCTCTGCCATTGATTTTCAGGGAGTCTGGGGGACAATACATTGCTGTTTTCTGGGCTTCGTTTCCTTATCTATAAAACAGAAGCTTCAAATTAGTTGATCTCTGATGTTCCAAAGACATGTAGGATTCAACGAACCTATGTATGTCTCCCTCTATTGGAGAGCCTGATCTCCATCAGTGGAGACAGAACCAGCCAAGAAGGTCTTGAGGCTTTAATGGACCGCATGCTTACGATGAACCAATGTGACATATGACATGTGACATGCAGTCAAAAAGCTAACATGACAGTAGACTGCATTAAGACATTAAGAAAGGAGGGAGGGAAGAAGGGAAAGCATGTACATAGTGCCTGTTATGTGCCAAGTACTATTTACAAATATCTCATTTGATCCTCACAGCAACTCTGCAAAGTAGGTGCTGTTATTATCCCCATTTTACAGCTGAGGAAACTGAGGCAGACAGAGGTTGAGTAACTTGCCCAGGGTCACCCTGCTAGTTAGGGTCTGAGGCCGGATTTGAACTCAAGTCTTCTGACTCTAAGCCCAGTGCTCTGTCCGTGGTGCCACTAGCTGCCTCTAGAATATGCAGAACACTATGTTCTGTGTCATTACTCAACATGTGGAATATTGTGTTCATCACCACATTTAAGGAAAGAAATTGATCATGTGGGGTTTGTGCAGGAGGAAGACACCAGGATAATGAGGAGACTGGAATTCTCGCCATAAAGATCGGTGAAAAGAAACGGGAATGTTCCACTTTGAGAAGACTTAGGGCGATCCCAATACCAGCCATAGTTTCACAGAATTTTGAATCGGAAGGAACCTCAGTGGTCATCTAATCCAGTCTATCCACAAAAGGAATCCCCACTATAATGTGCCTGACAAGCAGTCATCCATCCTCTTCTCAAAGCCCTCCAAGGAGGAGAAGCTGACCACCTGTCACGGCAGCCCGCTCATTTTTGGACAGTTCCCATTGTTAAGACTTTTCCCCTTTGATATTGAATCTAATTTGCCTCTTTACAACTCCCATCCATTGCTCCTGGTTCTGCCTTCTCAGGCCAAACAGAACAACTCGAATCGGAGTCCGAATGGCAGTCCACCAACACTTGAAGATGGCTCTCTCATCTCCCCCATGAGTCTCCTCTTCTCCAGGCTAAATATGCTCAACTCCTTCAACTGATTTTTCTGTGTGATAGAGTTGAGGCCCCTTGGGAGCCTTCCTGTGGGAACTCTGCACTTTTTCCATTGTCCTTCTTGAACAGTGGTGCCCAGAACTGAACACAATTCTCTTCATGAGGGCCCAGGATGGTGGCACTATGACCTCTCTATTCTGGAAGCTAAGCCTCTCAATGAAGCCCAAGAGTACACCAGCTTTTGTTGGCTGCCATGTTGTGCTGCAGATTCAAATCAAGCTCACCATCTACCACAACCCTTAGAACTTTTCCTGAACAACTGCTGTCTAACCACACTACCTGCATCTTACACGTATGAAATTCATGTCTTGCTACCAAAGTGCAAAAGTTAATGCTCTGAAAAAATCTAGGTGGACTCTATCCACATTCCCTTCATCTACTAGTTGAGCAATCCAGTAAAAAAAAGTAAGGAAGTTGATCTGGAGCAGGGGTGGGGAACTTTCCCTTGATGAATTGTAATTACCTGGCTCGGATGAACTATGTCCTCTGGTCTTGAAAGAGCAGACAGTTGTGATGGCTAAATCAGGGGTGGGGATCCTGCGGCCTTGAGAACACATGTGGCCCTCTAGGTCCTCAAGTGCACTGAATCCAAACTTCACAGAACAAATCCCCTTAATAATAAAAAGAATTGTTCTATAAAACTTGGACTCCGTCAAAAGGCCACACCCAAGGATCTAGAACGCCACTTGTGGCCTTGAAGCCGCAGGTTCCCCACACCTGGAGTGACTGATCTTTGGTTCTTTGTAGTCGTGGCTTCCCTTTCTAGATGTTTGGCAATCATCTCTTTAATGATCTGTTCTTGAATTTTCCCAGGACTCAAAGCCAAGTTCACTGGCCCCTAGTTCACAGGCTCTGTTCTCTTCCCTTTTCTGAAATTCAGGACATTTGCCCTTCTCCAATCTTGTAGGGCCTCTTCCGTTGCTCGTGATCTTTCAAATATCCCTGAAGATGACTTAGCCATTGCAGCTGTCTGCTCTTTCAGGACAGAAGGACAGAGTTCATCCGAGCCGGGTAACTTCATTCCTCAAGGGAAAGTCAGTGTTCTCTAACTGTCTCCTTCCTTATCTTGGATATCGACGCCTTGTTAATCATTTTTGTTCTTTCATTGCTAGTGTATAAAGGTCCTTCTCCTTTGCAGAAAAAAAAAAACAGAAAGAAAGCAAGGCTTGGGAGGCTGCGTCTTCTCTCTGTGCTTCTTATCCGTGTTGTCGGTTATCATGGTTCCATGTCCCCCGAGCCAAGATCCTGGACCTCCTCTGATCCCCCTTTTACTCTCAATGTAACTAAATAAAACCTCCAACCCTTTTGCTGTCCTCAGCTTCCCTTTAGATTCTCAGCTCATTTTGTGCCTGAACTTTCCTGGTGTTATTTTTATAGGATCATGCCACACTCTTATATCCACCTTTAGTCCCTGACCATGCATCCATTTTATTTTTTAAAATCTAAGTTGGTTGTTGAGTTATCTGAGCATCCACATTGGTCTCTTTAAAGGAATCTAAATTTTCCTCCTCACTGGAATTGTTTCTTTTGTGCCTTCAAAATTTCCTTCTTGAACATCTCCTATCTCTCCTGGGTTGGCTTCCCCTAAAGCATTTTACTTCATGGGATCCTACCTTTCTTTCATCTGAACTCTTTAAAATTTGCTTTCACAGAATCTAGGCTGGTAGCAGACCATTCCCAGCTTTCCTCTCCTTCTCTATCACAGTTAGGTGGCACAGTGGAGAGTATAGGACTCAGAGTTGGGAAGACCTGAGTTCAAATCCTGCCTCAGATACTTCCTAACTGTGAGACCCTAGGCAAGCCCTTTAACCTTAAGGTGCTATATAAATGCTAACTACTGGTCACTTCTCCCCAAGATTTTCATTGTTTCTACCCCAGCACTAGGTTTTCTCTGTTAGTGAGAACCAGACCCAGGACACCGTCCCTCTTTATTGGTTCTTCTGACCTTTTGAAGGATGAAATGAACACTAAAGCAAGTCAGGAAATTACTAACTGGAAAAAAGAAATTATTAGCTGAGAGAAAGAGACAGATATAGATAGAGACAGAATCAAGGAAAGACAGAGAGAGACAGAGCTAGAGACACAGAGAGACCAACAGAGACAGACACACAGGGAAAGACACACAGAGAGAGACAGAGAATAGAGAGAGAGAGAGAGAGGGAGAGAGAGAGAGAGAGAGAGAGAGAGAGAGAGAGAGAGAGAGAGAGAGAGAGAGAGAGAGAGAGAGAAGGAGGACAGAGGAGAGACAAGAGGAGAGACAGACAGACACAGAGACAGAGACAGAGAGAAAGAGAAGGTGAAGGTAGGGAAGAGAGAGGAGAGAGAGAGACAGACAGAGACAGAGACAGACAAAGAGACACAGAGACAGACAAAGACAGAGACAGAGACAAAGGAGAAGGTGAAGGTAGGGAAGAGAGAGGAGAGACAGAGAGACAGAAAGACAGAGAGACAGAGACAGAGAGAAGGAGAAGGTGAAGGTAGGGAGGAGAGTGGAGAGACAAGAGGAGAGAGTGACGGAGCAAGCTTTAGCAGATGCCTGGGCGTTTGAAGGCCCCCACCAGTCCCCTGTTTCACGCCTCTGGGGCAGGCTTGTGATCTGTTTCCCCAGACTCTCCATCCATTATTTTCTATCCAGGTGAAATGCAGTCACTCAGAGGAGGGTTTCCACCTGTTTTGTTTCTCCGTAGAAGGCAGAGCAAATAACAATAGATAGAACGCTCAGAGAGGTAGATCAAGTGGTGAAAACCTTTTTGACAATCCTTACTGTTCCACGATAGAATGGGCTGCCTTGGGAGAAAGTAGGTTTCCCCTCGCTAAAGGACTTCCTAGAATCTTTGAGTTGGAAGGGACCTTGGAGGTCAAATAATCCAATTTGTTCCCCTCTCCAACATTCCTCACAAGGGCTCACCCAGCCTTGGTTTAGAAGCCTCTAATAACTTGCAGAATGATGTGAGCTGGGCCCTAGAGGAAAAAGGAGACAGACAGCCAGATAACAGGGCATAATGCAGAGAAAACAGGAAGATCTGGGTTCGAGTCCTGCTTCTCTGGCACACACACATGCTGTGTGATCCTGGAAAGGTCACTTAAGTCTTTGGTGCGTCAGGCAGCTCTCTAAGGTCTATAAGTTTTAGAGAAGGCGCCTGCATTGGTAGAGGGAGTTTCTGCATCTGGGAGTCATTGACATCACAGGACCAATCCCAGTCTAATTATTCACAAGTTTTTTAGGATTCTAATTCATTCCTCCATATATGAGCTATGTCTCCCAGTTTTGCATCGTTGAAATTTGACATTTCTTAGGTTGGTGAAGTAGGAGGGACAGGCATCTCACGGGAAGGTGCCCATGTCCTCTCCAGGTTCCCAATTCCCAAAGAGAGAAGCGCTGGGACATTTCTGGATGCTGTCTAAACCTCAGAAGAGCAGATGGTCCAGAGCCTGGAGAAATGCTAGTTAGCCCGAGGGAACAGTGGGCCAGGTGCTTAATGCCCAGACTGAGCCGAGCCTTGGGCGAAATGCGAAGGAAGCCAATGAGGGCTCGGCAGAAGGAAGAAATCTGTTTGCTGTTTGGAGCAAAGAGGGTCATGTAAACGAGCAACAGAGAGAAAGCAGGGACACCCCTCCCCCCTGCTTCCACTTCCTCACCCATTTCTTCCTCCTGAATGCCACCTCTTCCAAGAAGCCTTCCCTGATCACAGCTCCAGAGCTGGAAGGGGCCTCTGAGGCTACTGGGCCAATGCCTTCATTTCCAGATGGAGAAATCCAGGCCCAGGGAGGACATATTATCATCTATCCAGAGCTAGTAGGAACTTTAGGGTTCATCTGGTCCAGCCCCCTTGTTATACTGATGAGGAAGCTGAGGCCCAGAGAGGACCAGAGGCTTGTCTGAAGCTCCTACAGGGACCTGCTTATGTGACAGTCAGTCTGGGTACCTCACGGCTGCACTCCAGAGGGCCAGGATCTCATCTCTATGTGTGGATTGACCCTAAAGCCATAATGAGACAAAAGAAAAGGATTCATTCATTCATTTATCCATCCCCTAAACATCTACCATGTGCCAGGCACTGTGCTAGGGGCTGCGGGTACAAAGATGAAAATGCATCTGTCCCTGCCCTGAAAGGGCATCTGTTGGCAAAGATGATCAGGAGGGAGCAGAAATAATCTGCATTGAGATAATCAAATATAATATAGACACAAGGTAATGGGGGCAGGTGGGAGGAGTGTAAGGGCATGCACTAGCATGTGAGAATAAGGAGGAGGTGAAGAGGGGTGTGTCCAGTCACAGAGGACACCCTGTGCTCAGGCGTGGAGCTGGGAGATGGACGTCAGTAGACATCCACATGTGGTACCTTATATTGGCTTTACTTGTCAGGTAGGTTTATTTTCTCAAATAGACGTTAAGCTTCATGAGGGCAGGGAGCATCTCTTCCCCTTCTTTGGGTCTACCCTTAGCACTTAGCACAATGCCTTGGGCATAGGAAACGCTTAAATTAGTTGAGAGCTTGCAATACATAAATGTTCTGTGAACTCACAAGGGTAGCGTGAGACATGGAGTCAGGAAGGCCTTGATTCAAATCTTGCCTCTGATACTTAAGACCTGAGTGACCTTGAGCAAATCACTTTCCCCCCGGGGCCTCAGTTTCCCCATCCATTCAACCTCTAAGGCCCCTTCCAGCTTGAAACCTTTCATCCTCTATGACATCTAGGCTGTGTGCCTAGCCAAGTCACAGCCTGTTGGGGCCCAATCAGTCTTTTCAGACTTTTCAAACACACAGCCCACCAAAGGAGGCTTTGTCCAGAACCAGAGTCAAAATGTAATTGGGAAATTTTTAACAAAATAAATAAAAATACAATAAAACACAGATAATGGTCATTTGTGGTTTTCTAAGTTGATATGTTCCCACAGAGATTTCTACTTTAGTTTGAAACCTCTGCTTTAGGATAATAATTTATAGGCAAATGGCTGGCTGGTCAGCCTTGGGGGAGGGAATTTCCACAGCAGTGAAACCCCAGAGCCAAGGAAGTCAAGCCAAGACAAGCAGACAAAGCTATGGGCTCAGGGGCCTGTTCCCAGAGAGGTGAGGGGCAGTGTGACCTAGCGAGGGAGTGCTGGCCCCAGCTCAGACACTTGGTCACCTCCTCTTGGCGCTGCCCACCTCGCGGGCACGTTGGGCCAGCAGCCGGAGCCACTGGGAACCCCGGCGCACTGCCCAAGAATCCAAGGGGCAGAGAAGAAAAGGGCCGGGGAGCCCTGGCTCAGCCGGAGGCTTCCTGTGCGGCCATTCAAGGGGCCTGCCTGGTGTTACTTGTGGAGCTGCGCTCCAGAATTTCAAGGTCTTCTACAGGCCCTGGCCGGGCTGGACGGCCCTGTGGTCCCCTCCATCTCCAAGATCCAGGGCCTGCCGTGAAACAGCCCCTTTGGAGTATGGCCATTGCTTTTTGCAGAGGGTAAAAGCCACAAAAATTAAAAGCAGAATTTTTTCCTGGCTTGGACCCCCTTTGTTAGCCACACAATTTGTTATAAAAATAGAAGACAGCATTTCCCCTTAAGGCTTCTGAACAAATTCAAATTCCTTTGAGAAGATTTATTGTCTCAGTGATTCCCAGAGCGCCCATAGCTTGAAGTAGTGGGAGGCACCTCTCCCTTAACCCCTTTAGGATTTCCCACAGATGAATTCCCCCTGGGCAGAGGGATGCCCATCAGGGGAGGAGGGACCCCTCCCTCGGCCCCCCCAACCACACCTGAGGGCCTCCCCTACAGGGAGCGCCTCTCTGTGGCAGAGCTGGTGGGAGAGACGTTCCCACTCAGGCATCACTGACTGGAATTCTGGATTCTGAGGACTCTGCTCTTACTGCCTGCGTGACCTTAGAGGAATCACTTACTCTCTTTGGGCCTCAGTTTCCTTCTATGTAAAATGAAGGGATGGGACTAGAACGTAGTAAAACCCTACTATGTGCTAGGCGCCACACTGGCGATGGGGCATATCATGATTATAGAGAAGCCAGGTTCCTCTGCTCTGGAAGCTCACCAGCTGCTGATACAATCAGCCAACTGATCATTTGTAAAGTCCCTACTATGTGACAGGTACTGTACTAGGCCCTAAAGAGTCAAAGAAAAAAACAAAACGCTCTCTGCCTCTTTGGGAAAAACACCAGAAAGAGAACTGGATGTGGGGTGAAAGGCTCTGAGGTCCTATCCTGGCGCTGCCCCGGCTTCTGGGGTCACCTTGGGCACAAGCCCCTCCACGTCATGGGGCCTCAGTTTCCCCATCTGCAAAATGCAGGGAGTGGACCAGATGACCCCTATGGCCCCTTTCAACCCTAAGGTTATGATCCTTTGATCTGTGAAGCTGGGGGGGGGGTCAGGATCAGTTTACCCAATTTTCGCCTTTTCCCTCCCAAGTCCTTGTCTGGTCCTATCAGTCCGCAACCTCAGAAGCCTAAAGGAGATTTTTTTTTTTCATTTGGGGCTTGTTTCTCTTCAGCCTGGTCCAAAGTTTCCCAGGTTAATGTTAATTTTCACATCTCCATTAAGATCTCAGCCGCCCTTGGAGCTGCTCTCCGGGAGCCCCAGCATGCAACAGAAATACTTTTCAGAACAAACTGTCCCTCCGGCATTCACAGGCAAACGTCTGCTCATGCGTGTGGATTTCCCTGGGGGAGTCACTATCAGCCCCCGACTCCAATTGATGAGCTCCACCTGAGGCTCCAAAGGACCTTCTCCACCACCAGTAAGGTAGGAGGCACGTCATAACTGCATTGTGATATAGCCACTTACCTCCACGTTATTGATGAGGGGACAGAGACTCAGAGATGCTCATAACAGTGTAATAATAATCTAACAGCATTTTAAGGTTTCCAGAGATGTTATCTTGTGTGGTCCCTTAACCTACCTCTGAGATGGGGGCTATCATCACTGCCATCTTATAGATGTGGAAACTGAGGATCAGAAAAGTTCAGTGACTTCTCCAAGGTCACTCAGCTTACACGTGTCTGAGGCAAGATTCAAACCCAGGGCTTCCTGACTCCAAATCTGGCACTCTCGTCACCTGGCTACCCCAGTTAACTGATTGAATAATAATAATAACAATAATACAACTGACATTTATACACTGGCAATATTTGTGAAGTTCCTCAGAGACGTAATCTCATTTGGGTCAGACAAAATCCCATCAGGGAGGGACCTATATTTTCTTGACAATATCTATGATATCATTTGTTTAAGGAACTCCCAGCGAGAAAACTCTTGCTGATACAGGTTCTTTTCTGCCCTGGGAGTAGTCCTGGAGAGGTTGGGTCTATAGGGATTGGGATGGGCCCTGGCCCTGTGATTTCATTAGCACAGTTTGCTGCCAAGGGAGGAAATTCTCTCCCTCAATACAGCCCAGCACTAGGACCACAGCTTACAGTTACCTGTGGCGCCGAGACGTTAAGTGACCACCCCACAGTCATCAAGCCGAGATGGGCCAAGGTGGGGAACTTGACTTTTCCTGCCTTTCATGCCAACTATCTCTATCCATTAGAACACACTGTCTCTCTTCATGAGGTTTTTAGCAGAATTTTTTTTTTAAGTCCTAAACTTGCAACTTACAAATGAGTGAATGAAGAAAGGTATTTATTCCAAGCTCTGTGGGTAGTCCTGGGGATTAATGCTGCCAGGAGGTGGCAGCATTGTCCCTCAGCTGGCCAATAAAGGTCAGGAATGCCATCCCACTAATAATAGTCATTATTTTTATTGTTAATAATAGTTATTATTATGATCATAGCTAGGATTTATATGGGGCTTTAAAGATTGCACAGTGTAGTATTATATACATCTATATCTCCCCACTCCATATGCACATATATATACATATATACATATATATCCTCTCTACACACACATTCTCTCTCTCTCTCTCTCTCTCTATATATATCTATATCTATATATATTCCCATTCCACATATACATATATAAATATTTTGCAAACTTTGAAGCCCTGTATAAATCTTATCACCATAATAATGTGCATATAATAAAGTATATGTAAATATATATCTGTACATATATCTAGATATCCACCTATATCTAGATCTATATTAAATCTGATTGGATTCTCACAACCACCCTGGAGGTAGGCACTATTCCTATTATTATCCCCATTTTATATTTGAAAAGACTGAGGATGAGAAAGGTTCAGTGACTTTCCAAGGACGAAGTGTTTGGCACAGGATTCCAGCCCAGAACTTCCTGACTCCAAGCCTGACACTTTATTACCCACTGTGCTATCTCACGGCCTCCATTTCAGGATCCCAAACTGCTCTAAATTGTGATCCTATCAATTGAAACACACCCCAAGCCCCTTCTCTCCTGGCCTCAGTTTCCTCCTCTATGAAATGAGGGGGCTGGATGAGATGGTTTTTGAAGACTCTTCTGGTCCCAGTTCTATGACCCTGTGATCATGTCTGAGAATAGGCCAATCACTTTGCCTTCCTGGGCCTCCGTTTCCTCATCTGTAAAACCAGGGGGCTAGACTGGATGTCCTCTGAGGTGTCATTTAGCAAATGGCCTGTTTCAGGGATGTTGAGCCCGTAACTTGACCCATGCGGGAAATGCAGGGGCATCTTCTTCTGAAGGCCCTCATTGTCCCCTCTATCCTCCAAGTCACTAGTGACAACGAGCAAGCCTAGAGTGAGTTCACCTTGGAAAAGGCCAGTCATGCTGCTGACAGACCCCATACCCAGGGTCTAGCTCCTAGGTTTGCCTGAGCTCAGTAACCTATCCAGAGGAACTCTCTGGCTTTCCTTTGAAGAATGACCAAGAATAACCAGAAGGGATCCAGCCACTCCAGCCTCCGAGAAGTCATCTCCTGCCTCCTGGCTGAGGCCACGCATAGAGCACTCTTCTTCCTCACCTCTGACTTGTCAACTCCTTCAAGGCTGAGTTTAAGCATCATCTCCTATTGAAGGCCTTTCCTGATGCCCCCAGACAAGCAGGCCTTCAATCCCATCTCTGATGCTTGCTCCAAGTGTTCACTGCTCCTGTCCAGTCTTCGTGGCTGGCTCATCATCCACATCACACTGCCTAACTGTGGCCATCCCCAAGGTTCTATGCTAGGTCCTCATCTCTTCTAATTCTGCTTTCTCTCTCTTGGTAGCTTCATCAGCTCCCACAGGTGTAACTATCATCTCCAGGCAAATATCTAAAATAACTTTAGAATGTGTGAAATGCCCAGGACCTACCCCAATGTACCACAAAGTACACAGGAACTATATGAAGACAAGCTTAAAATACTCTTTATAGAAATAAACAGACCTAAATAATTGGAGGCAACAACTAGGTGGCCTAGTGGATAGAGCACTGGGCTTGGAGTCAGGAAGACCTGAGTTCAGATATGACCTCAGACAGTCGCTAACTGTGTGACTCTGGGCAAGTCATTTAGCTTTAATCCACCAGATAAGGAAATGGCAAACTACTCATGTCTTTGCCAAGAAAACCCCACACGGGGTCACAAAGAGTCAGATAAGACCAGACAACAACAACAAAGAAGTATTAATGGCCCACGGGTAGGCCAAGCTAATATTATAAAATGACAATACTACCTAAATTAATTAACTGATTCAATGCCATGCCAATCAAATTACCAAAGGGTTACTTTAGATAGCTAGGAAAAATAGTAATGAAACTCATCTGGAAGAACAAAAAGTCAAGAATCTCTAGGGAAATAATGAAAAGAAATAACTAGGAAGGAGAGAGGCCTAGCCGGATCTCAAACTGTACTAGAAAACAGTAATCATCCGAACAAGTTGGTTAAAAAATATCTAGTTTGATCAGCGGAAGAGACGAGGTATACTACACACAAAGCTAGACCAGAGTAACCTAGTGTGTAAAACCGTGTCTGGGCTCCCTGTGTCTCGGAGCAGTCAGTCAACAGTTGTCAAGGATGGTTGTGGGGAAGGCAGACCCCTCTCTCCAATATCTCCCCTCCGTGATGGCTGTCTGGGCTGGGCTGGATGATGCTATCCCAAGGTTCTTGGGCTCTGGTTCCTGGGCTGTCCTCATCGGGGCTGGAGGAGACATGGTAGCCAAGGTTCACCTTGCCTGGCACGCACCGCCTCCGTCTGCCCCTCAGGGTGCTCTGATGCTTTAGCTGGGCAGGCTCGACGATCCTATATGGACATGAAAACACCTTAAATATGAAATGAGGGCTTGCAGCAGATGACGTTTCATCAGGCAAAGAGGGAGTATTTATTAAACGCCTACTGCATGCCAAGCACTGTGCTGGGCTGGGGAAACAAGTGGGCTACTCACGAGGAATTTGCAAGGACACAGGACAAGATGTCGGCGTAAATATGAAGTTAATAAACACGCAAACCCACAGCGTTGTTCAAGACAAAGTATCAGGGAAAGAAGCCTCTGGGAAGGAAGCCTCTGGGAAGGAAGCCGCTGGGGAGGAAGCCGCTGGGGAGGAAGCCTCT
>NW_020954586.1:981052-1032428 GCF_900497805.2 Vombatus ursinus | reverse complement strand
CCGCTGGGGAGGAAGCCGCTGGGGAGGAAGCCTCTGGGAAGGAAGCCTCTGGGAAGGAAGCCGTTGGGGAGGAAGCCTCTGGGGAGGAAGCCTCTGGGAAGGAAGCCTCTGGGAAGGAAGCCGCTGGGGAGGAAGCCGCTAGCTAGCAAGGCTTCATACAGAAGGCAGAGCCTGAGCCCCACCTTCAAGGAAGAATGAGGCTCTGCCCAGGAGGAGCTAAGGAGGGAGGGAGAGCCTTGCAGGCGCGTGCAAAGCCAGGGGAGACTGCAGATGGAGCCTTTGTGTGAGGAGCGGGGAGAGGAAGCGAGCCGGTTTGGCCGGATCGCACACGCAGCGCGGCAGGGCGAATACCACGCAGCGGGCTTGGAAAGACGGTTGGGGGCAGGTGGATTTCAGACTCCTTCCAGACTTAGACCTCTGATCGCATCCTCCTTCCACCCTGGGACGCCGGGGAGGGGCGTCCCTCCAGCAAGAGGCCACAGAGCATTCCAGCTCCTCCCACAGAAAGTCAGGGGGACAATCGGGTGCGATTATTAAGTGACCTCACCTGGCGCGCGGCTGGGGGTGGGGGGTGGGGGTGGGGGCGGGGCTGCGAGAGGCAGAGCTGTCTCTAGGCTGTGTAGATCTGGAAGGCGATCCCCAGCTGGAAATCTGCTCTTAACAGAGCTCTGAAAAGATGGGAAACTCCTGAAAGGGACTGATTGGAAGCTCTGTCAGGGCAAAGCACTGGTGCCCCCGGAGGGGCAGTGCGGATTCTCTCTCTGCCACTGACCCCTCCCCCGCCACGGGAAAGCCGGATGGAAAAAGACTTAAAATCTTCGGACAAAGGGAAGTCAGGACGTTCCCAAAGGCACCTGGGTCCCTTCTCAGAATCAGGTTTTTAAGTAATTGAAGGAAACACTGTTTCAACTAGAGAGAAGTGAAAATAAAGCTAGAATTTTTTTTCCCATCCCAATTCATGAACCTCTTGAAATCTGTTGGGGTCTGTGGATCCCAGGTTAAGAACCCCTGATCTAGAACCCAAGATTTTGAGCCAGAAAGGACCTCAGAGTCGTTTTGACAGGTTGAGTCCCTCATTTCACAGATGAAGAAACTGAGGCCTAGAGAGAAATCACTTGCCCAAGGTCACGCAGCTCATAGGCAGTAGAGCCAAGGTTTGAATCCTGATTCTCTGGTGGTCTTTCCTTTACATCAAGCTACCTTAAAAGCAAAGAGCCAGACAAAAAAAAAATCCCTTTGTGCCCTCCATCTTAAGTGACTTGTCCGGCTCAAAGGCTAGTCTGCATCAGAAGCTAGACTCGAACCCAATCCTTGCCAATTCCTGGGATGAGTCACTAGCCAGCATCACGATATGTTCCGTAGGACCTTAGGTCCAGAGCCAGCAAGCATCCTGGAGGTCATCCGGTCTAACCTCTCAGTTTTACAGCTGAAGAAACTGAAGTCCAGGGAAATTAATTAAAGAACTGGCCCAAGATCACACAGCTAAGTAGCCGAGCTGGGATTTGAACCCTGGTCCTTAGACTCCAAATCTGTTTCATTGTGCTGACTTCCCAGCAGGGTGAGGATTTGAACCCAAGGCCTCTTCCCCCAAATGTAGGGTTCTTTCCTTTGGATCAGGCTGCCAGAGGAGAGGGGCCTGAAATCACTGACTCTCAGAGGGAGAGTTAAAAAAGGACTTCAGGGGAGATCGAGTCTGACCCTCACTTCTGATGCTACCTGAATGGCCTTGGACAACTCACTGGCCTTCAGTTTGCTTATGTGTAAAATGAGGAGGTGGGCCTGCATGGCCTCAAGAGTCTTTTCTTTCTCCAGATTTATCTCACTGAATCTTCTTGGGCCTCAGTTTCCTTGTCTGTGAAATGAAGGTGATTGGACTAGATGGTCCCATCTGGCTCTAAATCAATGGCCCTATGAACCCACAGATGAAGAAACTGAGGCCCATGATGATGCCGATCAGAAAAGAACTCCCCTTTGCCCTTTGGCTGATGTTTGCTAGCCTCTGATCCGCTGATTCCAGGGTGCAGGGTGGGACTTGATCCTCCCACATTCTCTGGCCTTGTCCCTGGCTGACAAGTGGACCTTCAACTCTCCTTGCCCCTGGGATGTTTGTTAGGTTGGAGTGTGTGGGTGTGGGCATAGGTGGGGAGCCCGGCAGGGGCTGGGGGTGCAGGGCAGAGCAGCCTTTCTTCCTGCTGACCTTTCCCCTCTTCTAGCCTTCTTTGTCCCATCTTCTGTCCCCTGCTAGCCTCTGCAGGCTGGCCAATCAGCGACCTCGCTAGGGGAAACAAGCCCTGTTTGGTTCCAGTAGAACAATCTGGTTGAAAGGTGAGCTGCTGGGGCCTGACCCTGGCTCAGCCAACTGCAGAGCTTGGGGCGAAGTTATCCAGGAACTATGAGGAAGTGAGCGAGGCCCTCATTCTCCAGCCCAGCAGCCTGCTCTCCTTGGAAAGGCCCACAGACCCGCCTTGTGGAGGCTCTGCGTGCAAAGCCAGGACCAGAGCCCAGGTGAGTGACTAGAGGGGGATGCAGGCGTCCCCCAGGGGCCAGTGGTTTCCTGGGGCTGGGCTGCTAGGGGAGGGAGACCCCCAGGGAGGGCAGCTCTGGGCTTGTTGACCCGGGTCCGGCAGAGTCCACTTACACAAGCCTGGTACTAACTGAGCTGGGCAAGGGGCCTTCTGGTGTGGGACTGATCCCAGCTTATGCTTTCTTGGTCCTTAGACCTTGTAATTACCATTGCTGATTAGACAGTGAAATGGGAAGAGCCCTCCCAGATCTGGGCTCATCACATGGGGGTTTAAATCTCAGCTCTGCCCTTTGGTACCTAGCTTAAGATCGGAGTTCCCACCTGGCTATGTGACCTTGGACAAGTCACTTCCCTTTTGTGGTCTCAGAGTCCTTCTCTGTAAAATCATGTGTGTATGTGTGCATGTGTATATGTGTATGTACATGCATGTGTGTATGCATTGTGTGTATGTGTATGTGTGTATGCATGTGTGTGTAAGTGTGCATATATGTTGGAGTGGGGAGAGTGTTTCAGCCTTAAATCTGTGATTCAGTGTTTTTATCACACTACCTCCCTGGGCCTCAGTTTCCTTCTCTGTAAAACAAGGGGGTTATAGTCCATGGTCTCTGAGGTCCCTTCCAGCTCTAACTCTGTGTTCTTACCTACCTGTAAGAGGGACCCCCCTCACTGCTCTGGGTTGCAGGGGTCCTCTGGGCTAAGGAGGGAGAAAATCCCACTGCTTGGGATGGATGGCCAGGTGATGGGGTCCATCTTCACTGGGGACATCGTGTCTCTCAAAACTGTTCTCGACATTCTTCATTCCTTTTTTTAAGGCTCCCCCCCATCCTGCCTCCCCCTTCTGACCCCCCTCCTACCCCCCCTCCCCATCCTGCCTCCCCCATCATACTTATATTCTCTCCCGCTCACCTACTTGCAGGAGATCTGCCAAGGGCTGGACTCAAGTGTCCTTGGGTGAAGTCAAGTCTCTCTTTAGGGTCAGAGCTCATGAACAGCTTTGGAAGATTTTGGAGTGGGGGGAAGAATTTTTAAAAATATTTAGGGGGCAAGTGCGTCACACTAACTCTTGAAAATAACTGAAATTCCAATTCATCTGCTGAATGTTAGGGCAGTGTTTGTAGCATCATGGACGGGACTTTTGAGGTTCTTGAGTCTAACCTACTCCTCATATACAAGGGGAAACTGAGGCCCAGAGAAGGGATGTACTTTATCCAGGGTCACACAGCTAGTTGGTAGTTTTGCCAGAATTTGAATTGGAATCACAGGACCACAGATTTAGAGCTGGAAGGGCTCCTTTTACAGATGAGGAAACTGAGGCCCAAAGAAGATGATGAGATTCTAGAAGGGACCTCAGAAGTGAGCTGGTCCAACCTCATTTTACAGATGACAAAACTGAGTGATGTAGCTTAAGGCTGCCCAGGTAGGTGGCAGCAGCCTTTTCGACTCCAGCTCCCCTTTCCTTCCTCTGCACCATGGTGCCTTTCACCGTCCAGGGGAGCCGAGAAGGCAAAGGGAAAACAAACCTCAGAGAAGCTGACGAATTTGGACGTGAGCCTGAGTGAGCGTTATTGGGAGAGTCAGGCCAGATTGTCTTGTCTGCCAGAGAGTTCGGGCTTTTAGTCAGGGGACCTGGGTTTGGTTCCTGATTTTTTCTCTTCCTACATGTATCTTGGGCAAGTCACTTCATCCTGTCTGCCTCAGTTTCCTCATCTGTAAAATGAGCTGGAGAGGGAAACAGCAAACCACTCCAGTATCTCTGCCAAGAAAACCCCAAATGGGGTCAAGAAGAGTTGGAAATGACTGAACAAAAATGGAAATTTAGCATTTCCTTTAGTTACTTAAAAATATGCTTTTGGGAAGGGGAATCTGTGGGCTTCTCCAGACACTGACAGAGGCCACAAAGATGGGAAGAAGCCCTGGGCTGGGGGAGCTCCAAAGTGCCTTCCAGCATTATTATTTTATGAGATGTTTTAGGGGGGATGAAAGGCAGTAACCGTTCATAGGCTCTTGGCTCTAATTGTGGGTAACGATAAAGTGCTTTAAGCTTCTCCATGTGATCTGTGTGAAAAATATCATTTGCTGCTCTTAAACAGTTAAGTACTGTAGGAATCAGTATTCCCATTTTACAGATGAGGATGCTGAGGCCCGGGGAGGCTCATGCAGGGTCATGCAGCAGTGCAGTGGCAGACCTTAGGGTCCGATGGAGTTCTCCTGGCTCCAAAGCCACTATTCGTTCTTTGACGTCCCAGCATCCACCTGAAGGGGCTTTAAAATCCTTGAATTAACTACTTGAGGAAACTGAGCATTATTTTTCCATTGATTGAGATGATCGTGCTAGGGAAGAGTGCCATGTTCTACTCACAATGACTGCAGCGTAGAGCCCCTAATTGTGACTTTGACCTTCCCTCTTCTCGTGTCCATTGGAGCGTCACTAGGAGGCGTCACAGGTGAGTTGGTTTGCACAATTGGGAGCCCTCGGGGCATCTGATACCTGCTTCTGAGAGTGGGTTGTGTTTCCTTGCAGGGCATGGCGCAGATGGAGGGAAATACCCAGCCTGAGAGCGCCTCCCAGCAGCCCTACGTCTTCAAGGTGGTTCTCCTGGGGAGCAGTTCTGTGGGCAAGTCGAGTCTGGCCTTCCGACTCATCAAGAATGACTTCAAGGAAATCCTGCCCACACTGGGCTGTGAGTGCTTGGCTTGGCTTGGCTTTCTGTCTTTTGTCTTTGTGATAAGGCCAATGGAGCTAAGTGGGGATGGTGAGGAGATAGAGACGAGTTTCTCCTTAGCATTCTTCAGACGTTCGGCTGGATTTCAGGGAGCCAGGGTGTCGGGTCCTTTGGAGGAGAGCTTCCTATTGGCTGTGTTAGGGCATGACCCTCCTCACCATTGGGCACTATTGCCGTGAGGCTTGTGCCTCCTTCCAGAGAGGCCAAGTATGATGACTTTCGAGAGAAGTCTAAGGTGGGGCCTGGGTATGGAAGTGGTCTTCAAGAGTGTGAAGGGCTCAGTAGCGGATAGAGCTCACACCTTGGAGTCAGGAGGACCTGAATTCAAATCCAGCCTCACACGCTTGACACTCATTTAACCCCCATTGCCTCACCAAAAACAAACAAGCAAACGCCAACAAAAACAAAAGTGTGAAGGGCTGTGATACGGAAAAGGGGTTAGATCGGATTTTCTTGGCCTCTGACAGAGGCTCCAATGAGCATCATTGGGTGGAAATTGCAAAGAGGTAAATTTGGGCTCAATATAGCAAACAGTGAGACTATTTGTAGGTGGAATGGGATTCCTTGAGAGGTTTGAGCTCACTGGCCTAGTGGGCTGCAGTGGGAAGAAGGGCGGCCTTTACTGGGAGGCCCTGGTGCTTTCTTCTTGCATTTCTTGGTGGTCTTCTCACTGGTCCTAACCTACATCTTATACCTTCCATCCATCCATTAATGTAACGGTGAATATTGATGAATTGCCTACCCTCTGCTGGGCCCTGAGCCAGGCCCTGAGGATGCAAAGATAAAAACCAAGGTCCTGCCCTCAAGGAGCTTATATTCCACTGGGAGGATGTACCCCTTTCCCAGATAAGTAAACAGAGGCACACAAAATAAATAGAGAGCCGACGAATGCCAGTTCAGCGTCAGAGGCAGCCAGCCACAGGCTGGATCATCCTCTAGGCCGGGGTCATCTTCCAGGGCTGTCCGTCTCTCCTGCTCTCTGGAGACAGACAGCAGTGCATGAGCTGCTCTGCATTCCTTGAAGAGTCGATTTCAGCTCTAGACCAATGTTAATTACGCCAGGCGCCATCTCCATTCCTATTTTTGGAGGCCCTCAGAAGAAGGACCTGGAGATGTTGGGACAGCAGAAAAACCACTGACTTTGGAGTGTGGGGGCCTGAGTTCAAATCCTGGCTCTGCCTCCTACTCCCTGAGTAGGCCCCTTCCAGCTCCAGAGCTATGCCCTATGATACTATGTCACTTTCTCCCATGTGCCTCAGTTTCCCCCTCCAGAAAATGAGGAAGTTGGATTACGGGACCTCTAAGGCCTCTTCCATTTCCAAATCATAATAAATAATTGTCATAATGGTGCCATATTTGCAGGGCCCTGAAGCTGTCAGAGCACTGTACACAGGCCATCTCATCAGACCCTCACTGCAACCCGGGGAGGGAGGCATCCCCATTTACATTTGAGGAAACTGAGGCATTGGAAGGAGAAGGGACTTGCCTGGGGTAGCACAGGATGTGAATTAAAGCATTCCCCTTCGAGCCAGCCTGGGGCCCATGGAGCGAAGGAGCAGGAGACCTGGGCCTCCGACATCGGCCGACGCGGTGTGGCCAGTGGGCTCTGGAAGGGCGTCAGCTTCAGGCGAGCCTCCCAGGAGGAGGACTGCCCTCCACCGGTTACGCCGGACACCACCCTCAACCGCTGTCGCTTGGGAAAGGCTTTCTGGGCGCCATTGTGTGGGGCGAGAGCGACATCTAGTGGATTATAGGGTGATAGCTCCGGAGCGGGAAGGAAAGAGCTCTAGTGCAATTCCTTCGTTTTACTTAGGAGGAAACTGAGGCTCAGGGAGCTGAAATAACCAAAGTCATTCACTTAAGTCAGGCAGTCAGGTGGCAGGGGACAGAGCTCTGGGCCTGGAGGCAGGAAGCCTGAGTTCAAATGCTGCCTCAGGTACTTACTATGTGACCCTGAGTTCCTCAACTTGTCTCTGCCACAGTTTCCCTGTCTGTAAAATGGGGATAATAATAGGACCTATCTCCCAGTCGTGAGGATAAAATGAGATAATGTTTGCAAAGTGCTTGAAAAGCCTTAAAATACTCTAGAAATGCTAGCTGTTGTTAACAAATGGCAGGGTCAGGATGGGTGCCGGGTTATTCTGCCTTTCCATTGATCCCTGTGTGATTCTCCTCTTTAGCTCTTTAGAGGCAGTGGGGTTCTAGTGGGGTTCTAGGTCTTGCTTCCATACAGAACACGGGCACAATGTTAATGTTGAAGAGATGGGCTTTTGCTTTCGTGGGAAGCTCAGGGTCAGTAGAGGAGCGATCAGCCCACCCTCCTCGTCCTGCCCGGCTCCGCCGTTTGTCTAGACATGCGCACTGTTCTAGAGGCTCTAGAGGCTCCAGAGGCTGCTACTGAAATGTGGGTAGCAAACATCCTTCCTGTCTTCAGTGCTTCCTACACGGATGGACGAGCCAGACTCCTTTGACTCTTTCCAGATCTCTTCCTGAGGCTCTCCAATGTCCAGGGACTTGATAAAGTCAGTACAATCACCCCTCCACCCCATGACTGAAAGAACATCATTGGCCACCAAATTCTATGCCTACTCTCCCATATAAGTACATAGAAATTATACATGATAATGCATGACAATATTTACTAGGCAAAGTGTTTTCTGTGTGTTATCTCATCTGATCCTCACAACTCTGGGAAGTAAGGCTGTTGTTACCCCCATTTTGTAGATGAGGAATTGAATCTAAGAGAGGAAAATGACTTACCCAGGGTCACCCAGCTAGTACGTACCTAAGGCAGGATTGGAACTCAGGTCCTCTTTACTCCAAGAGCAACACTTTGTTCACTGTGCAACCTATCAGGTAAGCCAAATAAATATCAACATACAAGATGGTTTTGGTGGGGAGGGCACAAGAAGCTGGGGGGGGGTCAGGAAAGGTCTCCTGAAGATGGTGGACCTTGAGGTGAGCCCTGAAGGAAGCTAGGGATTCCAAGAGGTAGAGGTGAGGAGTGAGGACATTCCGGGTCTGGTGGATGGAAGGTGAGACCAGTGAATGGCCGAGGGGTCAGGAAAGGCCTCCTCTAGATGGTCATGTCTGAGCTAAAACTTGAAGGGAACCAGATGTTCCCACTCTGACCAGACCAAGTGCTAAAGGTGCCAATATTCTGCACTGCCGCCATATTCCAGGAGGAAAAGTCACCCGGTTATAGGTCAGATCTACCTAAGCTGTAATTAATCCCCAGGGTGAATTCAGATGAAACTGTCATGCCTGTGTCTGCATCCCTGGGATGACTGTTTGCAGCCTTTTATGAGAGACCAGACAATGCCTTCCTTCTGTCTTTGAGTCTGAAAGGAACAACCCATGGTTCATCCTTATTGGGGTCAGAGATGGCCAGAGGTTGTTTGGCATGGCAGCAGAGTCTGGCTTTGATAGACACAAAGTCTTAATTCAAAGGACTTAATTCTCTATTCAAAGAAGACCTGAGAGTTTGGATTATGGGTGAAATGATAATTGTCCTTGTCTTTGTATTTGAGGTTGGGAAGGGGGATTGGCCTCATTGAGCTTGGCCAAGAGGGCAGACATAGAAGGAGTAGATAGTAGTTATGAAGGGCTGGATTTAGTCTAAATGCTAGGAGGGACGGCCAACAGTGAGATCTGTCCCCAAGTGGGATGAGTTGCCTTGGGAATTAGGGTGTCCCTTTCCCTGGAAGACTTCCAGCTAAGGTCGGCAGGTGTATTGGAGTGGGGATACTTTTGAGGGAGACAGGTTGGCCAGATTAGGAGTTCTCAAGTGGTGTCCATGACTTGTCTTTTTAAAATTATTTTGATAACTGTATTTCAACACAACTGATTTCCTTTGTTATTTTCAGCACTTGAAGCATTACTCTGAGGAGGGACCCTTAGGCTTTATCAGACTATCCAAGGGGTCAAAGACATAAAAAAGAGAAAGGGCCCCTGGTCTAGATGGACTTTAAGCACTGACTTTGGAGTCAGAGGGCTTGGATTCAAATCCCACCTTTGACAGTTAGTACTTGTATAACCTTGGACAAGTTCCTGAATCTTTCTGGGGCCCAGGGTCCTCATCTTTGATGGGAAAGCATTGGATTTGCTAATCCCTTTGACTTCCCACAATTCTCTGAATTAGGGCTGCCCCAGAGTGGAATAGGAAGCCTTGGGAAGTGGTGATGGAGTGAGGTCTCTGTCATGGCAGGTCTTCAAGAGGAGCCTAGGTTAGCATTTGTCCCAGGTGTTGCAGAGGGGAGTCTTGGTCCGTCTACATGGCCACTGCTATCCAAGTTCTGCAAGCATACACCCGATGGCTCCCTCTTAATTTTTGAAAACATTCCACAATATTCCATGAGACGCCAAGTGGCTTTTCTTGGTCGGTGAGACAGTCATCATCAGAGGCTATTTTCATAGTAAAGGAAAAAGGGAAAGAATAGAAGTGAAGTACTTGCTTAGTCAAGTAGTTTTTGTTCTACGCCTCCACATAAGGCACTGGGAACAGCTGGTGGAAAACGCAGCCCGAGTCAGTTTCCAAAGTTAGCACCAGGGCATCCAATCCTGAATGAGTGGAGGCAGCAGGTGAAGTGGGCGCCATGCTGGGCTTGAAATCAGATGATCTGGGTTTACGTGAACGGAGCATGGCTCTGGGCCTCAGTTTCTTCATTTGTAAAATGAGGATAATAATACTCTAATAATATATATAATGATATAATAATGACAATAGTCACTATTGACTTCATGGGGTTGTTGATAGGAAATAATTTTGCAAACTTTATGGTGTAAATATAAGGCATTAATGTAAATTTGGCATTGATTTATATGTGTATATGTTTTCTCCCATTGAATGTAAACACCTTATATTTGTAAACCCAGCCTCTAGTACAGTGCATGGATCATTGGAGGCACTGGGAAAATGTTTGTTGATTGGCTAATTGATTGATTGATTAAGATCCTGGCAAAATGGAAGTTGCCATGATTGTCATCTCTAAAATGATGAGAATGAGTTCCCTACACTGCCTGTATGCCGGCTCTGAAGGTTCAGGCCGAGGGATGATCAATAGAGACTAGGCGATCACCGTTTTCCAGATGGGGAAAGAACTCTCTTAGTAGGCGAGAGACAGAGCCAACTTCACTGGAATATATTGGCTGCCCCACCCATTAAATAGCTTTGTAGAAATGCCAGTCACATGGATTTGGGGCTATCCAAGGCTCCAGGGAGGCAGTTCTCAAACCTTTTGGTGTCAGGACTCCTCTACAATCTTAACAATTACTGAGGCCCCCAAAGAACTTTTGTTTATGTGACCCAACTGGTGCAAATAAAGAACCTCTTGACATGGTTGCATGTATTAAAATCCACACTATTTGAAGCTATAATTATGTGAAGTATGGTCATTGATTCCAGCTCAAAGGAAATATGCAGTGTGAATTCAATTAACACAACCATTGTAGGGGATTATTATTGGCACTAATCGGGACCTAGCTCTGTATCCATCAGTATTTACCATATTCAAAATTAAAACATCTTAGCATTATTATAAAAATAGTTTTGGCCTCACAGTCTTGCCCCCTCCCTCACCAAGGGTCTCAGGAATGTCTAGGCCAACACTTTGAGAACCTTTGGTTGAAGGCTGCAGAAATGAAAAATGACCTCGATTTTGTTCATGAGGAGTTTAGAATCTTGGGTTCCAGACAATCCAGGTCAGTGAACATTTATCATGCACCTACTGTATACCCAGTGGGACACATCCTGGCTGTGACTCTGGGAAAGTCAGTTAAGCTGTCAGCGCTCCTGGGGGTTTTCTCTCAGTAGCCGACCTGGACCAGGCGAGGGAATTTCCTAAGAAATGCTAAATAACAGATGAAGCCACGGGTTCCCATCCCCTAAATAACCCTCTATTTCGTCTCAAAGAGAGTCCTTCTTGGCATGAGGAAGACTTGAGTTCGAATTTCACCTCTGACACATGCTGTCTGGGCAAGGTGTGACCCCGAGTGAGACATTTCAAGTTCCAGCTCTCTAGGAGGATATGTTGTAAGGAAAGGGCCAACCTGCATCAGTAGAGGGAGATTTCTCAACTGGAAGTCATACACCTAGTTCCAGTCTGTCACTGTGTTCCAGACCTTTGGCTGGGGAGCCTGAGACAGAAACCAAAATAGCTCCTGCCCTCAGGGAGATTCCATTCACCTGGGGGGAGGGAGATTCAACATTGACACAGGAAAGAAAATGCACAGTAAGGTCAAGAAGAGAGAGCTAGCAAGACCGTGTGTGTGTGTGTGTGTGTGTGTGTGTGTGTGTGTGTGTGTGTGTGGTGAAGGTGGTGGTGGTGGTGGGGAAGCTTTCTGAAAACCGTGTCATATGAGAAACATTTGAAGGGTCTGAGGATGTTCGATCTGGAGGAGAGATGACCAATTGAGGGGGGAGGGGTGGGGACCACAATAGCGTCTTCAAATATTTGAAGGTGGGGGAGGGGAGGACGAGACTGGAAGCCTGGTTTGGCTCCGTCATAGTGAGTAAAAAGGGGGCTCTTGGGACGTGACCAGCTGGGCGCCATCTGGCCACCAGGTGCTAAAGGCTTTGGTCCTGATGACCCACAAAACAGATCGTGGTTCAGGATGGATGCCAATTCCTGCTTCCGCATCAGGGCCTTTGTGGCTTCCTCTCCTCCCAGGTGCCTTTTTCACTCAGATGATGGAAATAGATGGCTCAGCCTTAAAACTGGAGATCTGGGACACTGCGGGGCAGGAGAAATATCACAGCGTCTGCCACCTCTATTTTCGGGGAGCCAATGCCGCTGTCTTGGTCTATGATATTGCAGACAAGGTATGGGGCCCCTGACTGCTTGTACAGCCCAAGTTTAGCCTTTGATTGATCTTTGGGTCTATTCCTTGTTTTAAAGCTCAAGTACAGCCAGAGTCCAGGGATTCCTTCCAGCCGTCACCCAGGTCTCCGACCTTAGCAGCATCCCTGCCTCTTTCCTCCCCTCTCACCCCGTAGCTCATCAGAGGCACCCTCTGTCCCATCTGCCTCCTCCTCTCCACTCAGCTGGCCACCACCCTCTTCAGACCCTCTCTGTCCCTTAGCCGGACAATTACAGTAGCCCCTAACTGGTCTCCTGGCCTCCACTCTCTCCAACGCTATTTTAATCTAATCTCTGGTTAGTTAACCGTATTTATTAAGGAACTACTATGCGCAGCAGTGTTATAAGTGCTGAGGATACAAAAAGGCCAAAAATAATCCAGGAGCTCACAGTCAGACAGCATGCAGACAACTCAGTACAAGCAAGATAAATACGGGATGAACAAGAAATATTCAAAGAGGGGACTCGCTAACTGGGATGAAGCTGGCTACGGAAAGGCTTCCTGGACGAGATGGGATTTTAGCAGGAGCTTGAGGGAAGCCCGGAGGCCAGGTGATGGAGAGGAGGAGGGGCAACTTCCAGGCCTGGGGGACGACCGGGGAAAGTGCTCGAGGTCCACACAGCTGCCAAAGGGATAGTCCCAAAATTCAGGCCTGACCCATTTCCTCTCCTGCTCAATGAACATCAGTGGCTCCCTATGACCTCTAGATCAAACACAAGACATTCTATTTGGCATTTAAAAGCATAACCCAACTCCAGCATACTTTTCCACCTGAGTTTGAATGGCTCCCCCTAACATATGTTCCAACCAAATTGTCCTATGTACTTTTCCACTCCATGAACCAAGAAAACCCGAGTTTGAATTCTGCCTTAGACACAGAAGTGTCTAACCCTAACCCTTACCCTAGGGTTGTGACCCTGGCCATGTTACTTACCTTCCCTGTGCCTCAGTTTACTTATCTCTAAAATGGGGATGATAACAGCACCCACCTCCCAGTGTCATTGTGACGATCACAAGACTTCACATCCCACAGTGCTTTGCAGACCTTATGGAGCCACACAAATGCCATCAGTTACTATGACGTTGCCACCTGTCGCCACTGTGACTTTACACAGGCAGGCCCCCATGTCCAGAAGGCATCTCAGACTCCCCCAGTGCTCCCTTCCACATGAGGCGTCCCTCGATTACTCTGCACACGATTTGTAGTTGTTTGTCTGGATGCATGTTACATCCTTGGGCAGAATGCACTGTGTGGTGGCTAGAGCTGGGTTCAGCCTTCATCTCAGACACCTGTTATTTGTGTGACCCTGGGTAAATCACTTATGCTCCCTGGGCCTCAGTTTCCCCATATGTAGAATGAGGGATTAGATTCAGTGATGGCTTCCAGCTCTTATCCCTGAGCCTATGAGGGCAGGATCTGTTTTCATTTTCTCTTTTAATCCCCCAGGGTCCAGCACAGGGTGTGACTAATGGGAGAAGCGTAATACGCCCTGATCCAGTTACGCTGAGCACTGAATAATCTCATAATATCATGTGCTGTGTCTAGGTTAGTCACTGGGGCGAGAGGCACTTTCATTCTCATCAGTGGGTCTTAGCTTACGACCAGGGTGATAACCTGGGTTTATGTTGCATCTTTTGTTCCTAAATCCGAGGTTGGTTTAAAAAAAAAATCAGCTGGTGTGCTAACACTCTCTAATGAGGAATAAAAATCCCAGTTTAGCCCAGAGTGCCCCAGGCGCTCTGCCTTGGGATCGGGCTGTTTGTCCTTCGTTCTCCAAAGGCTAGGCTTCAGTTAAATCCCTACCTGGTTGTTTGGTCTCAGCCCTCTGGCTCTTCCTGGGGACGGCTGTGGCCAGAGACCAGCTCTCCTGGGAAGGTCACATGTTCAGAGTGCACGAGAAAATTACACGGTGTGCTGGCTGGCTGGCCACTTGTCCACTGCGTTACGCTGGGGAAGTGTTGCTGCCGGGGTCCCTTTGAACTCTCAAATTCTGTGATGGTTGCCCCCGTTATGAAGCTCTCAAGGGACAGGCTAATTAACTATATTAGGTAGTTTGAAGTAAGTGTTAATTATAAGTGATTAAAAAAACAAAGCTGAACAATGATTATGGCTGAAAAAACCCAATCACAAGAGCATCAAACATCAGATGGGAGCAGAGGGTCCCAAGATAATAAGAGATCATAGCAAATCAACATATTTAGTAAGCACTCATTACGGAGAGGCATAGCAGCTAGAGTGCTGAACCCTGGCTCCCGAAGACTTGGGTTCGAATCTTGCCTGTGATGCTACATAAATAATCCCATCTCTTTAAGTCTTAAGTTTCTTCCTTTTTAAAATGAAGGAAATAATCCCATTGGGACCCACCATCCAGGGATGGTGGAGATGATGTTTGCAAAGTGCTTCGCCAACCCGAAAGCCCCCTGAAAACATCAACTCTTCCTGCTGCGTTGCTCTAGCCAATCAAACTGAGGAGATTATTATATGCTGTTGTCTTTTTAAGGATTCTTTCCGCAGGGCCCAGAACTGGTGGAAGGAGCTGGAGAACGAGTTTCAACCTGAAGAAATTGTGGTGATTTTGGTAGGCAACAAGACGGATCTTGAGGCTTCTCGGGAAGTGACCCTTGAGGTATGTGTTTGGTCATTGTCAGGAGACCATTACCAAGTGGTGCTCCAGGTCAAAAGAGGATGGCCTGGTCTTAGAAAAAATAAGTTTTATTGATGCCTTTTGTCATTTCTCTCCATGCAGTGGACCAAAGTCTCTTTTGTGGCAAAGAAATAAAGTTAAATGCAAACGTTGGATGCAGATAATGTATACACATCCTGTCACGGGGGTCCCTCTTCACCACGACCTTCATTGGTCTTTCCATCACTCTGAGCTTACCTGAGGACATCATGGTCTTGTGGAAAGGACAGTGGATTAGGAGTTGGGAGACCTGGGAATCAGGAGAGCTGGGTGATGGTGTCTGAGCCGCCTCGTCTGTAGAGCTGCAGAGTTGGACCATCTCTAGTTATCCTCTCTCCTTTGTAGCTTCTTCCGGTCTGGGCTGTTGTACGCTCTGAGACCCAGAAAAAGGCCTATGATATTTCTGGGCCTTTGTTTCACTTGTATTCTTTGTAGAAAAAGTTTTCAGCTTTTCCTGAGAAGGTCAAAGTTGGGAAAATCAGCAGAGGTCAAATCCTAAGACTGTGAGGGAATTGGAGGTTCTCTAAGGCCCAGATAGGGAAACTACTTGGACCTGTGTGACGTTGGGCCCAAATCCCTTTACCTGAGCCTGAGATTTCTCATCCATAAAATGAGGGGATTGGTCTAATGGGCCTCTGAGGTCTTTTCACTTTTCAGTCTGTGGTCCAGTGACCAGCCTGACTCAGTTTGCTCATCTGTAAAATGACAAATTTGGACTTCATGGCCTCTAAGGTCCCTTCCAGATTTCAGTCTATGGTCCCATGAGTAGTCTGAACCTCAGTTTCCTCATCTGTAAAAGGAGAGGGTTGGACCAGATGGCCTCTTCCAGTTGGAGCCAGAAGGGACCTTAGTGACGGTCTAGCTCAACCCTCTCATGGAACAGGTGAGGAAACAGCCTGAGCCAGGGTCTGACCGAGCCCACGTCATGGGAGGCCAGACACTCACTGTTATTTGTGTCAGGCAGACCCCGCCTGGGAGCTTGTGCTCGATTCTGGGTGCCCCATTTTAAGAGGCGGCCCTTCAGGTGCTCTGGTGGAAAGAGCCCTGGATGTAATCAGAAGATCTGGTTTTAAATGCTGCCTCTGACATCCACAAGCTGTGTGACCTGGGGCTAGTCACTTACCAGGTACGGGGCTCTGTTCCTATTTCTGTAAAAGGAGAGGATTAGACAAGACCCCGGGTTCCTCATTTTTTTTTTTTATGTGACCAATTCCTTTGGTCCTTTGGTGACACCTCTGGAGGTCTTCTCAGAGTCATGTTTTTAAATGCTTTATGTGCCTTAAAATGCTGTGTAGATAAATGCATGTGGAGAATTACAAAGGAAATGAATTATACTGAAATACAGCAAAGATACATCTTAAAAAAACAAGGTCGCTACCCCCAGGCTGAGCACCCAGGATGAGCCGATTGCTGTGTTCCCTTAAAACTCCAGAGCTTCCGATCTATGATCTCAGAATGTTTGGTGACCTTCCCCTAACTAGCCCCATGAACTTGAATGTTGTTGTTGAGCCATGTCTGACTCTTTGTGACCCCATGGACCACGGCACACCAGGCCCTTCTATCCTCCACCAAGCTCAAGTTCATTGTTTCCATGACACTATCTACCTCATCCTCTGCCGTCTCATTTTCCTTTTCAAACTTTTTCATCATCAAGGTCTTTTCCAATCCGTCCTGTCTTCTAATTATGTAGCCAAAGTATTTAAGCTTCAGCTTCAGCGTTTGACCTTCCAATGAATAGCCTCAATTAATTTCTGTAAGTATTGGCTGATTAGATCTTGCTGTCCAGTGGACTCTCAAAAGTCTTCTCTAGCCCCACAATTCAAAAGCATTGATTCTGCAGCACTCAGCTTTCCTCATAGTCCGACTCGCCTACTGGAAAAACCATAGGTTTGACTATACAAAACTTTGTTGGTAAGATGATGTCAGCTTTTTAGTACAATGTCCAGATTTACTATAGCTTTCCTTCCAAGGAGCAAGCGTCTTTTAATTTCATGGCTGCTGTCACTGTATACAGTGATCTTTGAGCCCAAGAATATAAACTCTGACATTGCTTCCATTTCTTCTCCCTCTGTTTTCAAGGAAGTGATGGGACCAGTTGCCAAGATCTTAGTTTTTTTGATGTTAAGCTTTAAGCTAGCTTTTACACTCTATTCTTTCACTTTCTTCAAGAGTCTTCTTAATTCCTCTTCACTTTCTGCCACCAGAGAGGTATCATCTGCATATCTGAGATTATTGATACTTCCCCCGGCAACCTTAATTCTGGCTTTTGATTTATCCAGCTTGGCATTTCGCATGACGTACTCTGCATATACATTAAATAAATAAGGTGACAATATTCAGCCTCGTTGTACTCCTTTTACTAATCTTAAATCAATTGGTTGTTCCATGTTTGGTTCTAACTGTTGCTTCTTGGCCCTCGTACAGGTCCCTCAGGAGACAAGATGATGTAATACTCCCATCTCTTTGAGGACTTGCTACATTTTGTTGTGATTCACATAGTCAAAGGCTTTAATGCAGTCAGTGAAGCAGCAGATGTTTCTCTGGAACTCCCTTGATTTCTCCACAATCCAGTGAATGTTGGCAATTTGGTCTCTAGTTCCTCTGCCTCTTCACAAACCAGCCTGCTCTTCTGGTAGTTCTTGGTTTACATATTACTGAAGCCTGCCTTGCAGAATCTTAAGCGTAACCTCGCTGGTAGGTGAAACGAGCACAATTGTTCAGTAATTGGAACATTCCTCAGCATCGTCCTTCTTTAGGATTGGGACATAAATTGATCTTTTCTAATTCAGTGGACACTGTTGAGTTTTCCAAGTTTGCTGGCGTACTGAATGGAATGCTCTAACAGCATCATCTTTTAGGGTTTTAAACAGCTCAGCTGGAATTCCGTCACCTCCACCAGCCTCATTGTTAGCAATGCTTCCCAAGGCCCACTTGACTTCATTCTCCAGGATGTCTAGCTCTAGATAAGTGACCACAGCATCATGGTTATTTGCGACATTATGATCTTTCTTGTCTAGTTCTTCTGTGCGTCCTTTTTTTCCACATGTTTTTAATCTCTTCTCCTATAGCTGTCTTTTATCATGCCCATTTGTACGTGAAACATTCCCTTGATATCTCTAATTTTCTTGAAGAGATCTCCTGCTTTTCTCATTCTATTCTTTTCGTCTACTGCTTTGCATTACTCATTTAAGAAAGCCTTATCTCCCTTTGTTATTCTCTGGAATTCTGCATTCAGTTGGGTATATCTTTCCCTTTCTCCTTTGCCATTCTCTCTCCTTTTCTCAGCTATTTGTAAAGCCTCATCAGACCGCCATTTTTCTTTCCTATCCTTCTTTTTCTTTGGGATGTTTTTTGTTGCTGCTTCCTGTACAGTGTTGAGAACCTCCGTCCATAGTTCTTCAGGAACTCTATCTACCAGATCGAATCCCTTAAATCTATTTATCCTTTCCATTTCATATTCGTAAGGGATATTATTTAGGTCATACCTATACAGCCCAGTAGTTTCCCTCACTTTCTTCAATGTAAACCTGAATTTTGTAAGAAACAGCTCAAGATCTGAGCCACAGTCAGCTCCAGGACTTGTTTTAACTAAAGCTTTTGACTGTGTGGATCCCAACAAAATGTAGCAAATCCTCAAAGAGATGACAGTGCCAGGTCGTCTTACTTGTCTCTTGAGGAACTTGTATGTGGGCCAAGAAGCAACAGTTAGAACCAAACAGGGAACGACTGATTGGTTTAAAATTGGAAAAGGAGGTCACCTTATTTATTTAACATCTATGAAGAGTACATCATAGGAAATGCCAGGCTGGACAAATAAAAAACCGCATTTAAGGTTGCTGGGAACCTTTGCAGCCTTTGTCTGCAAAGTATAGAATCAGTCTGATTTCCATATTGACCAGGTGGTCAATGGTGATGTCCATGTGTAGAGTTGCCTTTTGGGGTTGTTTATAAGAGTGTTTGCTATGGCCAGTGGGTTGTCTTGATGAAACTCTATTAGTCTCTGCCCTGCTTCATTTGGTACCCCGAGGCCAAACTTGTCTGTTAATTTCAATTATCTTTTGATTACCTATTTTAGCATTCCAATCCCCTGTGCCTAATGTGACATCTTTTATAGTATTATTTCTAGAAGACGTAGGTCTCCATAGAACTGATCAATGTTGGCCTCTTTGACATCAGTGGTTGGAGCATAGACTTTTATCATTGTGGTATCGAGTGGTTTGCCTTAGGTTCAAGCAGATCTTCTTCTGTCAGTTTTCAGATTATGTCCCAGGACTGCTTTTCTCACCCTTTTGTTGGCTCTGAAGGCCACTCCATTTCTTCTACAGGATTCTTGCCCACAGTAGTATAGGTAATGGTCACTTTAATTAAATTTACCTGTTCCCATCCATTTGCGCTCACTGACCCCCAAGATGTCTGCATTCAATCTTTCCATCTCCTGTTTGACCACATCCAGCTTGCCTTGGTTCGTAGATTTTATGTTCCAGGTTCCCATGCAATATTGATCTTTACAGCTTCAGACGTCCTTTTATCACCAGACACATCTGCCACTGCCCTCCCTTCTCGCTTTGGCCCAGCCACTTCCTCAGTACCGGAGTTACTTGTGGCTGGCCTCCGCTCTTACTCAGTAGTGTATTACACACCTTCTGACCTGAGGAGCTCATCTTGCAATGTCATCTCTTTGATCACTTTAGCACTGTCCATGGGATTTTCTTGGCAAAGATACTGAAGGGGTTTGCCATCTTCTTCTCCAATGAATCACATTTTGTCAGAATTCTCCACCATGACCTGCCCATCTTGGATAACCCTGCGTGCCTCAGCTCCTAGTTTCAATGAGCTGCACAAGCCCTTCCACCCTACCGAGGCAGTAATCCAAGGCGGATGGACTTGAGTGCATGTCAGTAAATCTCTCACCTTCTTTACCTGGAAAATGAGAAGGTTGGAGGTGATCGCTAATATCCCTTCTGCCTAGAAAGTGAGGAAACAGCATACGAGGGATTCTAACCAAAGTGCTTTTGCAAACTTTAAGCCAATAGGAATGCTAGTGGCATCTATCAATGTTAGCTTTTAAAATTCTAGGATTTCGAAGTCAGACTTAGTTTTTCTTCTCTCTTTTAGGAGGGAAAAGCATTTGCAGAAAGTAAGAAGTTATTGTTCATGGAAACCTCAGCCAAATTAAACTACCAAGTGACTGAAGCCTTCATTGCTGTAGGTAAGTAACTAAAGATCATAATAGCTAACATTTACAGAGCACTTAACTGTGTGCCAGGCACTGTGCCAAATGCTTTACAATTATTATTTCATTTGGTCCTCATATCAAATTTGTGAGGTAGGTGCTATCATTATCCCCATTTTACAGTTGAGGAAATGGAGGCAAACAATCAGAGATGGGATCAGAGATGCTCAGAGACAAGAGAACCAGAAGACGCACTTCCCGTGTGAGTTTCTAGAAATTGACAAGCAGCTTTGGTCCTCTAGGCCCTCCTCCCTGGGCTCCCCGTTGGCTGTTCACAAGTCCACAGTGCTCTGTAGTTCAGAGGTCATCTGTCCATGCCCTCATTTTACAGATGAGGAAACTGAGGCTAAGGGAGGTCACAGGACTAGATTCAAAACTGGAAGGGCCCTTTAGTCCGGCCCCCTCATTTTATGGATGAGGATGAGGTCCAGGGACAGGTAGCAACTTGCCCAAGGACACATAGCTTACAGGTACCAGAAACAGGATTTTATACGCACACGTCTGTGTGTGTATATGTATACATCTCTCTCTCTATACCCATATGTATACATTTACATATATACATACATACATACACATACACACACATATGTATATATGTCTATCCCTTGAGAGAATGTAAGCTCTTTGAGGACAAAGGATATTTTAGTTTTTTGTCTTTGTATCCTCTGTGCCCGGCAGAGGGCCTGGTATACAGTAAGTGTTTAATAAATGTTGATTGCTTGATTGGCAGCCCTCCAACTTTGAGGTCTACAACATAAGCTTACAGGAAAGGACGTCTTGTTAGGAAGTCTAGCCATACACTCTATGGGGTTGTCCATCTTCCAAGTGTTTCTGTGACCAGGAGAAAAGCTGGGATGATTTGGATGAATAATTAGAGGCATTGATTTGGGAACTTCCCCTGCACAGATCCCTTAATGTGACTTTCAACTGGGAGAGGGGGCCGTTAGCTTCTTGGGCAAACGCTTTCCTACCGTCTCTTTTTCCTTCTTTTCCTAGCTCGTGAATTGTTGAGAAGGGAAGAAGAGAATGGAGGCCAGAGTCAGCAGAGGAGCCCCTCAGTGGATCTGAAGGAGACAGCCAGAGCAAGGAAGGGCAAATGCTGCCAGGACTAGGGGGAGGCAGGCGCCGTGGGGAGCCCTTCCCTTGCTCTGGCTTCCTGCTGGGCTCCGGTCATGAACATGAGTCTTCCAGCCAATTCCTCAAATTGCCTTTGCCTTGCCTGATGGATAGACCCACCCTGGCTATGGCGGTGTGGACCTCGAAGGTTGACTGTTGATGTGCTGGACTTGCTGTCTTGCAGGTTCCCCTCCCAGGAATCGGAGGAAAATAACTGGGCCTCAAAGGAATGCTTCCCGATGGAGCCTGTAGGGGAGGAATGGGCCGGGGCCTCGTGCTTCTGGGAACACTCCATGCCTCCAACCCCAGACAGCTTCTCAGGGACACCACGGCCTCTCCCTCCCAGGGCATCACTGATTCAGGGCCAAAGAGGAGCTCGGATCTGACCCAAGAGCGCCTGCCTCACCTGGTGGTTGAGAGGTTCAAATGAGGTAGTCAATCAATCCATGAGTATTTATTAAGCACCTGCTACGTGCGAGACACTGCGCTGGGTACTGCAGATGCAAAGAAAATGAAACGGTCCCTGTCCTTTAGGAGCTTCCATTCTGTCAGGGGACTGACGTAAATAACATGGAAAGTGCCTTGGGAAGCTTAACCAAATGAATGTGAGCTGTCGTCATCATTGCTGGAAGGAATCCCTGGTGTGGGCCCCTCGTTTTCAGATGGTTAATAAGTGGCAGGGCCAGGATTTGAACCCAGGCCCTCAGATTCCAAAGCCTCTTAGATCATGTTTCTAATAAATGAACCCCTGAAATAACACTTTACTGATATTGAGAAGCATTTGGTCCCCGGGCTAAGTGGCCAGACAGCTTTCAAGCCCAGACAAAGCCTTCCTGTCCCTTGCCTTGTCTTGGGCCTGATTTTTGTCTCTTGGGCCATAAAGGCTGGTGTTGGGTTGGGGCGATGGTGCCCTCTGCAGAGCTCTGTGGGAGGAGGGATGGAAGGACCAGAGAGACAGATGGAAGCTCAGTGGAACTAACAAGTTTCTAAGAGAGCGGGTCAAAGGTGGAATGGGCTGCCTCCCAAAGGAGTGAGCTCCGCGTCACTGGAGGTCTCTGAATGGAGCCTGGGTACTACTTGTGAGTCATGTTACAGAGAGTGTTCCTGTCCAGGACGGCCTCTGCCATCCCTTTTAATCCTGCGATTGTGTGATTATTAAAGAAAACACCAACACCTGGTTTTGGTTCTGCACCTGCCAGGAAGACCAACGATAACGCTGTGCAGTTGAGGCAATGTGGCCAGCTGTATAGAGAGCCAGCTTTGGGGTTCAAGTCCTGCCTCTAACACCCGCTGGCTGTGTCAGCCTGGGAAAGTCCCACCTTCTCATTATCTTCCAGGAGATTCTCTACAACTGTTAGTTATCTTGGTCACTGATCTGAGTTCATGGAGGGACTTTTCACATTGGGAGTTACCTACAAGGAGCTCCAAGCCTTGACCAAAGTAATAGGCCATCTTGCATCTTCAGTCGTTGACCCGTGAAGTGTTTCTGTGGCCATTTTGTTCATTCCTTTCCTTATTTAGAGCTAATGTGAATGAAGCCAAGATGATGAGATCGGTCCTTGGGGTGGCCAGATGGCTCCCCCTACCTGTGAGCACATCCTACAGATTGGGTGTGCAGGGGAAGCTGAAAGCCTGGACCCCTGGGCTCGTCCAGCTGATTGTCTGGTGAGAAGCAGTGTGAAGTCTCTACAGTGGCCTGGGGTCGGCTCTGCCACGTAGCAACGGCGAGACACTGGGCAGGTCATTTTTACCTCTCATTTAGAAGCGTTTTCCTCATGTATAAAACAGTGAGAATAAAACTTACCCCAGTCACCTCAGGTGGAGTTTTGAGGGCAGGGCCTTGGAATGACTCCCATTTCCATGGAGCTTGAGGGTCTAGGGGTCTTTTAAAGCGTCGTTCTCCTCCACCCCCGGGATCGACCGTCATTCTGAGTGGGCCTCCCAGGGAGCAAGCAGAGAATTTAATGTCTCTGTGGGGTCCCAGGGGAAGCCCGGCTTCCCAAGGGGGTGGAACGTCTCCAAGGTTGACTCCAGACGAGAGACAGGAGAAGGGGCTTTCTTCTGCTTCCTTGCAGAGGTGGGGGAGGGGTGTAGAATGCTGCCTATAGTACGAGATTTTTCTGATATGTTGGTTAGTTTCGCTGACTGTTCTTCTCCCTCTTTTTTATTCTTCGTTAGAGGGGACGGTTCTCTGAGAGGAGGGATACCTTGGGAAATGGAGGTGATGTGAAAAAAAACCATGAATACAACTTCATTTTTTAAAAGTTGGAACATCTCGGGTCTGTGCCTTGGATGCTACCGCTCCTCCTCCCCCTCCCCCTTTCTCCTCCCCTCTCCTCTTCTTCTTCCTCCTCCCTTCTTTTTCTTCCTTCTCCTCCCTTCCTTTTCTTTCTCCTCCTCCCCCCTCTCTTCTTCCTCTTCCTTTCCTTCTTTCTCCACTTTTGCTCCCATCAGCTGAGCACTGAAGAAGTCAGCATCTCCCTCACCCCTTGTATTCCCATAATCGACAGTTGGGGAGTTGTCTTCCTAGAGGCTTTGTTCACTGAGGGAAGGCTGTGCAGCTCAATGTGACATCTAGTGAAGCAGTTTGCTCAGAGAGGCTCCAGGAAAAGCTGTGAAAACCGAGGAGGGCAAACCAGGAGAGCCAGGAATAAAGTGCCCACCTGAGGAAAAGGAGTTAAGAGTCCAAGGGAGGATGGGCACTAATCTAGGCCATTGAATCAAAGTCACCAAACTTAGGTTCAAATCCCTTCTCTGACACTTATTACCCACGTGACTTTGGGCAAGGCATTTCCCTCCTCTTGCCTCAGTTTCCCTATCTGTAAAACAAGGGGGTTGGGAGAGATAAGCTGTGAGATTTCTTCCAGTTCTAGAGTTGTGTTCCTGCGATGCTATAGATAGAGTATTGTTTTCAAAGACCCCTATACCCCTTGACCTTTCCAGGTCGGATCCGAGGTGACTTGAATCTGCAGCTTTACAGGTGGCGGGGTGGTTGTTGTTCGGTGCGTCATCAGTGTATGTGGGGAATGCTGGTGTGCAAACACCCTTCACTGATAAGTTACACCTATAACTTATCACCCTAGAGCGTTACCTGGCATGGTGAGAAATAAAGTGACTTACTCAGGGTCATGCAGTGAAGTGTATGTCAGAGGCAGGGTTTGAACCCAAGGCTTCCTGACTGTGTATGTAACAAAGCTCTGATGCATTATCTCATTGGCTCTTCATAATAACCCCATTGATCAGCGTGCAGTAATTAAGCACCTACACTGGGCCAGGCACTGCACAAGGTCCTGGGGATCCGCATCCAGAGAATAAAAAAACCCCTCCTCTCCCTGAGAAGATTTACCCAGTGAGGTGGCTGCCACAGGAGTGATCCTCCCGGTCAGACAGATGAGAAGACTGAAGCCCAGGGAGGGTAAGTAATTTAATGGTCACCCAGCTAGTAAATATTGGAGGTGGAATTTGAACTCAGGTCATCACACAACTCTTTGGTTTATTTCAGTTTCAAGCACAGACACTGATTTAAGTAAGATCAAATATTTTTATTTGTTGGGAAAGCAACTAGCGAGTGGAAGAGAAGGGAGAGGGGAGAGAAGGCATCTGGGTTTATTCCCAACAGAAGCGGCTTAGTTGTCTTGGGTGGACTCGTTATTCTCCTCCACAGGGAAGCAAGCTTGACGCCGTCCATAGGCAGACCTCTGATAGCCCTCGGAGGTGGCCCTCCTTCGGCCAAAGCGGCCCACGGGCCTGATTCCTCGACCCGTGTACCAGGAAGGGTCGATGTCAGGGTCTGCAAGGGAAGAGGCAGGAGGCTGATAAGATGCAATGGGGCTGAGAGTTCACCCTTCTGCCTACTGCTCTCCAAAGAAGAAGCGTGGAACTGCCCAGTTGTGGAGTGGGAGGGGACACACTCACCATTGCTTAGTGACCAACGAGCCCCCGAGGGTCTGTGGACCTGGAAGGGGTCGTGGTTCCAAGTGGGCATCCCGAGTGCTAGCCCCCCAGCTTCAGAGATCACGGCTCTAGAGACCCAAAAGGCCTGAGAGGCCAACTAGTTCAGCCCCCTCATTTTACAGATGAGGAAACCGAGGCCTGGGGAAGTGCTCCGGGTCACACAATGAAGAAGGAGCTGAGCCACAGTCTGACTCCAGGTCCCCTGACTCCAAACCCATTCCTCTCTCCCCCTGGGACTCAGGTGCCTCATCTGTCAAAGGAGGGGACTGGAGTCTTTGGGGTCCCTTCCTGCTGTGATTCTAGGCTTCTATATTGTGTGTGTGTGCACATGTTGTTTCTTCCATTAGAATGTAAGCTCCTTGAGGGCAGGGACCATCTTTGCCTTTCTTTGTATCGGTCCCCAGTGCTTGGGACACTGCCTGCACACAGTAAGGGCTTAATAAATGCTGGCTGGCTGACTATGAATCCAAGGGACCTGAGGTTGTAAAATACCCCCTGCAAAATGAGGTGAGGACATTTGGGAACAAAGTATGGGACATGGAGACTGTCTTCACACTGAAAAATCACTGTGTTTTCATGTGCACAGCTGCCTCTGAAGTGCTCTGTGCTGCCTCCTAGTGGCAGGGACTTGACCCTGCACTCTTAAAAGCCATGCTGTTCGAGCATGAGGTCTTGCGGGTCCTACCCAGCCGGGAAGGCTTTGAGCCCAGCGTGGCCTGGTGTCCAAGAACCAGCCTGACCCAATGACCTTCAGAGTGGTGAGATCTGGGGCCACTGCGACTCACAAAGACTGTGTTGTGAGATCTGTGTGGGTACCTCCACCCCAGTAACCAGGTTCCCTGGCCTTAATTCAAATGCACCAGCCATTCCTGTGTCTTTGGCAATGGCTGTGGCCTTGGTAATTTAGGGAAGAAGATGTCTGCACTTGGCCTCCAAACTGCAGGAGCCCCCTCCCCCCATTGCAGAGCTCCAAGGACTCATGGTGAATAAATGTGTTGAGTTGGGCTAAGTCTCCAGAGAGAAGACAGCAGTTCCCTAGACCCAGCCTGTCTTCTTTCCTCACTCTGCAAACTGAACCAATTCTTCCTCTTTTTCTTCATCTGTAGAACATGGTAGAGAACCAGCCTGGTAGGGTGGGGGTGCTTTCATTGAACCCACAATGATAATATCAGTTTAGAGCTGGAAGAGGTCAGAGGACCAGAGGATCGTAGATTTAAAGTTAGAAGGAACCCAGGACTTTTTGGTGGGTGTCCTGGAGGAAAGGTGTGGAGGTAGTTTGGGCTATATTGTGTAGCAAATGGGTACTCACTCCTGATCTCCACCGAGCGGTCATGGAGCCTGCATTCAGCCTTGGGCAGGGCCAGGCAGGTCAGCAGCAGATACATGAGGCAGATTGGGAGAAGTTTCATTGTGTTGAATTCTGCCGGCAATCAGGTCAGTCCAGAACTCCGTGAGATGTGCACCTGACCTGTGGGTGAAGAAAGCCAGAGGACTTGAGGGAGGGGGTTGAGAATATTTCTGGCAGCTCTGATCACAGGGCTTAGAGGCTGTTAGGCCACCTGCCCCCTCCCCCATCTTATAGAAGAAGAAACTGAGGCTCAGAAAAAGAGAGTGACTTGTTAAAGGTGACACAGGTAGAATTGGGCAGCCGGGATTTGACTCCAGGCTCACTGACTCCGAAACAAATGTTCTTTCCCATTTCCTGAGTTGCCTACCCAAACTGATGATGTGAAAGTGAGTGAGTGAATGAGTGAGAGAGACAGAAACTTGGGGGATTCGTCACTGTTGCAGGCTCCAATGATAGAGAAAGACAGTGGTCAAGATAGAGTGTTGGACATGGCTCACAAGACGCTTTCTGAAAACTTGCCTCTGATACTGTGACCGCTCTCAAGGCACTTTTCCTTATCTTTAAAATGGTGATAATAATACTCACAGTACCTCCCTCACAGGGCTTGAGATCTGTCTGGAAAGTACTTTGCAAACCTTGAAGAGACACGGAGATGCCAGCCATCATTAAGGGATGCTGCTGCTAACTTGATGGAGATAACATCTCAACATCAGCATTGAAGCCCTGTCTTTCTATCAGCTCTCGTAATTCTTGAGCCCACAAAGATTCTCAAACCCCTGGGAGGCAGCTGGGGTGTGATGTTGACTGGCCATGGGACCACGGACAGATCACTTCATCTGTCACTCCCTTCCCTGTGTGCTTCTCGTCTCTCTGTCTCTGTGTCTTTCTGTATTTCTTCCCTGTCTTGCTCTCTCTCCATGTCTCTCTTTATGTTGTTTTTCACAATCTTTGTCTCTCCACATCCATCTCTCTTCTCTTTCTTCTATCTATGCCTCTCTGTAGCTTTGTCTCTCCTTATCTCTCTCTGCTTCTCTTCTTTCTGCGTTTTGTCTCTGTCTTTTTTTCTGGCTCTCCTCTGTCCTTCTCTCTCTCTCTCTGCCTCTATACATATGTATATATAATATATATATTATATATATAATATAAATATATAAAATATATTATATATGAATATAAATACATAATATAAATATAATATAAGTATATAAACACAATATATAAATATAAATATACAAAAATATAATATATAAATATATAAGTATGTAAAATATACTTATGAATATCGAAATGTAAATCATAAGCTTGTTCTCAGGTCATTCAAACAGCTGAATATAGAATCACAGATCATTGTCTGGAAAAAGTCACTTGTCTCTATTCTCAAACAAGAAGACAAAGCAGATTATCATCATCATTGGAAACACGGGAGAGTGGAGAAATCAAATGTATTTCCATTGGACGATGGGTATAGATTACAGTACCTCTCAGAAAGAACATAGCTGGAGAGGTCAACAGAGGACCCATGGGGCCTAGGGGAACTGGTGCAGGTCCTCAGAGCTGGGTTTGAATTCCACCTCTGACACCAGCTATGTGGCTATGGATCCAGTCTTTGAGGCCCTCTGAGCCTCAGATTTCTCTTCTGTAAAATGAGGAATGCTAATATCTTCTTCCAAGTGTAACTATCAGAATCAAATGAGACATCTGTGTCCTCCCAGCATCTTACAAGTATAAGCACTTAATAAACGTTTGTTGAATTGGATTTGTTTGCTGAATGTCAGAGGAGAAGATGAAATAATTTAATTAATAAGTAGCCAGGACTTCTCACACCAAGCCCAGTGTTTGTTTTTTTCACTATATCACTTAACTAAAGGAAGTTAATAGGCTTAAACCAAAGAGATTAAAAAAGTGATATTTAACATAAATGCAACAGAAGAAATTTGTGCGTTAGTTTTAAAAGCTTTGAAATTTATAAGTTATAAAAACTTTTGAAAAACAACCACCCACAATCCTCTGCTGACCACTTCGTCTCTTACACTCTTGGTTTTCAGTCTTCAATGAGCTTCTCTGATCTCTGATCTCCGCAGGTGGCAGGGTCAATAATATTTGATTTTGAGGTGCAAGAGGTTGAAAGGCAGGAAGATCTGAGTTTAGATCCTGACTGAGACACTTACTAGCTCAGGCAAGTCACTTTATCTCTAGCAGATTCAGTTTTCTTATCTGTAACACTGGGATAAGAATAGCACCCACCACATAGAGTTGGGAAAATCAAATGAGATGCTATATGTAAGACAATTTGCAAACCTTAAAGTACTATAGAAATGCTAGCAACAATAATATCATAATAATCTAACCAAAGCTGGGAAAATCAGAAGATCTTTCAGAAACTTTACTCCTTCTCCTGTGAGCCAAACCCATTGGAAAGTGTATCCTGCACAATGACCACACGTGAAGGTGCAGCCCTAGTGGGGAAATCATGGCAGCATGCAGAGCAGAGCAATCTCCCCACATTATCTCTGCCTTCTTCCTCCCTCACTCCCCTATTCCCAACCCAGCTAGCACCATTGCAGCTCTAGAGAGAGCCTCAGAGGACTTAGGCTGTTGAAGGGCAGTAGATGCCCATTTCCTTCATCCCGCTCGGATCTCCCCAATGTCCGTAGCAACATTTGGGTAGAGTATACTTACTGTGTTGCTCAGGAAAGGTAGGAACTTAGCTTCTAGGGCATGTGCTGCTGCTGGGGTTTGAGTCCCACGCTGAGCTGGTGTTCCTAGGACCCCTCTTCTTATATCCTCCTTCACTGATTAGGTCATCAGCATATACAGCCTCTCTCCAACCAACTGTCGTCACTCTCCCTCTCTAATCTCATTAGGGGAGATGCACTAAAAAAGGTGAGGATTTGGTTTTTTTGAATCACCAGGGATATAATTTGATCCCCCCAAATTTTCATTGAGACTTAATAGCCTTTAAGAAGGTTAACTTTGCTTCATGTGCTGGTGCCCTCAGGAAATAAAGCATTCTCATCTTAGCACTCACCTCCTCCAAGATCCATTATCCTTAGAGTTCAAAGGCAAATCGATATCTATGACCGTAGCCCTGCAAGCCTTGTGTACCATTGCAATGACTTTGCTGTTTCTGTCTTTAAAAGATGAAGGAAGGGAAAAGTGCTATTCTAGATGGGATTCAATTAGGCAAGAAGGAGATGGTTTCTGAGAACAGACATGAAAAGAATTTTGGGAGGAAATGACCATTTAATCTTAGATTTCATGGTCAATAAGGGCATAGACGGATACGCAGCCTTGATTTTGGAAGAGGAGATTTCTAAAATGTCAGATAAAAGAAAGGTAGGATCTCCTGGCCCTCCTTCAAGGCAAGTTGGCTCAGGAGGAATGGAATGGTCTCAAGAATAGAACTGGGACAATCCAAACACAAATGGTTCCCAAGAAGAAAAAGGGAAATAAGTTAGGAGAGCAATGTGGCTGCACAGGGAACTTGTTGGCTGACTCTCAAAAGCCATGGGCAAGAGGTAGAAGCAAAGGCTGGCCACTGAGGATGAGAGCAGAAGAAGGAAGTGGTACTGCAAGACTATTAGGAGTGGGAGAATCCAGAACAAGATCATGGCTTGCAATGGATTTCTAGTACTGGCTTTTATTGGCTATGTAGGAACAAAGGAAAAATACCCATATGTCCCATTGCCTCCCTGGATTGATGATGTGAAAGTGAATGAGAGAGAGAGAGAGAGAGAGAGAGAGAGAGAGAGAGAGAGAGAGAGAGAGGGAGAACTGGGATAGGACCATTGCTTGGGAGTGATTAGCAATGGATGTAGGGGAAAAGGTAGAATCATTCAACTCTTATTTTGACTTTTTGAGACTGATAGAAAGGGGAAGGGGAGTTCCCAAATTGAAAGCTAGGATAAAGGAGATGGTAAGAAGGCCCTTAGCTTCCCTCAGGCACTTCAAGTCCTCAAGCCCAGAAATAGCTCAGGGCACTGCAAGAATCCATATATATGATTGCTGGGCTGAATTTAAGAATCTTTGGAAAAATGGAGAATGGGAGAGCTGATGGAGGACTAGAAAAGGGCAAATGTCTTGGTTTCTATAAAGGGGAAGAAGGTGGATTCTTCACATTGTTGACTGGTGACCTTGACTTAAATGCCTGCTAGAATTCTAGAACATCATTAAAGATGGTGTGTGAGATCTTAGCAAGGGATGTCAAAATCATTGCCAGCTGGGAGACCTGGGTTCAAATCCTGTCTCTGCTACTTACATATCCTGTGTTTACTTCAAAATATTTTTTCTTCTGAACCTTATCTTCAAACTAATACAATGATGTCAATATATAAAGACAAAAAGAAGATTGTGCACTTCTGTGTCTATGAACACATCTCTCCTAGTAGAATGTAAGCCCCTTGAGGGCAAGCACTATCTTACTTTCACATTTGTATCCCCAGCACCTAGCTCAGCATCTGGCTCATAGTAAGATCTTGGGTAAGTCATCTAACCCACTCATTATCTCAGCTTCTTCATCTCTGAGGAGGGTTGTATAAGATAACATCTAACGTCCCTTCTAGTCCCAAGTCTATGATCTTATGATTTCTTTTTTCACCAGATAGCAAAAATAGTTGAATTGGGGGAGAAATGAGGTCCATGCAAGGTTTCAGAAGATGGGATAGTTTGACCTTTGCCAAGAGAATTGTGTGGGAAGCATTGGCCCGGGAGAGGAGTTACATGGTGATGGAACCTTTGGGGTGATAGCAGCGCCACCAGGTGGTGTGGGCTGACAGAATGTCATAAGGTGAGGTGCAGAGAGAGAGGGGAAGTGGTGGTGAACCCTCCCAAGAAGAAAGTATATCCCTCGGAGAAGAAAGTGTTCCCCTTCCTGACCATTATCTCCCCCTCCCCCAGAACACTCTGGGAACAAAGAGAATTCCAAGTATAACTTTTATTATCCCTATTTTACAGAGTAGGAAACTGACGCTCATGAAGTAAAATGAATTGACTGTGATTACATAGCTGTTGTTAGAGCTACAATTTGAATCCAGGTCTTTCTGATCCCAAGTGCATGATTTTCCAGTACACTGTGGCAATTCTTACTTCTTGGGTACAATTCCCAGAACCTGGAAGTCCTTAGTTACCTTATCAAAGTGTCCACTAGGGGTGGTGATGCTCAACCCCATACAGTTCTTTCTAGCTTGTGGAGTTCTTCCTTGGCTATAGCTGGTAGAGCCCTAAACCAGTCAGGGATTACATAGAAAATGTTAAGAAAAACGCTATGTGGACTTTGAGAGCTAGTGTGGTGTGGAAAGAAAGAATACTAGATATGTAGTTAGAAGAGGTGGGCTCAAATTTGAGTTGGGATTTAAAGGATGGATGGGAATTCATCAAATGAAGAGGATGGAAAGGGTTTTTGTAGCTCAGGGAACTGCATGAGTAAAAGCACGAGGTGGGAATGTGCTAAGGATGTTTTGAGGACACAAAGCAGTCTGGAGCAGAGAGGGCAACAAAGGGAGAAGAATAGGATAAAAAGAACTAGGGTGGTATGAGATTATGAAGGACCTTGAATGCCAAACTATTTATTTTCCTTTGTTTTTCATCAGCAATAGTGAGAAGAAACATAGAACTGGCCTGGAGAGGCTCTGCTCAGCTACCCTGAACCTTCAGGTGCTACCTGAGCATGGAGGAACGATGAAGAACTGCTAACTGTTCCATCACTTGGGCAATGTGGTACAGCAATTGGGTGCAACTTAAGGCAAAGGAAGGCGATCTTGGATGTGAAGAGCAAGCCGTCTATCTCATGGCCATGGCATGCAGAATGCCCCCGGGTGACTTGGAGGTCTGAGCAGCATGTGCCAGCCTGCCCAAGTGAGCTTCCTGAAGCACAGTCTGGCCTTGCTCATGAAATGCCACTGGCTCCCTATTGCTCTAGGATCAAATAGAAATTGTCCTTGCTGTTTAAAGCCCTTCACAATCTGCTTCCCTCAAGTTTTCTGGCCTTAGACATAGCCCAGGGGACCATGACATTAGAGCTAGAAGGTCACCAGTCCGGCTCCCTCCTTTTACAGTCAATCAATCAACATTTATTAAGCACCTACTATGTGCTAGGCACTGTGTTATGTGCTGGGGACACAAGAAGAGGCAAAAGACAGCCCCTGCCCTCGAGGAACGCACACTCTGGTGGCTGGGGAGACTGAGGGAGGTAAAGTGATTCCAGGACCACAGAGGCAGAGGTGGCAGCAGATGATGTCTGCAACTTGTCCTTTGTTTTATCTTTTGAGTGAGGTCAATTTCTTTGCCACTTGAGTGGTAACAGGCTTGGTGTTTTGGGAGGAATGCTGGACCTATGGGCCGCAAAAGACCTGGGTTCGAATCTTGGTTTTGATATTTCCTAGCTTGGCATTTCCCACCCTGCTTCTGCCTTTTGTTACCCCTAACTTCAAGGATCAGCTCATGTGATCCCCTCCATGAAGCCTTTCCTGACCCCCCAGTTGTTGGTTCCCCCTTTTGACTCACTGAGAGAACAGCAAAGATGTGAATATGTCCCATATTTACCTAACTGTGGACTCCTTGTACCCTCTCCTCATCTCCCTGCCCAGTAGAAGAAAGCGCCTTGAAGGCAGGGCTGTACAGAGACAAGGCGTGCAGTGAAAAGAGCACTGGGTATCGAAGCAAGGGATTGTAGACCTCAGAGACCATGGAGCCCAAAGTCCTCATTTCATAGATGGGGAAACTGAGGAACAGAGAGACTTGTCGAGGCTAGCCCTGATAGCAAGTGACAGAGCTGAGCTTCATACCCAGGAGACTGAGGACTACAGTGGAGCGAGCCCTGGCTGGGACTCAAGTCCCAGTTCTGAGGCCTTAGTGACCTTGGGCAAGTCAATGCCCATCCCAGCTTCAGCCTCCTCCCCTATAAAATGAGGGCATCAGACCGGCTAATCGCTGAGATCCCTTCCAGTTCTCAATCTACGACCCCAGGAGATGAGATAAAGGGAGGGCACGGAGCTAACCGCCTCCCCCCACCCCCCCAGGTAGCACCCCCTGGAGCCCCTCCCCAGTAGGTATTGTGGGATGGGACGGGGCCGGGGGTGAGCCACAGGGATGGGCTGGAGTAGGGGCATGGGGGAGGGCAAGACCAGGTGGGGCAGGAGATCAAACCTCTTGGAATGCACGCTCCCCACTCCCCAGGAATAGGCACAGGAGAGAGATGGATGTGTGGGGCTGCCCCTCCTCCAGCACCCTGGGCGTGGCCCCCAGCCAGTGAGGTGTACAGATAGTGGGAGATCAGTTCTGCCCCCCTCCCGCAAACCTTCCCCGCCAAGGTGGAGTAAGACCATAGATCCAAAGTTTTCTTCTGGAGGGTGGGTGGGGGCCTTGTAGGCACACACTCCCAAGGGGCTACAATACAGACAACTTCTGGGAACCTGCCAAACTGCACCCGAGCTGAACTTTGAAGGGAACTAGGGATCTTTAGCATTAGGGGGCAGAGCGGCTAGAGTGCAGGATTAGGAAGATCTGAGTTCAAATCCTGACGTAGACTTCTAGCTGTAGACGACCTCTTTCAGCCTCAGTTTTCTCATCGGTAAAATGGGGACAAGAGTACCTACCTCACAGGGTTGTTGTGAGATAATATACATAAAGTTTTTTTGCTAATCTTAAAGTCCTCTGTAAATGCTAGGTCTTATTGTTGTGCTTGTTATCCTGAGGGGGAGATGTGAGCAGGGTGTGCATTTCAGGAAAGGGGCTGAGCCAGTGAAAAGGTAAGGAGGTGCAGGTGGATTGCTGTGCATGAGAAATAGCAAGAAGGAAGGATCGCCTGATGGAGGGTGATGTGAAAGGAGTCTGGAAAGGTGGTCTGGTGCCAGGTTGGGAAGAGCATTAAATGCCCAGCAAGGTGGGGGGAAGCTGTATTTTATCCAAGAGGCAATAAGGAGACACTGAAAGTTCTGGAGGAGGAGAGTCACAAAAGGTCACCTTAATCTTTGTTGTTACCTATTTCAGACTCTTCGTGACTCCATTTGGGGTTTTCTTGGCAAAGATACTGGAGTGATTTGCCTTTCTTTCTCCAGATCATTTTACAGAGGAGGAAACTGAGGCAAATGGGCTTAAGTGACTTGCCCAGGGTCACACAGCTAGTGCCCATCTGAGGCTAGATTTGAACTCAAGAAGATGAGTGAGTCTTCCTGATTTCAGGTTCTATGTGCTATGGCGCCACCTAGCTGCCCTGGCTTCTTAGGACACTTGTTTTGGAGGCTCAATTGGGATGGGCAGGGGTTTGTGGCCAGCACAGCATAGAGAGGTCAGCTTTCCAGCCAGAAAGATCTGGGCTCAAGCCTCATTTTGGATACATACTGGCTTTGTGACCCTGGTTAAGCTGTTGAACCTTTCGGAAATTGGGAACAAATTGCCAGTGAGTTGTTCTCTGGAGTCAGTGGAAGAATTTCCCATACTAGGAGTTACCCACCATGATGCAGTCACAAATTTGGACCAAAAAAAATTGGAAGGGGGCTAATGACAGCCAAGAGTTCAGTTAGGAAGCAATTAGAATTTCTGGGTGAGAGACGAGGTTCTCAACATTGAATTCCACGTCTAAGACCTGGGCTCTAATCCAGGCTTTGCCTCACACTATCTCTGTGGCCTTGGGCAGGTACTTTCCTCCTCGAGGCCTCAGATTCCTCTTTTAAGAAGCGAAGGAATGGATCACACGAGGGACTGCTAATATTCCTTCTCCCCTGGAGTCCCTTTCATCCCTTGATGGCGGCAGCGAGTGCAGAGTCAGAGGGGAAGGAGGCTGCAGTGGGAGTCGCAGGGCATCTTCTGCTGTTTCTGGACAAATCCCAGTTGTTATAAACTGAAGGGCTTGGACCAGATGGTGTCTGAAGTTCCTTCCAGCTCGCTCCAGATCCAGGAGCCTCTGTTGGTATCTAAGAGAAGTGAGTGATGGGCGCCTTCGGGCTGGGACCAAGAACCCTTGAATATTTCTTAGCATCAAATTAACAGATTGTTATCTGAAACGACTTCCTAGTTGAGGATTTGGGGTCAGAGCCATCTCTTTTGAAGTTCTCAGGGACAACTGGGTAGATGAGCGCGTCATGAAATTATGGGCCAAAGCTGCTGGGGACGACTCAGGTCCCGGTGCCTGAGATGATGCTTTATCTTCATTTCACTCTTATGCTAGGACAGTAATGGGGGTCCTTCCTGCCTGCCCTGGGCCTCAGTTTCCTCTTTATAAAATGGGGGAGTTAGACTCATCTAGGATTCCATGACCTACTTAAGTGCCAGGCACTGGGCTAAGTGCTGAGGATAGAAATACAAAGGTGAGCCAGGTCCTGTCCTCCAGGACCTGACATTACTGCGGGACTGTTGGTGGATGTCTGTGAGATGCAAGTCACCAGCAAGGAGGAGAGTGGGGCCACGAAATCTGTGCAGTCTTGTTTGAGAGACCCAGGGCATGGTGAAGTTTGCAGCAGGGCCAAAGGAGAACGGCCTTTGTCACTGCTGGAAGGTACTTGTTATGTTATTAAGTAACCCAAAGGGCAATGGACAGAAGCAGCTTGCAACACAATCCCAGGATGACTTGTGTGTGGGGAGTTAGCTTAGAGGTGTCATAAAGCACATGCCTTTGAGTGACCAGCTGAGGAGGCAGGCCAACCTCATAGCATGAGAGGAGAACAATGAATAGCCCAAGTGTGTCATGGCGCCCCAAGCCATTGAAACAATCAGGTGGGGTGCTCTCTCTACAGTGAGAGCCCTGTGGAGAAAAGACAAAATCAGTGCAGAGAATGAAAGCAAAGAGGAAACTACGACCAGCCCTGGTGGAAGTAGCATAGCTCAAGTGCTAGACGGAGACTCAGGAGGACCCGGGGTCAAATTATGCCTCCTCTGCTTCCTAGGTATGTGCTGCTGGGCAAGTCTCCCACCATTCTGGGCCTTAGTTTCTTCATTTGTAAAATGGGAATAATGGTTGCCCCTTCTCATAGGGTTATTGTGAGGGTCAGATGAGGTGATGTCTATAAAGTGCTTTTCAAGCCTTAAAAAGTGCTATATAAACATGAGCTATTATTATTATTTTCATTATTATTATTAGCAATATTAGTAGTAGCCATGTCAATAAAATTAGAGATTCATCGAAACATCAAGTTAAAGTGAATCTATGTTTCTCTCTTTCCCTCTCTCCCTCCCTCCCTCCTTCCCTCTCTTTTCCTCTCTGTCTGTCTTTGTCTCTTCCCCCATCTCTGTCTGTCTGTCTGTCTCTCTCTGTGTGTGTACACACATATACAGACATACACCCACTCACACACTCACACACACATTCATATATGTTGATCTCCAGTGGCCTTTGATACATTCATTCTTTTCATTATGGTAGTAGCAACAGTGGTTAGAAAAGCAATACAAGAAAGTGATCATCTAATAGGTATCTAAATGGGTCCTTTGAGGGTTGATATCCTCTTTTTAAGGGGCCTAGGTTTAAATCCCAGCTTTGCTATTTTTTACCTGGGTGACCTTGGCAAATCACTTCCCTTCCTGGATGTTAGTATTTTCATGGGTAAAATGGAGGCATTGGATTAAAAGTCTCTTCCTACTCTAAATCTATGATCCTGTGTTCCCATGAGCAGATGTTCCCTAAGGTCCCTCCTAGCTCTAAATCTATGTCCAGCTGGAAAGAGACAGCATCAGGTAGCAAGTAGGTTGCTGTGGTCTGGGAAGTGATGGGACATGTAGTTCAATTCTTAAGTTCACTCTGCAGAGGGCTGGAGGAAAAACTGACAACCGTCATTATTTTGAAGCTGGAATCCCACACAAGCAGTGTTTCCTCTTTTTTCCAGGAAAGAATTGAGGAGGGAGAAGAAAACAATGGCAGTGATAGTGGAGGAAATACGAGTCATTCTTTATGTGACTTCCAAGGTTGAAGGTGTTCTTTAAGGTTGATGGATCATCACAGGTTTCTGGGGAGTATCAAAAAAAGAAAAGCAAGCACACGTTAAAAACCAGTCAAATGAAATTCTAAGCCTGGGGAAACTTCCCTGCTATTCTCACATGTAAGGCAAAACTGGTTGTTGTATTATTAGTCAATTAACCTCTCAGTGACTAGTATCCCCATTTGCAAATTTGGGTTAATGATTTTTCTCTTAGCCTTACCTATGATGATGATGATGAAGATGATGGTGATGATTTGCTCCTGCATTTCCCCCTCCCAATTAATGTAAAATCTTGTTTTTTCTATCTCCAAGACATCTCTCTCCAGTCCCCTTTTTTCCACCCTTCAGCTACCACCCTGATTCATCCCTCGTCACCTCTCACTTAGGCTATTGCAATGACCTTTTAGTTAGATCAATAAGATCATCTCCAAGAACCAAAACCAGGTAAAGGTCGACTTTAAATCACCACAGAAATGTTAGTTATGACTATCATAAAACTAATTATTATTATTATTGTTCGTCTTCCTGCAGCCAACCATTGTCTTCCAACTCATCCTTCATGTAGTTACCAAAGAGATTCTCCTAAAGTGCAGATGTGACCATGTCACTTCCTACTCAGCAAACTCTTCTGGTTCCTTATCACCCAAAGGAGTAAATATAAATTGCTCTATTTGGCATTTAAAGCCCTTTGTAACATAGCGTTTTCCTACCTTTCTGGTCTTTTTTTTTTTTTTTTACTTTACTCCACTTCCTATATGCTATAGAGACCCGCACTGGTCTGTCTGCTTGTTATTTCTCACATGTGATGTTTCATCTCATGCCTACAGACATTTGCCCTGGCTGTCCCCCATGCCTGGAATGCCCTCCTTCTTCACTTGTGCCTCTTGGAATCCCTGGCTTCCTTCAAGTCTCAAGTCCCTCCAGGAGGCTTTTCCTAGTCTCTCTGCCACCCCACTCCCCATCCCCCAGCTGCTGGAGCCTTCACCTCCAATTTTACTTTTCATCTTCTGGTATATATATCTTGTATATGTCTGTTTATATACATGGTATCTCTCCCATTTCAATGTAAGCTCCTTGAGGGTAGGGATTGTGTCTTCATTTTCTTGGTACCCCCAGCACTTAGCAAAGTGCCAAGCACCTAGTGTTTACTAAATGCTTGTTGACTGATACTAAGTATTCCATTTTTTCATGTTATCTTTGACCATCTTCTTTTTCACCTTAGCTTGGCTTAAGACTAAGCTGGCCCATATTATGGGTATTTAGGTGCAGACAATAGGCTCATTGGGCTGAAGTATGAAATTGAATGGGGTGAAAGCCTTACCGCAAAGATGTGATTCACCCTTCTGTTCTTCCCATTGGGATTTCTTTGGGTCAAGGACCCTCGGTAAACTGGTATTCGGCTGAAAGGGCCATCAACTCTGTCTTCATGGGAAACAAAAGGTTTGATTTAGTCGCTTAGCTAGGTACAAACTCTCAAAGAGACAGCAGTTTCCATGCTGGTCTCTAGAATAAGCCTCCCTAGATACTTCAACCAAAGCAACCTCCCTTCCCCCTCAGCACCTCAGACAGTGGCCTCAGCTGTCTGAAAGCCCAATCATAACTTACAAGATTATATCAGAGGAATACTTTTGTCTGTACTTTGTTTACCCTGGACCAAAGATTAATGTTCTCTTTCAACATCCATCCATCCATCCATCCATCCATCCATCCATCCATCCATCCATCCAACCATCCTTCCATCCATCCATCGAACATTTATTAAACTCTGATTTTGTGCCTAGGCTAGGTGCTGGAGAAAGACAAAAGCAAAACCATTTGTCTCCTTAAGAAGCTCATATTCTACTGGGGGCATAGGGCCTTCAAACAGCTAAATAAATAAAATATAACTTGGAGGAAAAGCGCTAATAGTTTAGAGGATTATGAAAAGCCTCATGTTGAAGGTGGCACCTGAACTCAACACTGAAGGAAGCTAAAGATTTTGAGAGTTGGAGATGAGGAGGAAACAGAATCCTGGCATAGGGGACAGTCTATGCAAAGGCATGGAGGTAGGAAGTTCAATGTCCAGTTCAGGGATCATCGATTAGACCAGTGTGATTGGAACACTGTGTGTGAGGGGAAGTTAAGCAATAGAAGTTCAGATGGGCCTAGGAATCCTGGTCTGAGGAAGTAAAGTTGGAACAACCTAACTTCTTCCAAGATTTTTGTCATTCACATCACCCCACATGCATACATGCATGTGGCTACACTCATACATTTTTGCATGCTCTCCGGGCCACCCCCCCACTTTGATGCTGCAAGGATCTGTCGTTTCTTTGGAGTAGATGGATCCTCACCTCTACCAGAGCAGATCATGACCGATCTGTGCATAGATGGCCTTTGAGGGCAGTTGTGACCAGCAAATCCCTCGTCAGAGAGGAGCCTGACTCAACTTACCCGGGCTACTCTTTGGGCCAGAGACATAGAGCCCATCCCCAGAACTTCACTTGAAGAGTTTCCAGCCTGGCCAGGCCTGAGAGAGCTTGCTCTCTATGGGTAAAGCTTTTGAGAATTCCTCATCATTGGGATGAGGAATCTGAGCGAGACTTCATGGACCCAGTCAGGATCAGGAATAAGGTGTTATAGCAACACCCTCCCTGTTTTGAATTCAGTTCCTTCTTGCCCCAATTATCTGGGACCCTGATGAGATCCAGAAAGTAAACCAAAAAGCTCCCTGAACATCCTGAATGGAACTCACCAAATCCACACACCCTTCCTTCAGGCCTTCCCTTGGAGCCCATTTACTCATTTCTATAAGCAGTTCTAACCACCTCTGTGGTCTGGTGGCCAAGCCCAGAGCAGATTAGAAGCAGCCAATTAGAAAGGTGCTGCTGGAGGCAGGCACATGGACAGCAGGGAGGAGTGACATAAAGAACAAGACAGCCAAACTATTCAAAGCAGCTGAGAACACAAGCACAGCCATCGGAAGTGACGAGCAGCGCTACACGCCCCAAAGGCAGGTGGGGGGTGGGGAGAATCACTGAGCCGTGGCTGGTTCCTAACAATAACCTTGAGGCGTCAAGAAAACGATGCGTTACATCCCCTGGGCTTTGAAGGAGGAAGAGGAACATGTGACAGAGGCCAAAGAGATTTCCCCATAAAGCTAGAGGGATTTGAGCAAGATTGGTACCACGCTGTCCAAGGTAAAGGACACATCCTTGTTTTCCATGAACAAACTACAAAAGTGGAAAAAGGCATGTGATGTGTCTCTTGCAAGCATGATATCTGGTGATTTTGTTGAACTGTACTGGGGGAATGTTTGGGGGGGTTGGGTTTTTGTTGTTGGGAACTCAAATCAAATCAATTGAACGAGGCTTTTCATCCATTACGGCACAATAGATAATCTCAGTTAGGTACTGGGGATACAAAGATAAAATAAAATGGATCCTGCCCTCAAGGAGTTTACATTTTATTGAGGTGGGATACAATATACCGCTATGCTGATATACTGGGCAAATAGAAACGATATCCCAAGCAGTACAGAGGGACTTCAAGAGCCCTGACCAGTGGAGGGAGCAGGAAAGGCCATGAGGAGAGGGCACTTTGATGGCCTCCTTGGCCATTGTGGACGGAGTCCAGCACGGGGCAGCCAAGGAGAGGAATTCTCATTCCCGTTCTGCCACCTAGTGGCTGCATGACCAGGAAGTGTGGGTTGTGTTTAGAACAAAATGGTCTTAGGTTTTAAAGGGGCAGACCTTTAACTTGAGAGTCTAGAGTGAGCAGTTTCTCGAGGGCTCCAGTCTGTTGGGTTTTCCTTGTATCCACAACAAACATGCAATGGAAGCTGAATCTATTCATTTAACCCTTACAAGTCCCCACAATTTGCTTCTTTTCAGTTCCCTAAATATTTCTCTCAGAGGTCCCTGCCTCCTCTCGGCTCCCCCAGCAGGCAGACCCGATGATCCTTACCTTGAAGTTGGAGAGAATTATTGAATATTCTCCTCTGGACATTTGGCCTAGCCATTACCTATAAGAAAAAGAAGGCTTTTGGCTTGAGTCTTCATTGAATCCTGAGGGTTAATTCTTCCTTTTGGGAGGTTGAAAGGGGAGTGAGGGAAAAATCAATGCTTGAAGTATTAGCAGATCTTCAGGTTCTGAAGCATAAATGCTCACCCTGAAAATTTATCTACCTGAGCTGGTAGAAGCTGGCTCCCATGTGCCCCTGCTTCGAGCTCTAAATCTATGATTCTATGAGTCAGGAAGACTCATGTCTAGTCTCTGACTCATAACAACATAGATCTGGGGCTGGAAGGAGCCTCAGGGCTCCTGTAATCCAGCCTCTGCATTTCACAGATGAGGAAACTAAGGCCAGGGAGGTGATCTAAGGTTACACAAATGGGCAAATCTCTTCTTCTTTCAGTGCCTCAGTTTCCTCATCTGCCAAATGAGGGAGTTGAGCCAGAGAGCCTTTGAAGGCCCACTCCAGCTCTGAATCTACAGTCTATAATCAACTGAGACACTTAGCTAAGATCTTACAGTGAAAACTCTATTTATCTGCCAATTAAGATTAACCATTGGGCCATAGGGCATTCAGGCCCTTCTGCAGGGGACTGTGGGGAACCTGAAATTACAAGATTTTTCTGAAGGAGATAAGAGATAATGAGTAGGAAGGACTGACATCTTGAGATGTCATTTGGTGGTCTGACTTCATGAGGTTGTCCTTAGCCTGATCTATGGAACCAGTCCAATCCTGGGTGTATAGTTGGAGACAAAAGAAAAGGAGGAGAAAAAATGAAGTAGAAATCCATCATCTTTTCTGGTGCTGGCCATCCTTCTGCCTATTACCCTCCCTTAGCTGAGTAGGGTGTACTCAACACAGTCATGGGTCAGGCTTTCTTCCTATTGTATCTCAACTTCAAGCACCACTTGGGTGGACCCAGTGGTGCCTTGCCGCCATGTCTATTCAGTCTTCAACATGCTCAGATCGTTCACCTAATACCAGGCTGGCTCTAAGATTCAAGCAGCAAGGGCAGAGGTTAGGCAGGCGATAAAAGCAGCTGTTAAGCATGGCAGAAGAGAGGAGGCCCCGTACCGATGGTCTTTTTTTTTAAAGACTTTTTTTTAAAGACTCATTTGTGCATAAAATGAATAATCAGTGTCAGAAGGGAAGAGACCTATCCATGTTACTTTGAATATCCTCCACTTTTAAATTCTTATTTTCAGTCATTTCTCAGTTGTGTCTGATTCTTCATGGTCCCGTTTGGAGCTTTCTTGGCAAAGATACTGGCGTGGCTTGCCTTTCCTTCTTCAGCTCATTTTATGGATGAAGAAACTGAGGCAAACAGGGTGAAGTGATTTGTCCAGGGTCACACAGCTAGCAAGCGTCTGAGGCTGGATTTGAACTGAGGTCTTCCTGATCCCAGGGCCAGGACTCTGTGCAATATGGCACCACCTAGCGCCCTAATTCTTACTTGCATGTGGGTAATTTTTTTTCTTGTTGAGTGCTTTTCTCCATCTCTTCCTGAACTGCTTTAATCAAGTGAAAATGTTTAATTAATCAGAAATATACAAAGGTAAAAAAGACAGCATGGGAGTGGTACTAGAAAGAGAACTGAGTGTATGGCACAGAGGAATTAGGGTCAGAGGACCTGGGTTCAAATCCCAACTCTGCTACTTATTACTTGTGTAAACTTGGGCAAGTCTGCGCCTCAGTTTCCTCATCTGTAAAATGAAGGATTTGTTTAGCTGGCTTCTAAGCTCTCTTCCAGGACTAAATTAATAATCCACCATTTAGGTGACCCCCAAAGGTCTCCCCCTAAGTTTAATGGCTTACGAATACTACTCTTTCTTCTCCCTCTTTGCAGGGGTGGGGGACTATAGGTGTAAAATATTGCATACGTTGTCAGATACCATTAATGTGTCTATTGATTTTGCACATAGCTTTTCTTCCCTTTCTTTTAAAATTTTTGTTATTATATAATCTATATCAAATTACTTGCTGTCTCAGGGAGGAAGGGGGAAGGAAGGGGGGAGAAAATTTGGAGTTCAAAATTTTTAAAAAATGAACGTTAAAATTGTTTTATATATAATTAGGGGGAAATGAAACATTATTAAAAATAATAACATCTTTGTTGGAAGGGATAAGACGGGCGAGGGGGAAGGATGTATTTGGAAACAAAGACCGGAACAGAAATAAGAGTTTAGAAAGGGCCTCTAAATCTAAATAGGTCGATCCTATTTCCTGATGTCTGGCGTGAGCCTCCATCTTTCCTTTCTCCTCTCCTCTTCTGGCTTCTTGTCAGGATGAGGGGGTTACTCACCTTGTTGGCCCCAGAGAGCTCCGGCTCTTCGACTCCGAGGCTGCTCTTGGGGGGCTGCAGGGGAAGTATCTAGGAATAAAGAAAGGAGACATCTCAGTGGCTGCCTCGTGACACCTGCACGGCTCCGGCCCCTAGCTGTGTGGGGGATTTCCCCATAGATGACCATGAATTTAGGTCCTCACTCCAGAGCTAAAGGAGCCTCTGAGGATAACTAGATCCACCCCCTCATTTGACAGGTGAGGAAACTGAGGCTCAGAGAGGTCACAGGCCTAGAGCTAGAAGAGACCTAAAAGGCTGTCTGCATCAACCACTTCATTTTATAGATGAGGAAACTGAGGCACAGAGGGAAGGAGGGCCACCCTTAGGCTTACAGAGTTGGAATTTAAACTCCAAGATTCCAAATCTAGTGTCGTCCTCCACTACCCTTCATTGTGGCTTTCCGTTAAAAAAAACCAAACACATTAAGCAATGTCAGGTTGATAATAGAATTTTTGGCATTTTTTTGGGTCTAGGCCTGTGGCATAGATTGAGGACTCACTAGTGTAGAAACTCCCACTCACTGAGGCAGATCGGCGACTCCTGGATTTGGAGTCAGGGACCTGGGTACGGTCCTGTTTCTGATGCTTCCTGCCTGTATGATCGTGGGCAAATCAGCTAACCTCTCTGGGTCTCAGTTTCCTCATCTGCAAAATGAAGGGGTTGGTGAAGACAACCTGGAAGGCTCCTTCCAGCCCTAAATCTGTGATGCTTGTATCCTAGTCACTCAACCAAGTCTAAGCCTCAGTTTCCTCAAGTATCAGTGAAGGGATTGGACTAGAGGGATGATCTTTGGGGCACCTTCTGGCTCTGAACTTAGGATTATTCATTCCAAATGTTGAGCCTTTTTTGTTTTGTTTTCCTCTCATATTAAAGTTTTTAAAAATTAACAAAAACATATTTTCTTTCCTTCCCTCTTCCTTTCCATTGGGGGTGGGAAACAAATGCTTTGCAACTAATATGCATAGTTAAGCAAATACAATTCCTCAATGGCTGTGTTTTTTTTTTTTTTTTAAGTTACCTCATTCTGCATCCTTCTGTGCCTTGGCCAAAAGGTGCACAGCATGCTTTATAAGCAGCACTCTGAAATCATGGTCATTGTCTTGTTCAGAGTTCTTATGGCTTTCAGAATTATCTTTGCAGCATTGTTATTACTGTTTAAATTGTTCTCCTGGTTCTGCTCATTTCCTTCTGCATCAGTTCATACAAGTCTTTCTTTCCATGTGTCTTTGAAATCATTTAGTTCCTCATTTCTTGCAGCACCATGCTATTATATAACATAGACCACAATTTGCTCAACCATTCCCCTTTCCTTAAAAGGACAACTGGGGTGTGTGTGTGTGTGTATGTGTGTATGTGTGTGTGTGTATGTGTGTGTGTGTGTGTGTTTTGTGTGTATGTGTGTACACACACACATACACATTTAAGTTAAGTGACTTGCTCAGGGTCACACACCTAGGAGTGTTTGAGGCCAGATTTGAACTCAGGTCCTCCTGACTCCAGGGCTGATGTGCCACCTAGCTGCCCTCTATGATAAAGTAGTAATTATCAGAACCATTTGGCATTGGTTAAAAATAGGAAAGTTGATCAGCAGAACAGATTAGGTAAATACCACAGAGAACCCTAGTTTTAATAAACCCAAAGACCCCAGCTATTGGGGAAAGGACCCACTCTGTGATCAAAACTTCTAGGGTAGTGAGCAGCATGGAAGAAATTAGATTAATTATTAATAATAATAATAATTGGCATTTATATAGCACTTTAAGGTTTGTGAAGTACTTTACAAACATTATTTCATTTCCTCCTCACAATAATCATGCAAAGTAAGTGCTATTTTCTCTCCATTTTACAGATGTGGAAACTGAGTCTGAGAAGGGTAAGTGGCTTGTGGAGGGTTATACAGCTAGTAAGTGCTGATGCCTGGATTTGAGTTCTGGTGTTCCTGACTCCAGGTCCAGTGCTCTATTCACAGTGATGTTTTAGAATTAGGGTTGTAACTAATTCCATTTCTAATCCTAATTCCTTTAGACTAACACCTCACATACCTTACATCAAAATAGGCTCCAAATGGGCTTGTGGCCTAGATACAAAAGGTCTCAGCATAAATAATTAGAGAAATATTGAAAAAATTTATGCACCAGATGTTTGGATAGTAGAAAAGTTCATGACCAAACAAGGATTAATGAGGATCACGGAACATAAAAGAGATAATTCTAATTACTGAAAATTAAAAAGATTTTGCACAAATTCAATAAAGTTGAGATTAAAAGGGAAACAAATGATTGGGAAGAATATTTGCAACAAATTTCTCTGGCAAAGGTCTCATTTTTAAGGAACTGATTCAAAATATTAAAATTAAGAGCCATTCCCCAAGTCATAAACAGTCTAAAGATATGATGAGGGAGTTCTCAAGAGAAGAAACCAAGGTTGTCTATAGCTGTATGAAAAAAACGCTCCAAATGCTAATAATTAGAGGAAAACCAAATGAAAACCACTCTGAGGTTCCACCTCACACCTATCCTATTGGCAAAGACAATAAATGTTGGGAGGGCTGAGGGAAAACGGGCACATTGATGCACTGTTGATGAAGCTGTGAACTGGTCCAGCCATTCTGGAAAACAATGTGGAATTAGACACAAAAAGTGCGCTCTCTGACGCAGCTATATGCTGTTAGGTCCATGCCCAAAAGAAATCAAGAAAGAGGAAGAAGCCCAATATGTACAATAATATTAATGGTGGGTTTTGGTTTTTTTTTTTTTTGGTGGTGGCAAAAGACCTAATAGTGAGTCTCCAAGATGCAGTATCACCAAGAGATACAGGAAAATAAAAACCCCCAACAAACATCTAAACCATATACTCAGCAGAGCAGTGACCCCTGGCATTCCTGTTGGGTTCTCAGAGCTGCAGCTGGGGCTTGGCTTATGGTGGACAGTGATTCCATCTTCTCACTCCTACCACCATGCCCCGCCCAGCCTGCACTGCCTTCTACCCACCTGTAGGTTTGATTTATTCCTTGGTTTCTCCCAAGTCTTGACAAGGAGTCCAGCAGCGCTGAGGGCAGCAATTCGAGATTTTATATCTGACACCTATGACAAGACCCACATGTTAAATACATACAGAGACCCCTTGTCATCTGGCTCGCTAAATGAAACCTGAGAACAGTCCTTATCAGCATGCTCCAGCCCAAGAGTTCTTTGCCTCTTTTTGTGTTCCGGATTCTTTCGGCATCTGGTGAAGCCTGAGAGACCCCTTCTCAGAACCATGTTTTTAAATTAATTGATATGCTGGGGAATATACTAGTGAAAGCACAGGTCTCAGCTACCTATCTATCTATCCATCCATTCACTCATCTATCTTTCTTTCCGTCCATCTATCTATCTATCTCTTATCTATCTATCTGTCTAGCTATCCATCTATCTATCATCTATCTACCTAGCTGCAAATTTGTTATATATATACAATATGTATACACACACACACACACACATATACGTATGTGATTGATAGAATAGTAATGTAATTTCCCCCCTTTTCTTTGTGTCCTCAGAGCTTCACTTAGTGCTCAGCACAGAGTAGATCCTAATAAATCCTTGCAGACATGGCATAAGACATCCTGACAATTACCTCCCTCTTCGCGTGCTGAACCTCAGCGGCCGTCAAGGTCACTCTGTCCTCCAGCTCCGAGAGCGCTGACTCAGGGCTTCTGGTGCGTGGGACTTGTTCCTCAAGGTCAAGAAGCCTATTCTCCCCTCCATGTGTCTGGCCAGCCTGGAGAAAATAGGACAGAGGAGACTTAGTTACATGAGTAAAAGCCTGATTCAGATTGGGACCGGACGTGGGGCTATCCACCTACAGTGTAAACCCAGATGTAAAATGAGGGGGTCAGACAAGATGTCTATAGGATCTCTTCCAGCTATAAATCTCTGATCTGTCGATCATTGTCTCTGGAGGAAGCTGGAGAGATGGAGGGGTGTGGAGGGTTGTGGATAGAAAGCTGGAGCAGACGCCAGTAAGCCCTGGGTTCAAGTCCCATCTCTGACACATACTGGCAGTGGGATTCTGTCCAAGTCTCTGCCTCTCCTCGGCGCTCTGGGCAACTCTCTTTAAGCCTCCAAGTCACCCGACTGCATGAGCAGAATGAGTTCTTTCTGCTAATGAAATCACAGGTCCTGTCTCTGTCCCCACAAATGGCAGTTATTGTGAATAATCCTGAACTAACATCCTTCTCCCTTGCCTCATTGTAGGGAGGCCTGGAGAGGACCCTGGGGTCTTCAAATCAGTGGAATGAAAATGTTGCATGTTTGATCAAGCTGGAGAGGGCTGGCGTAATGGGTAGATGGAGGTGAACATGTTTGGCACATTGATGCTGGCCTGAATATCTGCCGTCTGAGAACCAGTCCAGTTCAGCGTGGGGAGGCCCTGAGTGTTGGGCACCAGGTCATGGAAGTTGATGAAAACCCATCCACCAGGCATGGAGGGCTGCAATCTGCCTGGTGGGAGGAGATACTCTGAGACATTAAGGATACACAGAGTGGAGGGGTCCATGCTTTGGTGGGAGGCCAGACTCAGGGATGGAAGAGTCTTGGGGGACCCCCTAGTCTAACCCATAAGGGACAGGAATCCCCTTGCCTGCCAAGTTGGCATCCAGTCTTTGCCTGAAGACCTCTGTGCAGGGCTGGGGGTGGGCAGCCCAGAGTCCATTTTTTAGATAGTACTTAGCTGTTGGGAGTTTTTCTTGACATCAGCCAAACTTTTTAGCTTCCACCCAAGGCTCTTTGCTCTTTCCTCTGGGGCCATTAAGGCCGGGTCTAATCCCCTTTGTCTGTGGTAGTCCTTTGGATGCTTGAAAACAGCTTTCACTGCCTCCCTGAGGCTTCTCTTCTCCAACCTAAACACCCCCAAGCTTTCACTCGAATCTCACAGGGCAGGGATTGAGCCTTTTTTCCCTCCCCTTTATTCCCTCTCCTATTCTCAGGTTCTGAAAGATTGTCTCAGATGGCAGGCCCTAAAGGCACATCCTTGGGGTCTGTCCACCCTTGAGAGTGGCTAACAGAACTGGTGGAAACTTTTCCCATAGGACGGGGCCAGTGAGACCAAAACAGGGCCGCTAGGGGGCGCCATAATGCACATCGAGCCTGGGGCTTGAAGTCAGGAAGACTTATCTTCTTGAGTTCAAATCTGGTCTCAGATACTAGCTGGGTGACCCTAGGCAAGTCACTTCATCCCATTTGCCTCAGTTTCCTCAGCTGGAGAAGGAAATGGCAAACCACTCCAGTATCTTGGACAGGAAAACCCTAAAATGAGGTTATGAAGAGTTGAACATGACTGAAACAACTGAGCAGCAACAAATGAGGTTAAAGTCATGTTTGATCCTGGTGTGGGCCAGCTGGCTTTGTCCCATTCCATGGCTATAGATGGAATGACTAGGCCCTTGTGTTTAGTGTGGGGGGATCAGTGTAGACCCATTACCCAAACTAAGTGGCTTTGGAAAATCCATTTCTTCTCCTTCTTCTTCTTCTTCATCATCATCATCATCATCATCACTGACATTTCTTTAAGGCTTTCAAGCACTTTACAGATATTATCTCATTTTATTTTCACAACAACCCTGGCAGGTAGCATTATTCTAATTTTGAAGATGAGGAAATTGAGGCAGACAGAGGTTAAGTAACTTGCCCAGGTCTTTCTGAGTCCAGCACCCTATTCACTAGCTAGTTAGCTAGCTGGAAACTCATTTGAAGATGAGCTGGGGGTTCTAGGGGACTGCAAGCTCCATAGGCGTCCAGAGTCCTGCAGGACAGGCAAAAAAGCCAATGAGATCTTGGGCTCCTTTAAGAGTGAGCAGCAATGTCCAGGACCAGGAGGTAATGGTCGCTGGTCAGCCCACACCTGGAGTCTTGCATTCAATCTTGGGTGCCCAATTTTAAGAAGGACATTGATGAACCTGGAAAGCGTAGAGCAAAGAAGGTGAATGGCCTCGAATTGAGGTCATAGGAGGATTGGTTGAGGGAACGGGGATCGCTTATCCCAGAGAAGAAAAGACAGGGGTGGGATGGGCACAAAGCTGGCTTCTAGACTTTGAAGGGCTGTCCCTGGCAAACTCGTTCCCCGAAGTTCAGAGCTAGGATCAATAGGTGGTAGTAACAGAGGGGGAGATTTTGGTTGGATATAAGGAATGACTCCCCAACAATCAGAACTGTGCAGAAATGGAACAAGTAGTGATCTCCCCATCACTGTAGGGATTCAGGCAAAGGCCTGACTGCTTCCCAGGAATGTGGGAAAGGGGATTCTTATTCAGGATGGGATGGACTAGATGTCTCCCAGCCTGAGACACCTAACGCCGTAACTAGCCCTATTCCTTCTGGGGTGCTCTTGGGCTGGCAGGTGATGAGTGGTCTAGTAAGTCTGCTGGTATCATGCTCCTTTCCTAACACATTCTCACCAGGCCAGGCAGGAGGGCCAAGAAGTCAGTGCTACAATAGCCCAGGGTGTGGTTACCAACCTGCTGTGCCTCGATGGGTCTGCTGTCAGGTACAGAGCTCCCTCCTGGGCTCAGCCCACTCTGGCCCTCCTCTTCTTCCTCTGAAGACCCTCCCTTGTCACTGACCTTGCTGGTCAGCTCCCCAAGTTTTCTCTTCAGGGCTTCCTCTTCTATGTCAGCATCCTTGCGGGGCTCAGGCCCAAGGGACTGAAACAGAGAAGCAAATGAAACTGGCTTCGATCTCCCATCCCCTGCCCTTCAAGTTTTGATCAACAGAAAGTTTTAGGAGTTTCTATCTGCCTGTAGCATGGAGGGATTTAGCTCACGGGGAATGGGGACCAGACCTGGAGGTAAGTGTTAAGGGTGGAGTTGAAACCAACAACCCAAAGTTAGCTCCAGTGACTAGGTGAAGACACTTTTTGATTGAATCAAACAATCAAAACTGAGTGCAACAGGGCCAGTACACCTCTTTAAATCAATCAAGGCCACAAAGGAAGGGGCCCCCTGGACTTACAAAGAGTTAACTATTATATCAGGAAGTCAGGTAGGGAATTCCCAGGCCCTACCAAGTCAGTTTAGCACATTCACAGTTGGGAGAAAAGGAAGGACTGAAAATGGTCCCTGCCCTCAAGGGGCTTACATTCTAATAGAGGAGACAATTAGCAAACACCTATGTGCTATAAAATATACTGCACACCCAGCTATGCTACGTACTACCTGTGTAACACTGGGAAAGTCACTGAGCCTCTCAGGGCCTCAGTTTCCTTATGCTGGAAACGAAAGGGGTTCAACCAGAGCTTCTCTTCCGGATCTGAATCTAGGAGCCTAGAGAATGGAAGCTCCCTGAGGGCAGGGATGGTTTCACTGTGGTCCACAGTACCAGACACAGAATAAATGCTTACTAAATGCTTGGTGATTGGTTGAATAGACCATCTCTATTGCTCATCTATATGGTTCTTATATTGCTGATGTCGGAGGAAGCCTCACTGTAACTGGAGTTTTATTGTTGGCCTGGAGGTATGTGTGCAGGTAGTGGTCCACAAGAAACTCCTTCACCTAAGGAAAAGAAGCAACCTTGTTCACCTTCCTAGCTTTATGCCAGCCCGTGGATGGAACAGAGGGGCTCTTTTTGTCTCTGTCTCCCCAGTGACTAACAGACACCTAATTAAATGTTTGTTGATTGACTGATTGATACATTTTCTTCCTTGATAGA
>NW_020954586.1:974680-981042 GCF_900497805.2 Vombatus ursinus | reverse complement strand
GCACGTGGCTCTGGCCCAGAGTAAAATAAATAATAAATGTTTGTTGACTGAACTAATGGAAGGTAAGCTTCTTACAACAACAAGCTTCTCACCTCTCGTCTCCACCCTAAGCACCCAGCACTGCAGTGCTTAGCACTTAGTAACTGCTTATTAGTCACTAAACAGTTATTAAGTACCTACTAAGTGCCAGGCACGTGCTAAGTGCTTTACAATTTTTACTTCATTAATCCTCACAACAGCTCTGGGAGGTAAGGGGCTATTATCATCCCTATTTTACAGAGGAGGAAACTGTAGCAGACAGGTTAAGTGACTTGATCAGGTTCACACAAACGACTAAGTGTCTGAGGTTGGAGTTGAACTCAGGTCTTTCTGTCTCCAGGCTCAGAACTCTTATTTATCAGACTCATATTTGTGGCTGACACCCCAGACCCTTTGACAGTCTAGGGAAGCCCCTTCTCAGAGTCGTCTTTTTAAGTACATAAAATAAAATACAGAGGGTTACAAGGAAACGAATTATATTGACACATAATGCTCAAAATGTTTCTAAATCCCAAGTTCATGGACTCCAGGTTCAGAGCCCGTGTGAAAGTTACGCAGAGCCCAGTGTGTGAATCATAGTAGCAGCAGCTTCAGTGAACACAGCCAAGAAGGAGGAAATGGGGGGGGGGGCTGGTGTGTGTAGTGGAAGAGTGGGAAGCTTGGCCTCTTGGGTTCAAATCCTGCCTCCATTTACCCCCTGTGACTTTGGGTGCCTCACTGTCTGCACATATAAAATGAAAGGGACAGGCTCGATTATCCCTCAGAGCCCCTTCAGCTCTAAGGCTCCAGGAAGAGCCTCGGCTAAGTGGCGTCTATGAAGGAGTCAGTCAAGCTTGAGCAAGATGGGGAAGGAGGCCGTCCTCCCACTGATTTGGCTTCTCTTCCCCAAGCTAAGCTCCTGTCTCCCCCATGCTCCCTTGAGCCCCAGTTGTACTCCCCATTTATGCCCCCCAGCCAACCATGCTCTCCCTTACTTCCACCTCCCCCCTTCAGTCTACCTTCCTTCTTCTCCACACTTGGCTGCCGGCTGGGGTGGTTACAGTAGAGGTGTTAGTGAGCTAATGTATTCTCCACCTCCTAAATAACAGGCTTTAAACCCAGGTAAAATACATACCAATTGAATGGAAGTTCTGAGACAGAAAGGGTGCATCTTGAGGGTAGAACGTAAACTTTGAAGGTGGGGGCTGGGCTGTTTTGGGCTTTGTTTCTCCGGGTGCTTGGCACACCGGTGCTCAGCAGAAAGCCTGGCACACAATAGGCCCTCAATGGGCTTGTTGCTTGCTCAGAGGATATAAGAAAGGCAAAACCTGCACTGGCTTTCAGGAGCTCACAATCTAATGTAAAGTACTTTACAAACTCTTACTGTATAAACTCATTCCTGAAATCTTATGGAGAAGGATGAGGGAAGATAACTTAGCAGGACCACTTCAGACATAAAATAACAAGCAAAGTAGAAGGCAAAAGCATTTTATTTCTTCCATATGTAAAAAAAAGGTGGAAGAGGAGAATAAAATAAAATTAAATTAAAATCAAGCTTCAGCAGAGGCATTATTAGGACTCTCAGGCTTTAATGATCACTGAGACAGAGGCTGGTGGAGGATGAGGCAGGATAAAAAGCAGGAAAACACACCCTCCTCTCATTACATAGGTAGGACTCAGACATGGCCAAAGAGTTCGAGACAGAGGGCAGCTGCCAGGGCTGTTGGCCCTCCCCAGGTAAGCTTTCCTAGACAGCAGCCTGTGGATGGTTCTGGCATCTGCTTTGACAAACTTCCTGGATCTTCTGGCACCACTTATGAGCCATCTCATTTGGGTCTATCAGGTGATAGGTCCTGTGAGGTGTGTGAACAAAAAAGGTCTTAAAATTTTTGGCTTCCGACCACAGTTGTGGAGACCAAGGGATTTCTCCTTTCAGGACTTTGCTGACAGGATCCACATAATAGAGGTGAGGTCCTTCTGTGAGAAGCAGCTGGCGCCGTCGGGCAAACAAGCCCTTCCGCTTGTCTACTGGGCCCATTTTCAGTATTAAATGATTGTCTACGAACCGATGCCACGGGTTCCCACTAGCCTGCTTCTCCAGTAAGAGTATTTTCTCCTCTTCAGAAAACCTTAGGTCCAGCTCCAAAGAGTTCTCATCCAGTTGATGAATGTAGCCCTCCACATGACCAGTGGGCCTTTGGAGTAAGCGTGGCTCTACCACAGCCAAGAAATGGGAAGAAGATGAAGGTGGACCTACGCGCTGGAAAATGTTATAATTTCCAAAGTCATTTTCATCTTCCAATGTAGAAACTGAGGATCCGGGGACCTGTGGAGGAGTCTGAAGATGCAGATTGTCCCACGTGATGTTTTCAAAGAATGGGTGGGCCTTCAAGGCTCCATATGTCCCCATTTCTTCACATCCTAATCGATTTGTGGAATCCAAAACCAGAAGCTTTCCCACGAGGTCTTTTGCCTTTGGGAAGAATTGTTCTGGAAAGTCATATGCTAGCTTAATAATCTTCTGATATACAAGATACTCGTTTCGAGCTTGGAAAGGAGGCAGGCCTGCTGCAAGGTAGTATATTACGCACCCCAGAGCCCACAGGTCCGAACTCTTACACGCGCTTTTCTCCATGAGGAGTTCCGGTGACACATAATATGCCGTGCCAACGAAGGAGTTAGCCCTGGCTTGCTTACTACAGGGGGGCAATATTTTGGCTGATCCAAAGTCTGTAATTTGAATGTGCATCTCGGCATTTAAAAGAATGTTTTCGGGTTTCAGGTCCCTGTGAATAATGTCCTGCCCGTGCAAGTACTCCAGGGCCGACACGATCTCTGCAGAATAAAACCGGGTGCAGGGCTCATCCAAAGGACCCAGTTTCTGCACATATCTTTGGAGGTCTCCATTTTGGGCGTAGCTGAGGCCAAAGTACAGTTTCTCCTCGTCCTGAAACGTGAAGTAAAGCTTGACAAAGAACGGGTGGTCCAAGCGGGACATGACATCCCGTTCGCTGGTGACATAGCGTACCTTCTTCTCTCTAAGGATTTGCTTCTTCTCCAGGATTTTAATCGCGTAAACCTTGGAAGTTGCCAAGTCCCGGGCCAAGACCACGGTGGCGAACGATCCCTCACCTAGGACTTTGCCAAAAGTGAAGTCTTCGGGCGTCTTCCTCCAGGGCTGCACTGGGTGCTGGTCCTGCCCAGGGGTGCCTAGGTTGGTGGGGCTGGGCCCGGCCTCGGCCGCGGCAGCTGCAGCTGCAGCGGGGTCTGTAAGAGTCCAGGCAGGCGTTGTTGGAGAATCAGGCTGCATCGCCGGGCTAGGAGAGGCGCACAATGGCGCGCTAGCTTCGAGCTGAGCACCAGGACAGGACTGGCCCACCGGGCCGCTGGCCACGCTACGCCTCGGGGCCGAATTCGCAGTCTCCCGGCTCCCAGTCTGCGACCTTCAAGCACCCGAAGCTCCCAGAGTGTCTTCTCCAGCCCCGAGGCAGAGCTAATTATGTGGTCCGGTCCCACCCTCTCCTTTCCCCGCCCCTTTCCCCCTCCCCCTTGTTGCCTTCCCCTCCCCTTCCGCTGCCCTACTCCCATCATCAGGCTCTCCTCCCTAAAACCAATTAGAACAACTGAGCAAAGGCATCCTTGGGTCATGTAAAGGTGAAAAAAGGGAGTGAGAGCGAGAAGGCAACAAATAGGATAAAAATAAAAAAAGTCACGCGGATTTTTTATAACTTTGTTAAAGAAGACCTTGGACAGGGCCCCGATTCCAAGCCGGCTCCTGGGACTATCAGCCTGCACCCCTGGGGCGGGGTGGGGTGAGGGGGTACCATCCAGCAGCCGGTGGGTGATGCCCGAGGCGCTCGGGAGGTGGGCTCAGTCCTGGACAGATGTTGCAAATGGACAAGGAGCTGAGTCCAGAGTGAAACAGGAGAGAAACAGGCTGGATGGCCTTTGGATAACGGCAGTTCACCGAATGAATGAACTAGAAACAAGGCCCATTGGAAAACAAGCAAACAACCACAAGCCACCGATATTCTTCCTCTGTGCTTGTATGACCCTGGCATGGATACGCTTGTAAAAATGAACAACGCGCTTCACGCGCAGGGCAACCGTGAGGGCACAGATCCGAGTCGTCGGGCATTTTATCTGACCCCTCCCTTCCTAGATAAGTAAACTGAAGCTCAGGGAGGGAAAGGGAATGATTAGAAAGTTAGTCTAGCTACTGTGGATCGGAGCGGGGATTTGGTCCCACGACTCTTAACTCTAAAATAATCAGAGGTCTTGCCACCATGCCACATCTCCTCCAAGTCATCGGCAAGGCGGAGCAGATAAAGAAGAAGAAGCGAGTTCAAGGACATGCTCAACTCTGTGCTGATGACGCCATTCTCCGCAACACCTCCCTCCTTCCCCCAACACACCCCATGAACCGCAAGGACCACGTCCTCCCTCCAAGAGAAAATACAACCGCCTTTCTTGAGCTTTTAAAGTCCTTCCCAACCCACCCCTTGCTTACCTTTCCAGATTTTTAAGCTCAGCCCCCTCCATCCCCTCAATGATACCGAGATGCTGTCCTTGTTCTCAGCCCAGGACTTTCCTTCTCCTTTCGGATGCTTTCACTTTCTGGCTCCTGGGCCAGGAATGCTTCTCCTCCCCTGTTTTCCCTTGAAGATTCAGCTCAAATACCTTCTCCAAGAAGCCTTCCCTGATTACCCTTCCTGTTAGTACCTTCCCTCTGAGATCAGGATCCACATACACAGTGTGTGAATATGTGTGTAGATATATACGTAAAATAATAATAAGAGCTAACATTTATATAGCATTTACTAGGTGCCAGGCACTGCTAAGGGCTTTATCTTATTTGATCCTCACAACAACCCTGGGAAACAGGTGCTATTAAAAAGTATCTCCATTTTACAGATGAGGAAACTGAGGCAAATAGGTTAAGGGACTTGCCCAGAGTCACACAGCTAGCACACATCTAGGGACTGACTTGAGCTCAGGTCTTCCTGACTCCAGGCCCAGCTATCTAGTGCACCACCTAAATGCACATGTGTATATACATGTACACATATACATATTAGGTATCTATGACACCTCATTCTTACATGAAAGTGACCCCAAGTTCCTTAAAGCTCTGCCAGCACCTCTGGGAAGGTGTGCACAGACAGTCCCGGGGTGGGATGGGAGGCTTATGCCCACTGAGGACCAGTCAGATTCTGGGTCTCGAGGCCAAACACCTGGTGAATTCCAGGCTTCTTGCAGGGGTTGTAATTTAGGTCAGAGAAGGCAGATGAAGACGCCGTCCTTTGGCATACTGAAGGATAGGAACACCCTTGACTGTATTAGAACACAATTTATTCATCACATGAGCCTTTAGAAGAGTTGATTTTTGTGCTGCCAACACAGCGAAGTCCTGGCTATCTGAGTAACTTCACTTGCCCTTCTTTCCTCCTCCCCCTGCCCTGCTCCAAGTAAATGAATCCTGGCACTGGTCTTGTGGCCTTTCAACAGCTCGGGGAAGGCTAGGGGGCAAGCAGAGGGACCCAAGAGATGTGTGAAGTCTCAGGAACCCAGAGCTAGTGACCAAGAAAACAAAGAACAAAACCTGAGAACACTCGTGATGATTCCTCCAAGAGAAACATTCTTCTCAGTCAGGATGTTACTCTCATGGTCACATCCAAGTACACTCAGCTCCTTCTGTAGGTCAGTCACCTTTGAACCTTTGAGGGAGAGGTGATTGCTCCAAGGTGGGGGGAAGGGCAGGAGAAGATAGCCTAATTAGCACTGCTGGGGGGGGGGAGGGAGAGAGAGGGAGAGAGAGAAAGACACACACACAGAGAAAGAAAGAGAGAGAGAGAGAGAGAGAGAGAGAGAGAGAGAGAGAGAGAGAGAGAGAGAGAGAGAAAGAGAGACAGAGATAGAGACACAGAGAGAGACAGAGAGATTGACAGAGACAGAGAGCTTCTCTCTCCCTTGGTGCTCCACACAGGCAATGGAGCTAATTAAAAGAAGAATCAATATATAGTTTGGGTGCTTCAACTCTGCTGAGGAAGCCCAGGAAAAGAAATGAAAAACTGTTTCAAAGGTCAGGAAACAGTGAAGCAAATGGATTCAGTTCTGGCCAGAAGGGGCAGGAAACTGAGACCCAGATATGGGAAAGGATTTGCCCTGGTTCATGAAACTGGTTGGTGGCAGAGTGGGCAGTCAGCTCCCCTGCCTCCTGGTCCAGTTCTCTCTGTCTCACCTGTCTTCCCAGTCTTTCTCCTCTCCTTTCTTCTCTGTTTGTCTCTCCCTCCCTCTCTTCCTTCCTTCCTTCCTTCCTTCCTTCCTTCCTTCCTTCCTTCCTT
>NW_020954586.1:955337-974670 GCF_900497805.2 Vombatus ursinus | reverse complement strand
TTCCTTCCTTCCTTCCTTCCTTCCTTCCTTCCTTCCTTCCTTCCTTCTTCCCTTCCTCCTTTCCTCCATTTTCCCTCCCTTTCTCCTCCTTTCCTCTCTCCCTTCCTCTCCACACATTTATTAAAGGTCTGTCATATGCCAGGCAGTGGCCTAGATGCTGTAGTTGCAAAGGCAAAAAGTCAAAGCAGTCCTTGCCTTCCCAGCAGTTACATCTTACTGACTTTTTTTCCCCCAATGAATGTTTTCTTGACATTGTCTCTCCACCCCCCCCAAGGCTCTCCCTATAACAGTAGCTCTTTTTATTAGCTCCAATATTACTCAATATTCCAGGATTTCAATAGGGTTGTGATCTCACTGATGTGTGTCTCTCCACTGGGGCAGATTGCAGCCCATTTATCCATCCATCCATCCATCCATCCATCCATCCGTGCCCTTCCTGTTCTACCCTTGCTCATGGGATCCCGTAAGTCTGCCACAGGAGGTTCACCCTGATATTTCAGTGATACCAATGGGGCACACTCTCATTATGTGACACACTCATTTAAACTCCAGTCTTTCTAGCTCTAAATGGAGTGCTCTAACCACTAGGCAGCCTAGCTGCCTAGAGTTGGAAAGACTAGAGTTCAATTCCTGCCTTACATACCATCTGTGTGGACTGGAGCAATTAGGTTCACCTCTGAATGCCTCAGTTTCCTTATCTGTAAAATGATGGGGTGCCTTTTGTCTCAGAATCAACGATCCTCTGATCACCTTCCCTCTCTGTAATTTGATGCTGCTTTCTCATATCCAATCCAATGAGGCTCCTTTCCATTATCCTCTGGTTAATACTGTTTTTTCATTCCTTCCAAGCTGCCTCTTTCCAGGTTGTGTAGCCATACACCAACCCTGCTCCCTGTGATCAGGTCTCCTATTAGCCAGAGATGTAAGACATGACTCTTCCAGTAATGTCCTCCCTCTTCCCCAGCCATGCCTCATGGTGAGGCGCTGGGGACTCTGCATTCTCAAAGATGAGATCAGTGATGCCCACCTCACTTTATCAGGAGGGATCATCACCAGACCTTGGCCCCTAGCTGAGGTGGTTTTTTTGGGGGGGGGGGGCTATATCACTCATGGGAACCATTAATTAAGGCATGGAATGAATGAAAAAAAATTTATGAAGAACTTTCTATGAGTCAGATGCTGTGCTAAGCAATGGAAATGCAAATTCAAGCAAGGGGGACTGCCCCTGCTTTCAAGGAGCTTATGTTCTAAGAGTGAAGACAACACATAGAGGGGAGTGGTCAGCAGGGAGGAGAGTTTGGACCAGAAAGTCACAGGGAATAGTAATTGGCCAATAATTGATAGGTCCTGTCCAGGAACAGTGATGTTAATTTAATAACTGTTCTCTGAAAGCTTATTCTTGGTAAAAAAAAAAAAAAAGGTTGGAGTTGACAAGAGATAAAGATGACTGCCATAAATTCATTAAGTGGTGATCTGGAGGAAGCTGTCCTTGGAAGATCTAGGTTCAAATCACACCTCTGATATGGAACAGCTAGGTGACCATGGGCAAGTCACTTGTCTCTGAGCTTTAGGCAACCCATTCCAAGTGTTAAATTACAGACCATTTGGGATCTGAAGTCATTGGAGGATATTACCACACTGATGAGATCTCGAATGGATTGTCATATTGGGGGAGTTAGATGATTATTTGTGGTTTACTCTAATCGTAAATGACCAGTTAGTTACATAGGATATACTCCCTTCTGAAACTATTGTACTCATTTTGAATACATTATGTACCTCTTGAATATGCACATGCTTTCTCACATTTGAATGTGAGGGCTATTTTCATTTCTGTCTTTGTATCCTATGGCTCAATACAGTGCTTGGCACATAGTAAGCACTTAATAAATGTTTATTGATCGATTGATATTAACAATACATACTGTATGAGGCAGTGGAGAGATAGTTTGGAATCAGAAGACCTGAATTCAAATCCTGCCTCTCCCACTTTGCCACCTCAGGCAAGTCATTTCCCTTCTCCGAGTTTCAGTTTCCTCATCTGCAAAATGAAGGAGTTGAACTAGATATATGGTATAAGGGAATTCTTGGTTGGCTACAGTGTGGCCTGGGAGACTTTTCAGGAAACACTTTTTAAAATTAGAGCTGTCCCAGAGTGGCATGGACTTCTCTCAGAATTTTTTGGCTGAGCTGGATCTCTTGCCAAACCATGCTGCCAGTGCTCAGGCTATATTTCTCATTCTGCTCAGGACTTTGAACTCTGCCCCTAGGATGCTGACTTCTGTTTCTGCCTCATCTTGCCTACAACCAGGGCTCCCTGCCTTTTCCCTGCTGTTCTACCCACACCCCCCTCCTGCTCCCCTTTATGTCTTATTTTCTCCCATTAGAACGTAAGGCTCCTTGAAGGTAGGGATTGTTTTGCTTATATTTCTATTCTCTAGGCCTTAGCACAGGGCCTGGTACCTAGCAGGTACTTAATAAATGATTTATCTTTCATTCATTCAAGGTCTTTCTAATAATAATAATAGCTAACATTTCTATGACATTTTCAAGTTTGCAAAGCACATCACCTGTATTATCTAGCAGATAGTCATAGATAGTCAAAATCTGTAGGTTCTTGAGATCATAGACTCAGATTTGGGAGGGCTAGTGGTCTATTGCTGTGCTAAGTGATTTGCCCAGGGTCACCCAGTCAGTTTGTGTTGGAAGTAGGACTTGAACTTGGAGTCTTCCTGACCTGTCCATTACTCCATGCTGCCTTTTGCCTCATACATCATGGATACGTAGGTTGAATTTATTCAACAAGCATCTATTCAAGTAGCTAGACGGCTCAGTGGATAGAGCAGCAGACCTGGAGTCAGGAAGACCTAAGTTTAAATCCAGCCTCAAACATTTAGTTACTAGCTCTATAACCTTGGACAAATCACTTATTTGTCTGCCTCAGTTTCCTCATCATAAAATGAGACCAAGAGTAGCACCTCCTCCCCAGGGTTATTTCAAGAATAAAATGAGGTAATGGTATAAGTTGCTCTATTTAATTCAACAAGAAACTTCCATTTCAGCATCATTTCCTTTACTAAGACAGGACCAGGAGGGAACATGGCTTGCCAGGGCGTGGCTCAGCATTACCTCCTCCCAGGGCACCAGGATTCTCTCCTCTAACCGGGCCAGCAGGCATTCGATGACCAGAAGGCGCCGATTCATGTCAGAGATCTGCGGCAGGAGAAAGAGCGAGATAGCAGAGGAAACAGATTCTGCTTCCCAATACTGGCGCCCACCACCTCAGAAGCACCAGAGCACCCAAGAGGAGCCCATAGGAGGAGGCCCTCATGAAAGGGCCACAGAGGAACCACAGAATGGAGAGTCCGGAAGGGATGCTAGCAGCCCTCCCTAAGGAAGCCCTGCTATTAGAAATCATTGAGTCACAGATTTCCAGCTGGAAATGAGAAAACAGAATCACAGAAAACTGAAGTGATTGACTTAGGGTCAGCAGCGAAGCTGGTAAGAGTTTGGCAGTAACTCATGTCTTCCTGATTCTAAGACTAGCCTCTGCCTGACCTCTACCACCCCAATCTGCCTCCCCAGTTTCAGAGTTCAAGGCAAAAAGCTGGATGACTTGGCAAGAGAGATTGGGAAATCACAGGCATAATGAACAAACTAAAAAACGATTCTTGTGGGATCATAAGTTTATCTAAACCCAGGACAGCAGATACTGGTGCCTCCTGTCCTTCCTCTCACTGGGGGCAGGGATGTTTACCCAACACATCCAATAAGAAGCCCCAATATTGATCCACACCAGAAAGCACACATTAATTGCATCCACACTGATGGAGGTGAAGTGGCCATTGGGTGATCAGAGCCTCTGGTTTCCTGCCAGAATCCAAGGGTCTATATAAAGGGGTAATTTTGATTTCTATTTGTCATCCCAAACTGATCATTCTCTTGGGCTAAGTACGACTGAGGAAAATCAATTGGTCTCCATTTCAATTCTACTGACTAGGTGAAGTCTCTTGTCATTATTGTATCTGCTTCTCATTTGGTGTATTTGAAGAGAGGAAAGGGACAGGGCCATGGTTTTAGCCTAGGCCCCTCCAGGCACTCAGGGTTCGAGTGGGAGTATCTTTCTGAACTGGGAGAGGTGTGTATCATAATCGATCAATTGTCCTTTTATGTGCTAAACCCTCGGCTCTAATGAATCATTTCCTTAAGACACTCAGATCAATGTGATCTGATCTGAAGTAATTCCCCCCTCAACTCTATCCACTGTGAACATCTCACAACAGAGCATATTCACTGGGCAGCTGCTACCCCTGAGCATGGAGGAAAAAACCAATTCCAAATTTGAGTCAGGTCCCCAACCTGATTAAAATCCCTGAGACAAAGTAACGCCAGGGCAGTTAGGTGGTACTGGGCCTGGAGTCATAGAGACCTGAGTTCAAATCTGGCCTCAAATTCTTGCTAGTGGTGTGACCCTGGACAAGTCACTTCATCACTGTCTGCCTCAGTTTCCTCAGCTGCAAAGGGTGATAATAATAGCATCTACCTCCCAGGGTTGTTGTGAGGACCAAATGAAATACTATTTGTAAAGTACCTGCCACACAGTAGGCATGATATACATGCTAGCTATCATTATCATCATCATCACCATTACCATCATCACCATCACCATCACCATCACCATCACCATCATCATCATCATCATCATCGTTGCCATGTTGAGGCAGAATTCAACAAGATTTAGAGCCTGAAGACCTGAGCTCAACTTCTGTCTTTGTCATGTACCATCTGCTTCTTTGGCTTCCTCTTTGCCTCTAAAATGGCAGAGTTGGATGGTCTGTGAGGCCCCTTCCAGCACCAGAGTGAAAATGGGAGTGTATTATTCTTTGAAATATCAAACTTAGGTCAAAAACAGGAAATCAGGAATACAGAAAAAATCCTGAGTAAATCCTGGAATTTTAGAAATCAATGGGGCACCTGAGGGATCACTGGGTCCAAACTCTTCATGTTCAACATGGAGTCAGAGGATTTGTAACTTCAAGGTCCTACTACAAGACTTGGATGACATTTCTTGCTTTTGAGGCCACAAAGGGAAGGAGAAAGTGCTTGATTCTTGCAGGGCACGGGGGCTGTATCCTAATATCTTTTTATGCCAGGTCCTCTGTCAACATCCACCTCTGACCCATCATCAGGACTGTCAAAGGCTCTGCATGCAGAGGGCAGCCTCTTGGTGGATTATTTCCACCTGGGAAGGTTGGGGTACTGGGCCCAGAAATGGCCTGCCTATGTCTGTTATCTGCACCAAAAGTGGCTTCAAATCATCTTGTAATTCATGGAATGAAAATAATACAAGTAATTAAGACCAAGGAAGCTGAGTGGGAGGAGGAAGAGACAGAGTCTCCATGAACACCCAGAGCTTGGGTTAGGCAGGGGATCTTCATCAAAAACCTGTGGAAGATCAGAGCATCATAGGTCCAGAACTGGAAGGAATTCAACCCCCTTATTTTACAAATGAGGAAACAGAAGCCCAGGCAAGTAAAGGGACTTATCTAAGGTCACACAGCAACAGTGGACAGTGACAGGATTTGAACCCAAGTCTTCTGGCTCTAAAACCAGGGCATTTCCCCACTGGGTCACATGGCATCCTTATTTTGAAGTAGCTCATTTCCCAGTCCCATTAAACAGGTCTGAGTAAACAGGACAAAAAGCAGCCGGGTTCCGGGTTCATTGGCTTTATTGATTTAGCCAATGCCTGAAGCGGCTGAATGCTTAAATTCATTTGAAGCCCTCTCCCTGGGAGCAAACCTTGGACCAGCCTCCCACCCTGGCTCGGGGGTCAGATCTCGGGCATGTGCTCGTTTAGTGGCTGTCTCACCAATTAGCAAGTGGACAACTGAGTCATCCTGGAGGTGAAGGGCAGCGGATTCTGTGCCCATGCACCTTGGAGAGCTTTCTCGAGACCTCTCATGGGGTCAGGGAGTGGCTCAATCCCCTAACCTGTCTCCTCTGGAATCTCTTATTTGTGGGCGAATGGACTAAAGTCATGGGTAAACGTCCTGTTACACATCCCCTTTGAAGAAGTTGTGGGGACAGAGGACTGGTCTAGGGAGAAGAGGCCCCAACGTCCCTGGAGCAAAGGTCAGGCTGGCAGAAGCAGAGGAGCCGAGCGCTGGAGGGCCTTCCATGTAGTCAGGCACTTCAAAAAATTAAAATAAAATCTCATCTGGGTCCCCTGACCGTTCCAGGGATTGAGTCGGGGGGCTATTTCCCCCCCTGTTTTCAGATGAGGAAACCAGGCTTGTTAGAGGTGGAATGATTTCAAATGATAATAACATCAATCTAGATCTGGAAGGCACCTTCAAAGCCATATATGCTGATACCTTTACTTTACAGATGAGGAAACTGAGGGTCTGAGAGGATCAGGGACTTAAAGCTGGAATGATAAGAATAATAATAGCTAGTATTTATGCAGTACTTTAAGGTTTGTAAAGCCTTTCAGTTATTATCCCCATTTTACAGATGAGGAAACTGAGGCAAGCAGAGGTGAAGTGACTTGCCCTGGGTCCCACAGCTAATGTCAGACATAGGATTTGACCCGATCCCAGATCCAGTGCTCTATCCACTGTGCCAAGCAGCTACCTCCCATCTAGTCTAAGACTTTCTCATTTTACAATGGAAGAAATGGCAGCCTGAGAGATGAGAGATTTGTCTCGAGCACACAAACAAAGTATGACATGTTCACAAAGTAAGAACTAATATTATGACATGCATTTAGATGGAAGGACCGTCTGTCTTCATATGTATATATACACACGCACAGCTGTGTTTAGGTATGTAGATGAGTGTGTTTTTACACGTGTGGTCAATGCCTTGCCCTATGAGAGAGACCCAACAGAGATCAGGGAACATCAGTGGGGAGAGAACTCAGGGCCCCTTTGGTCCAACCCCCACATTTTGCGGAGAAGGAAATGGAGGCTCAGGGAGAGGATTAGCCAAAGGCCCAAGGTCATAAGGTTTCCTGACTTTTTATTTTCAACAGGAGGCATCCCATGATGACTTCTTTCTGCCAAGGAGAGAGTTCTTTGGGTAATGTGAGCAGTAACTTTGAATAACAAGGTCAAAGTTTAAGGGTTGTTGTTTTTTCCAGGTAAGGCAACCATGCTTTTTAAAGATAAAATGAGAATATGAATATAATAAGTGGTCTCTGACCCAATTTGTCTTTCGTACAGCTGTTAGCCATATAAGCACCCTTCGTTTAGGCTCACAAAGGTGGTGCAGTGGAGAGAGGCCTAGACGTGCAATCAGGAAGACCTGGGACGAATTTTACCTTAGACACATATTGGCTGTGTGACCCCGGGAAAGTCATGTCCTCTCTCTGGGCCTCAGTTTCCTCCTCTGTAAAACAAAGGGGTCGGGCCAGAGGACCTCTGCGGTCCCATCCAGCTCTCTGTTTGTAATTGTATGATACTTCAGCGTCTCTCTGCCACCTACAGGGTAAGATTCAGATACGCCACCCTGTCATAGACCTCCTCCAGCCTATAGTCCCAAACTGATGACCTATTGTCCTCTTTGCACATGCTAGTAGTGAAGCTAGAATACTAGCCAAGTGTTCCTTGAATCCAGAGTGGGCTGGTAATACATGTTTAACAACTGACTATCTGAAAAAAATGTATGCAGGATATGCTTTTAGGTTGAATCTACAATACTAACATTTCCCCCATCATTTTCTTCAAAAAATATTAAGTTAAGCCCTGATTTGTAGCATTTGCTGATTTCCTGGGTGTAAATGCTCCCCTGAACATTGCACCATTGACTCACAGGAGCTGGTTTGAGCTGGTTCCAGTATACTCCTGCCTGAATCTGCCATGCTATTTCCCACCTCTGTGGATTCACACAGGCCATCCACCATGCCTGGAATGCTTTCCTCCCTCTTTCCTCTGTTCCTTCCTTCCTCCCTCCCTCCCTCCCTCTCTTCCTCCTCCTTCCTTCCTTCCTTCTTTTTTTCCTTCCTTCCTCCTTCTTTCCTCTGTTCCTTCCTTCCTTCCTTCCTTCCTTCCTTCCTTCCTTCCTTCCTTCCTTCCTTCCTCCCTCCCTCTCTCCCTCCCTTCCTCCTCCTTCCTTCCTTCCTTCTTTTTTCCTTCCTTCCTTCCCTCTTCCCCCTCCTTCCTTCCTTCCTTCCTTCCTTCCTTCCTTCCTTCCTTCTTTCCTTCCTTCCTTCCTTTCTTCCTTCCTTCCTTCCTTCTTTCCTTCCTTCCTTCCTTCCTTCCTTCCTTCCTTCTTTCCTCTCTTCTCAGTCTGTTGGAATCCTTTTCTGTGTTCAGGGCTCAGCTTATGTGCCACCTTCTTCATGGGCTAAGCCATTCCCGATCCTCCCCTTCCCTCCCCTCCCCTCTTTTCCCTCACATTCTCCCAGAGCACTTGGTCTGATTTTTCCTTTGCCCCCTTTTCTCCCTACCTTCCTTTATACCTGACTATGTATGTGTCATGTTCGAGCAGCTCTTGGACTACATCTCTTTTGTCTTTGTATGCCCAGGGCCCAGGGCATGAGGCTTGGCACCTGCACTATGGGAGAATTACTCAGGACAAAGTAAAGGATGAAACCCGTTGGTGAGCAATAAACCTCACAGCCTTTTACGTCTTAAAAACCCAAACCCAACCCCCAGCCTTGTGATCTGCAATCTATCCTTTTGCTGCAGTTACTTAGTGTATCCAATTTGGCCTTGAGGTTGTAAGACTTTAACACATCTCCTTTAGTTCTTCCTCATGAAACCGCACATCATGGTGAATATTAAGCAGACTTGGAAATAACACTAATTCTCCAAGTCTAGACTTGACTGTAGTTCATAGGCGTTCAATGGGCTTTAAATTAGATCAGAGCTCCCAGGCCATCAGAGCAAGGCCATTTCCATCTTTGGGGTAAATTTCTTAACTTTCCACGAAGCATGGCATGATGCAGGGTTGTATTGTGATATTCTGTCTGCCTTTGGGGATGTCTCATTTCAATGCTATTGGAAACCTGTGGGCTACGATTGAGTCCAGCCTTGGAAAAAGGCACAGTTTGTCAAAGGGATGCCGAAGGCCAGGTGGCTGGAGCAGGCTGGTTAAAGGATTTCAAGCTTTGGTGCCTTGACGTGCAGTCTAGAAAGGGAGGATTTGAGAAAAGAGTGAGGGGAGAAGGCCCAGGGCCTTCGGGCCCAGTTCTCAGAAGCAGCTGGAATTTTCAGGAAGCTGCCTGAGCTCAGTAAAGTGAAGGCCTGCATTCCTCCTCAGTTACTCAGAGTTTCTCTAGCACGGGGCTGTCAGTACTTTTGCGTCTAAAAGAAAGCATGGTGCAGACATGCTCGAGCACATTTTGTTCTAACATTCTTGGTTTGGAGCGTCCCTGTGTGGAGTCTATCACACTGAGGAGAGGATGGAGGCAGGTTCTTGGGAATCTCTGCTCTTACCTGGGTTTCAGAGGGAGCTGTGCTTTCCGGGGAGGAAGTCCAGCTTCTGCGTTTGGAATAGTGGGCCGGGGGGGCTGCCATCTGGTGGGCCTCTTCAAGGTCCTTGTCTGAGGTGTCCATGTCGGCAAAGTACTGGACCTGGGGCTGGTCACTCCCCATGGCTTCTCCCTCTGTGGAGGATGAGTGGGTTTGAATTCTATGGGGAGAGTTTCATGGATCTAGAAGTGAGAGGGACCCCTTTCAGCCCCTATGATCAGAAGACCATAGATTTAGAGGCTTAGGGGCTCTTAAAGGCATTTGAGTCTAGCCCCCTCATTTTACAAGAGAAGAAACAAAGGCCCAGAGAAGTTAAGGGTCTTGCTCAGGGTCACACAGCCAGTTCCTGGCTAAGCAGCCCAGGGCCCCTGACTTTAAATCCATTTCTCCATTACTCGAGCCAAGTAAAAGCTCCTAGTTTAGAGGATCAAAACTGAAGGCCTCAAAAATATAGTTACTGAGGTTGACCCCAAAGAAGAGATATAAGAAGGCATCTGCTCCTACTTCTTTACAGGAGTGGGGGGCTATAGGTGTGGAACACTGCATACTCACCAGACTTTTTGGATCCATTGGTTAGTCTTGTTGAACTTCTCCCTGCCCTTCCCCCACCTTCTTTTTTACTCTTTATGACAAGGGACAGTGCTCTGGGAGGGGCCAAAGGGGAACCATCGGGAAGTGGAGGTCTTGCAAAATTCACCATGTATTTATTTTCTACCCATTTTGTATTTCCTTACACTTATCAGTTTCCATGCTGTTTCCCCCACCCCTGCAGAGTGTAAGCTCCTTGAGGGCAGGCACAGAGTCATTGTTGTCTTTGCATCCCAGAGCCTAGCACTGTGCTTGGCGCATAGTAGGTGCTTAACTGAAAATGCAGAATGAGATACACATTTTGGACAAGACCAGTGTGGGAATTTGTCTTGCTGGACTAGGGTTTTTTCCTTAGGGAAAAAAAAAAAATTCAACGGTGGGAGGAGTAGGAGGGAGAGATAATAAATGTTTGTAAAAATAATTTAAAAAAGAAAACACAAAAAATACTTTTTTGGTTAAATTGACTGACTGAATTTTAAGACTACTTTGATGTCTACAGACCTTTACAGGATCCTAGCCCTGCTTGGCAGTCAGCAGATGCTGGCAGGGAAATAACAGAAAGAAAAAAAACTTGGGGGGGGAGGGGGCAGACTTTGTGCTTCAGGAACCTGTAATAAGGTTCTCTAATGCACCCTGGTCAGGTGATGTTATTAGAGGTGGCTTAGTGAGCAAAGGCTCAGCTTCTGCCACGACCTCATTGACTGCAGTACTGAGAGGGCATGAACTGTTGGGCTCAAACCCCCATCCAACCCCCATGGGACGGAGGGGCTCAATGAATAGCTCTGCGCGGATGGAGCCTTAGGGGGCTGCGTGCTCTGAGCGCACCCATATCCCTGGAATCTACTGCTGTGGGCGACTTTCTCCAGCAGGCTTTAGGATGAGGATCGCTGGAAACTTAGGATTGTGGGATGATCCTTTTTGATCTGGGAGAGACCCCAGGGGTCATCTACTCCAATGACAGAATCAGGATCAAATGAGATATTTGTAAACACCTAGCACACAGTAGGTGCTATATAAATGCTTATTTCCTCCCCTTCTCTCATCTAGTCCAACTCTCTCATTTTACAGGTTGGGAAGGGAGGCTCAGAGACCTTTCCCTGACATCAATTCCAAACTGATCTTTTTGCTGGGATGGATCACTGAGATGGATCACTGAGGGCCCAGTGGAACGGATGCCTCTTCCAAAAGGATGCCCATCAAACACTTGAACCCAGCTATCATGTTCCGTGCTGACTCTTCTCTTCTCCAGGCTAACATACACCCAGTTCTTTCCACCTCCTTGCATCTGACCCAGACTCCAGGCCCTTCGCCAGCCCAGCTGCCCTCGTCTGGATCCTCCAGCTGGTTGTTGCCCTTTCGAGGATGGGGGCCCAGCAAAGAGCACAGCCAGGCCCCATACAGCTGGTCCCTCAGAAGGAGGCTTATCCCCAGACTGCCTTTCCTGTCCAGTGACCAGGAATGTCAGAGTACTCACCAATCCTCATTCTCCCAGGTCCAGCCATCTATGGCACTCCCCTGTCCCCCAGCCCAGCCTCCTTCCAATAAGGTGGCTCGTTTCTTGAATAGAAAAATGGACTTTTTGGACTGACCAGGGATTTCATCAATGTCAGGACGTTGTAGTGAAACCTCCCTGTCAACGCAAGTCAGCTCTCCTTCTGTAACTCATTGGTCTTAGAGCTACCTGGAGGGGAGGCCCTGAGAGGTTAGGGGACTTGTCCAGGGCCACACGGCTAGCATGGGTCAGAAGCCACACTGGAACCCAAGTCTTCTGACTCTGAGGTTTGCTCTCTAGTTATTCTAATACAGTGCCTCTCATATATTCATGGAAACATAGAAAAATAGCTTAGGGAGAGACAGAACTAATGCAATCCATACGGGGATGCCAAAAGGGGGTGCTGACTGAGAAGGGCCTGTAAACCCTAACCCGAAGTGCACACCTCTCTCCTATAGACTAGGGTGATGGTCCGGGTTTCCCAGCTGATTCCACCTCCCCTTCCAGACAGGACCCTGGAGCTCACCAGGGCTGGGCTTTCTTTCCAGGCTGGGGTCTGAGGGCACAGACACCTTGGGGCTGTTGCATCCCTGCTCTTCGAGAAGGTCCTCGGCCTCTGGGGCGAGGCTGGCATCGGTGATCAGGGCATCCTTCTGGGAGGCAGCTTCCTCGTGGTCGTCGTCAGCACTGGGAGCATCTGAGAGGGTCTGGTCACAGGAGTGAAATCCCACGTCCTTTGAAATGAAGGATTTGAGGGTTTCTCAGCATATCCGTTACCGTGGGGCTTGTTGAGAGCCAAGGAGAGTGAGAGCAGAGCTGACTTTGCCCTTGAGATAATTCTAGTACTAACTTTGGTGGGAGGCAAGAGCACGGATCCTGGTGACGGGATCCAGATTCAAATCCTGGCTCTGCTCTAATATTCATCCCCTCAATGGGTCTCACTTTGCTCCTTTATTAAAAAAAAAAGAAGGGTGAGGGGGGATGATTGTGAAGATGACCCCCAAGGCCCTTCCAGCTCTGAATCTAGACAAGCTATTCCCTGCCTTTAGGGAGCCAGAGTCCATCAGAGGAGTCAGTATGAGTACAATACAGAGGAATGTGGGGAAGGGTCAGTAACAGCTTGGGTGGGGGCTGGTTCTTGTGTCTGAGAACGACCCCACCACCAGGCAGGATTTCCCCAGGGTTGGCAAGACGCTTTAAGGCGCTGATGTGCTGGCTGCCAGGGAGGCCAGGCCAGGCAGGAGCAGAGTGGCAGGGGGATGGCAGCAAAGCCCACCCACCCCCCAGTACCTGAAAGCCGTCCAGGGTGGTTGGTGCTGGACAAAGCTGCAGAGACTGAGGACAAGACTGAGCTGAACAGTCAGAGTCGACTTCAAAGTCAAAGGGGTGAACCGACAGCAGCCGCTTTTCCTTAGAAGGGGGTGGCAAGTGGGAGAAAGGGCAGAAGTCAAGGGCACCAGCATCCACTGGGGGGCATCAGCATTCACTGGGGGCACTGGGGGCCTAGGCACACCCATGTCTGGCACCTACCAGGGGAGGAGGAGGGGGAGCCTCGTGGGGGGGACTTCCAAGTATGTGGGGGGCATTGGCTGGGTCTGCTTTGTAGACCTTAAGAGTAATAGCTGACGTGTCTATGGGATATTAAGGCTTGTTAAGTACTTTACAATAATAATAATAAGAAGAAGAATGATAAAGCTAGTATTTACATCGCACTTCAAGGTTCACAAAATACTTTACATATATGATCTCCTTTGATCCTCACAGCAACCCTGGCAGGGTGGTGCTATTATTGTGCCCATTTTATAGTTGAGGAAACTGAGGCAAACGGAGGTGAAGTGACTTGCCCAGGGTCACAACGGAGCTGGATTTGAATTCGAATGTTCCCAGCTCTACCCATGGTGCCCTTTGATGTATGAGCTCATCTGATGCTCGTGGCAGTGGTGAGGGAAATGCCAGACAGAGCATACCCCAAGTGTCTCTCACTGGCCCCTCACAACAGCCCCGGCATGGGGGGACTACAAGGGTCTTACTCCCATTTTACAGTGGAGGAGACTGAGGCTCTGAGAGAATAGGGAAGTGGCCCACCTAGGGTTTCACAGGTAGTTGATAGCCCAGCCAAAGTTTGAACCCAGCCCTTCTGAATCTGTAGCTCTCCTTTAGTATAGAGGTCTCATGCAAAGGCTGCTCTAGGATGGACACAATATGGGGTTAAATCACTCACTCATTGTGGGACCCTGGTCAGGGGACTGTGCCTCTTTGGGCCTCAATTTACTTAGCTGCAAAATGAGAGGGATGGGCTAGATGAGCTCTAAATCTTGGCCCTCCAAAGGCTCACTGAGTGTTAGGAGGGGAGGGGGCTAGAACAGACATTCTGGCTTGCCCAAAGCTGAGACCAGAAAGGGGATCGCTGTAACCTGGACAGGTGTCAGCAGGAGGTGGGACCAGAGCTGACGTGGACTGTTTGCTGAGTTGGCTCTGGATTTCTGGTCACTCTGGCCTCATTGTCTGACCTCTGGGGGTTGAGAATTCAGAACTGGAAACTCCTGTGATGCTCAAGGGCGCCCAGATGGTGACTGGTCCTGACTGCAGGGCACCAGTGATATGAGAGAACGGACCTTAGGGAAGGAGGGACAGGGACAGCAGGGACACTCACTCTGCTGAGATGCTGAGCCTCGGCACCATCCAAAGCCTCATCTTCAGACGTCTGCTCGCTTTCCCCACTGCCTCCGACAGGAGAGAGCTGCGCTCCACCTGTGATGGACGGGAGACTGGCTGCAGCATTGATTTAGAGCTGGAAGAGTCCCTAATGGTCATTGGGACCAGCCTCTTTGTTTGACACATAAGGGGACTGAAGTCAAGAGGGGCTAAGTTTCTTGTCCAGTGTCACATTACTACTGAGTGCCGAGGCAGGCTTTGAACTCAGGTCTTCCTGACTCCAAGTCCAGTGCATCCACTCTCCCTCATGGCCTTGGGGAGTCAGAGGTGTGCATGGTAGGATAAGGGGGTGGGCTGATTCTCGTTGAAATATTTGGGTTTACTAAGAATCCCGTGGATAAAACATTAGAGTCCAATGCTTTCCTTCCTTTTTTCCTTCCTTCCTTTCTCTCTTTCTCCCTCTCTTTCTTTCTTTCTTTGTCTTTCTTTCTTTCTTTCTTTCTTTCTTTCTTTCTTTCTTTCTTTCTCTTTCTTTCTTTCTTTCTTTCTTTCTTTCTTTCTTTCTTTCTTTCTTTCTTTCTTTCTTTCTTTCTTTCTTTCTTTCTTTCTTTCTTTCTTTCTTTTTCTTTCTTTCTTTCTCTTTCTCTCTCCTTTCCTTTTCTCTCTTTCCTTCTCTCTTTCTTTCTCTCTCTCTCTCTTTCATAGGTGGAGTCTGTTCGAGCCCTGTCTTCTTTCTTCTTTATGCAGACACCAACCACTTCAAGTAGAACCATAACTAGGATGGGGAAATTGGGGCTTTTCCTCAGGGCTCTGGTTAATTCCTTGAAATTTAGGTAAGAATGTAAGAACACCAGCAAAACAACTGCCCAGGCCACTTACTGTTCACGTCTGGCAGGCTGTGAGATCTGTTGTGAAGACCTGGAAGCAAGCAGAAGACATTCATTGAGAAATGACCGAGATGATGGGAATGCTTGGCAAACCTTAAAAGCACACATCCATGTTATTTTGCATCATCGTCATCGTCATCGTCATCATGTTCGTCATCAGCAGCATTCTCTGGAGGTATCTTATGGAGAAAGATCGTGCCAGGTGCCTCGATGCATAAGGTAGACCTGGAGTCAGAAAGACCTCAGTTGGAGCCTGGCCTGAGACACTTACTAGCTATGTGTGACTTTGGGCAAGTCTGCCTCATTTTCCTTTTCTGTAATATTGGGATTATAAGAGCACGTCCCTCCACAGGTTGTTGGGAGGATTACTTGAGATAATGTATAGAAATGGTAGCTGGTAAGGCTTTATTGTTGGCAGGACTCAAACCCAGGTCTTCCTGAATCTGAGGCCAGCTCTCTGCCCACTGCGCCACACTGCCTCTCATTTGAGCATGAAGTTCTACACATGCCTGTTCTCAGACATTGACTGCCACGCTTCTCCTTCCCTAAGAGAGGCTGAACCTGGAGGCAGGAAGACCTGGATTCGAATCCTGCCTCAGATACTAGCTGTGTGACCCCAAGCAGCTTACTTAGCCTTTCTGAGCCTCAGTTCCCGCCTCTGCAAGACGGGGTGGTTGGACTTGAACACCTCTGCAGGCCTTCCTGCTTTAAATCTTGGGTCTAACCAGAGAACTCTGCTCTGGAGGGGGGATGCTATGCTCTCCAGCCCTGTCCTTAAATCTGCCTTCGGGGTTGGAGACAGCATAGCTAACGGATCCCAAATGAATCTTTGGCGGATCAGAGCAGATACCAAGGAGGCTTACGCTGCACAATGCTGCCACCTGCTGGGGGAAAACAACCTTAGCTCTATTTATAATATCTTAGATGCAGAGGAAACGGACCTCAGAAGCCCTCTACTCTGATTCCCCCCCATTTTACAGATGAGGAAATTGAGGCTGGTGGAGGTTAAATGACTTGCCCAAGCAGTCACCCCCATTGCTGAATGGGGCAGGGAATAATTCTACTACTTGATTCACTCTTGTTATTTACATAATTTTTGTCTTAATTGTTTTTATTATTAGAAGACTGCTAGATGACCCAGTGGTTAGTGTGCTGGCTAGAGTCAGGAAGACCAGAGCTCAAATCAGGCTTCATGTACTTCCTGGCTGTGTGACCCTGGGCAAGTCACTTTATCTGTCTGCCTCAGTTTCCTCATCTGTAAACTGGAGAGAATAATAACACCTACATCTGAGGGTTACTGTTAGAAGCTTGTTCCCGTGTCTCTGTCTCTGTCTCTCTCTCTTTCCCTCCCTTCTCCGATTATCTCCTCCCCCATTCTCTCTTTTTCTCTCTCCTATTCTTTCTCTCTTTCTCCTATTCTCTCCCCCCCCTATTCTCTCTCTCTTTCTCTCTTCCATTTTCTCTCTCCCCTATTCTCTCTCCCTCCCTCCTCTCTTTCTCCCATTCTCTCTCTCTCACTGCCCCCCTCACCCCCCCCCCACGCACACACACACACACACACACACACACACACACATCTGTGAGGACTCCTACTATGATTTGAATAATTTGATTACCTAGGGCAGTTCACATTCATCTGGGAAAAGAAACCAGGGGCTCCAGAGGCAGACTGGCCCCTAGCTGTCCCTGTGAAGGTCACAGTCCATTGTATGCAAAGAAGACGAGGCTCAGAGAACCTCAGACACCTCCTCCCCTACCCGGTCTACCACACTCTTACCTGAAGCGGGTGAGTTACTGTGTTCAAGCTGCAGCCTTCCATGGAGAGAGCGCATCACTTTGTCGCTACCAAAACGCTTAAACCTTGCTCTCACATGCTCATAGTACCAGTCGAGGGAGCCTGTCTTCACAACTCTGCCAAAGGAAAAAAAGACATCCTTGTGAACTAGGGAGTTAATGCCAATGTGTGCGACCCTATGTACAATACAAGCACCCAGCTCTTTTTCTGAGGTGGTCATCTCCCCGTTCACTACACCTTGATGCCTTTCACAACAGTCCCACTATTCAAAATCTTAATAGTTCAGAGATCTCTGATGTCATCAGCATTTATGCCCCCTCCACAGACCCAGATAGTGACCCCTCCATGACTTAGTTAAGCCTCATTTTTCAAAATGGGTCTTACTGAGAAGTTTACCCTCTTGAGCTAATATGAGAATGAGCCCTTTTGAGCCCTGCTATACTGGTCTTCCCACAACAGGGTGGGGGTGTGTCTCAGCCCCATCTACAGCCCTTGCATCCTGCTACAAAGGTTGTATTTTCCCACCATAGCCTTCATTACCCAAGTTCACCTCCATGCCCCATGAGGACATCACAAAGGACTTCAGTAGAAGGATAAAAGTCCCAGCTTGCATTCCTATAAGACTTGAGAGATTACAAAGGACTTTTTTTCACAACTCCATGAGTTTTGGTGGAGTGGGAAAAAACCAACTAAATTTGAGTGAGTCCCTTAGAAAGTATGGTGCAATGGACAGAACCTTGGATTTGGGCTCCATGGCTTTTTGGGTTCAAATCCTAGCTCTGCCGTTTACTCCCCATGTGAACTTGGGCAAATCCCTAGGCCTCAGCCTCTTCTTTTGTAAAATGAGGAGGTTGGATTCATAGGTTCCCAAAGTGGGCAATGCAACTCCCTGGGGGGCCCAGGAACAATGCGGGGCAGTAGTAGCCTCTGGTGCAATTGGGGGGCATTGAATAAAAATAAGGGGGTGGTGGAAGCATAGGAAAAGAAAAGAAAGTAAGAAAATTTTGAAAAACCATCCCTACATGTTTCATCTGTTGTGTAACAGAGTTAAAGTCAAAGCGATTACATTATTTTCCAAATAAACACAGAGAATCCAAGTTATTACAGATCAGTGGTCAAGTCCACTGACAGGTCTTAACGAGTGAGTGATGGCAGGTGAGTGTGTGGTGCATTGTTGGGAAGTCCAGCACGAATCCACAGGAATATGTGCGTGTAATGAGTTGTTTCCAGTACTATACTACATGACTGTAATATTGCGTCATCAAAATTTCAATGCAGGAAAACCCCACAAATTTACCATGAATTATTAAATTTAAGATGCATCATTTAAAATATACATATATATTTTACATTTTTTGAAATGACACAAATTTTTAAAAATCATTAAAGGGTTAAATAAAGTAGATTTCTTGTGGGGGGGATCACTGAGTAATTTTTTTGAAAAGGGTGCAGTAGGCCAAATAAGTTTGGGAACCTCTGGATTAGATGATCTCTGAGACAGTTTCTAGTTCTCAATCCATGAACTTTGTAGGTTGCATTATTCTCCCCATTTTACAGATGAGAAAGATGAGGCTCAGGAAGGAAGTGACTTGCCCCAAATCTCGCAGCTGAAGGTCTGAATAAAACCCAGGTCTCTGCTGACTCCGAGTTCACCGTTCAATAATGATGCCTAACAACAACTCCGAATCCCCCAGACGAGCGCTTTCCTTACAGACTTCCTGCCCGTGGTGTTGACTTGGGCTAACAAACAGTCAGTTCATCCCGCGCTGCCCCCGCAGCTGGGCCCGCAGCGCCCTCACCTGGCCAGCCGGCACGCATCGCAGACCCAGTCTTGCGCTCGCCGGTTGTAGCTGCCGCACTTCTGGCAGGTGTAGACGTGACAGTCCAGGCACTGTCGCTTGCTGCTGACCAGGAAGCGATAGGGCTGGAGGCAGCGCCCGCAGTGGGTCTCGTTCAGGTGCGCCGGGCCCGAAAGCAGCTCCTTCTTCGTGCTCTCCTTCCGGATCTTGCCCTTCAGCTCCCTTAGGGAGGTGGCGGAAAAGAACAAAGTGCCATGTGAGGAAACTGAGGCCCCGGCTGCGTAGGTTCTCCCAATGCGAGGAGCTGAGGGCGGTGCCCGAGGAGGTGGGTTCTCATTCTAGCTCTGCCCTGATCAGTCTGCAGGGCTCCTCTGGAGGCTCCGGGGCCTTTCCAGCCTCTCCGGAGCTTAGTAGGGGCTTTGCATAGAGTAGATGCACCTCAGTAAAGGCTTGGAATGATTGACTTAAGGAGACTTTGGAGATGGATTGATTGGGTCAATGAATATTGCGAAATGTCTGTGTGCAGCGCCTTGCACATACACAGCATGTAAGATCCTACCTCAAGGGCTGGAGGGACCACTGGGACCTCTTACTCCCACCCCTTCATCTTACAAATGAGGAAACTGAGGCTCAGAGAG
>NW_020954586.1:933174-955327 GCF_900497805.2 Vombatus ursinus | reverse complement strand
AGGAAACTGAGGCTCAGAGAGGTCAGGGACCACCTACTCCCACCCCTCATTTTACAGCTGAATTCAAAGCCCAAGGCCCAGTTCAGGCAACACTTTTAGAACTGAATTGAAGGAGGAGCAGAGTTGAGGAGGAAGAAACGATGCTAGGTCTGAGGTGAGCAGAGAGGAGGGGCATGAAGGAAGAAAGGGTGAAAGAAGATGAGGAACCTTGCCCAACATTGGAAGAAAACCCAGTGTTTTCCCCATGTTTTCTCCCAGAATCTGCCCTCCTCACTTGGGTGAATGGGGGTTGGAATGGATGAAGGATTCAAAGGATGGAAGAGCACAGATGTCACCCAAGAAACATGGGAGGGAGGAGGAGGATGGGCTGGGCTTGTGCCTCTTCCACGTCCCACCTCAGTGATTTGGGCAGGTCACTAACCTTCTGAGGCCTCAGTTTCCTTATCTGTAGAATGGGAGGGGGCTAAATAGGATCTTTTATTCATTCTTCCCTCCTTAAGATTAAGTGACATTCAAATTCCCATAAAATGGTGGGTGGTGGTGGAGGACTCAGCATCGGGCAGCTCCAAGGTCCTCCTCCCTGAGCAAGCCGTGGTCTATTTTTGTCCCATGACGGCAGTTTTGTCTGAAGTTATCTCAGGAATCCCTGCGTGTTTGCAGTGACTCCCAAGCCTGCCTCTTCTTGTTTGCCTAGCTGGGGAAGGTGAGCAGGTGTGATATTTAGCTTGTAGGCTGGGCACTTTAAAGAAGGTGGTTTCCTTTTAGCCTCCTCTATGACATAGAGACATAAAGACATAGCCCTGCCTATGTCTTTCCACCGCTGATACCCCATCCTGGAGCTCCTTATGAGACTCAGGGATGTGAGTCTTGTAACCAGAACGACTGCACCAAAAGCACCTGGAAATTTCAACTGTCGCCCAAGATACTGGGATGAAGCTGTGATCTCCTGGATGTGGGGCACTCAAAATCAATCAACAAGCATTTATTAAGCACTTACTGTAGGCTAGGCACTGTATAACTCGTGTTGAGGACATCTTTGAGGATGGGATGAATAGGTATGGGAGGCCACAGCATGATATAGTGGAAAGAGCTCTGGGTTAAAATCCAGGCATGGCTACGTGACTGTGAGAAAGTCACTTTACCTCACTAGGATTTCTCCTTTGTAAAAGGAATGGGAGTGAGGGGTGGGGGTGGAGTAGATGCCCTCAGGAACCTCAGTTTCTGATGGGGGAGATGGCATGTACATAAACAGGTACATGCAAGGTACGTAGAGAGTACATGAGAAGTCAAGATGGAAGGGAGGACTCTTGGAATTCCAGGCAGGGCCTGGAGTGGTGAGCTTGTGCTGAGTCCATGAAGATTGAGAGAGGGTGACTCATCCCGGCCTTCTCATCTGAGTGACTCTTGCCCAGGCCCTCCCATGATTTCTTCACCAGGAGTCCACCCAGTGTGCTGGGTGGGGATGGCAGGAGGCCTCTAGATCTCTGAACATTGAATGGGGGCTGCCCATCACTTGAGTACATTGAGTATGCTGAAGCTCACCCTCTCCACTGTGCCCCTCTCTAGTGGCTTTTGGGTGATACAGAACTGTAATTCTTTGAAGGATGTCATGTTCCAAGATCCATGGGCATCACCAGAAGATGGATGATGTCAGAAAGGTGGGGGATGGCCCACTCTCCTTCTATTGAATTCCCATCTGTATAAGATATTTAGGAGAGTAGTTTACATTTCCATTGAGGACAGCCTGAATGAGGGGATAACTAGATGTGGGAAGTCAAAGCTGGTACAGTGGAAAGAGCCTTGGCTTTGGAATCAGAGGACATGAGTTCAAATCCCAGTCACCTCTGTGTGACTTTGGGGAGCCAATTGGTGACTCTGGGCTTCAGTTCTCTCCTCCGTAGAATGAGGAAACTAGATGACCTTTGAGATCCATTCCAGCTGGAGAGCTGGGATCCTGAGATGAAGGAACAGGGAGGGGTTTGGTACTGGACTCCGTCTTTCTTGTTACAAAATTGACCGAAGGGTGTAAAGAATCCAACATCTCACTGTGCTCACTGTCTTTTGGCTGTAAAGAATGGACTTGATTTGGTCCAGTCAAACTCCACCCTCTCCCCCCAAAAAGGCAGTGCTTGGCCAAGGTCTCCCACGCTTGTGTCAAAGTTGTCCAAAGCCCCTTGATGGATGTTAGCAACAGAGATATTATCATGACCCTCCCTGGTGAGGCTTAGGGCAGGGACATCTCTGCTGGCCAGAGAAGGAGACCCAGCACAGGATCCCAGGGGCAGAGGGGGTGGAGAGAGACACCCCCAGCAGGCTCCAGTTTGAGAATGACATGGAGCCATTGCATCAAGCTGGGCACCAGTCAGCGACCTCCATCTTCACTCAGTGTCTAATCCTAACATCACCATAGACAGACACTTAATATTTCTTTATTGAATTGTACCGAGCCCCCATTTTGCAGAGCAGGAAAGTGAGGCTGGGGAGCTCAAGTCACACTTTGCCTAAGACAACCTTGGAACAAGAGCCCAGGCCCCTGATGGCAAGCCTGGGGCTCTGGGTCACCCTGATATTTTTCTCCCTAGAGTCAAACTCGTTTTGTCTGAGCACTAGGTTACCTTAACCTTTAAGGTGGCAGGTGCTGTGTCCTGTCTGAGGGCACTACCAGGAATAACATTCTATCAGTCCAGACAGGCTCTGCTCCCCCCTCCTCTGCTGCCTAGCCAAATGCCTGATGGGGGACTGAAAGCTGCTGAGGGCTGAATCAAAGACAAGGTTGCTGTCCTTTCTATCCTAGTAAATGCCCCTGAAACCTGGGTAACATTTGCATCCCTGGCACCTAGCTCTGTGCCTACCACATGACATGTTTGTCAACCGACTGGTTTGTTGGCTTCAGAGTTTCAGAGAAGGGTGGTGTAATGTGGTGGAGAGAGCACTGGACTTAATACTGGGAAGTCCTAGGTTTGAATCCTGCCTAGAATGCTGGGTGACCCTGGCTAAGTTAGTTTACTTCTCTGAGGTTCAGCTTTCTCTTCTGTAAAATGGGGATATTAATAAATTCCCCATGGAACCTACCTCTCAGGGTTACTGTGAGGATCAAATGTGATAAAACCAAACTTTAAAATGTTACACGACAAACCAATCATTTTTAGCCTGGCGCAATCGGGCACAGAAGGATGCTGTGGAAGAAATGTAGGTGTAGAAAAGACGGGGGAAAAAGTGGAGCTATGCAGACAGCATTTGTGCTCACTGCTGTCTTTCTGATGTCAGCAGAAACTGAGGAAGGCTGCCAGCATCCATGGCCAACTTTTGGGAGGACTTGGACAAGAGTAGGTTGCAATTAGCATCATGGGAAGGACCACATGGATGTGATTAGAGATCTATTGGAGTAGTCATGGGATCAGAGCAGAAGACCTGGGCTGGAGTCTTGGTTCCATCCCCTACCTATGGACATAGAAGCTCAGAACCACAGCAGTTGGCAGAGCTGGGATTCAAACCCAGTCGCTTTGAGTCCAAAGCCATCTCTCTCTCTGTTGCACCACAGTGGGGTTTTAAGCCAAGGAGGCACATGAGGTAATCAGTTCAGAAATCAACCAACACTTATTAAGTGGCTATTCTGTGCCAGGCACTGGGGATGCCAAAGCAGAGGTAGGACCCTTCCTGTCCTCAAGGAGCTCATTTTCTGCTAGATTTCAGTCATATTCCTACCAGAATTTAGAGCAAATTTAGGGTTATTCTACAGACCAGGGACCTGCTCAATGGCCAGAGAGGCTAAGTGACTAGTACACAGTCACACAGAGCAAACAGAACAAGCTTCCTTTACTAACAGCCCTAAAGATAGCCACTTGCTTGAATTTTCTCTTGTCCAGCCTAAACACCCCTGTTTCCTTCACTCTGTCTCTGCCTCTCAGGCTGAGGGAGAATTCATGGGACCAGAATCTCAGTCCACATCCTCAACTTAGTCATTCAAGAAATAAGCACCTACTGTGTGCCCTTAAGAAACTGACAATCTAGCGAGGGAGATAAGACATCTTGGCAAAGCTTCTGGGGAAACATCTGGCTCTCTCCCTGTTCAACCAAGGGACATTGAAGGTTGGGGTCGGATAGGAGCGTAGCCCTCATCTCCCAGTCTGAGGAGGGTTTGATGGTCCTGCAGAGGGGGCTGGGGGAAGAGGATGGTTCCCCATGGGTCCTCAAGCTTCCTGGTGACATGAGTGTCTCTGGTCCACTTCCACAGTGTCTGTCTAGGTGGCCAGGCTGGCCAGGGGCTAGAAAGGGGAGAGCAGGGTTTTCTATTCCAGTAGGTAAGGAGCACAGATCAGGTAGTCAATTCAATTCATAGGCTCCTAGATTTAGAGCTGAAAGAGAGGCAAGCAATCAACAAATGCTTGTTGAAATTAGTCCAAGCTCTTCCTTTTCTAGATGAGGAACCTGAGAGGTGGCAAGTCTTAATTGGACAAGAGCCAAGAATCACATGTCAAAGGTAGAATCACTTCCCATCATAATGAGAACCTGGAGGAGGACCCTTTATCCTGAATTCTGCTTTGCCCTTGATCTTTCCTCAGTATCCAGGCCCTTTGTTATAAGAAACTACCTGGAGGCCCCTGGTCTCTCTTCAGGCTACAGAGCATCCTGGACCACAAGCGGCTGTGTCAGCCCCGTGACATGTTTTGGGATGGGAGCCTTTACTGTCAGGGGCAGATTTTTATTCTTTTTTTAAAGCATCATTACTTTCTTTTGTTTGGTTATCACATTTTTTTTTCCTGGAAAACAAACAAACAAACAAACAAACAACAAAACCCAAACTCTCTTGCTTCTCCCTCCTCTTTTCCCCAGAACAGAATCCTTCCTTGGAACAAAGCAAAAACAACTGTTAATCCTGTTAAAACTGTTAAACAACCTACACAGTGATTGTGCCTGACTATGTATACAACATTCTGTCCCAGTAGTCCTCCACCTTTCTGCTGGGAAGAGGGAAGTGGATTTCATTATCTGTCCTACAAGATCATTGTTAATTTTTCAATGACTCAGATTTCTGTTTTCTTTCCTGTCCTTGGAGAGGTGGGGGACTGTGGGTGCAGAATGTTGGATATGGTGTCAACATTTCTTCTTTTAAAAAACTTTGTTATAATAGGCAGTGTGGAGGGATGAATAGAAAACTGGCCAGACAGGCATGAGGTAAAGTCTTGGCTCTGACATATACTGGTTGTGTGATCCTGGCCAAGTAATTTCTCTTTTCAGGGCTCTAGGCAGCTTCCTAATGCCACAAATTTTGGAGAAGATTCAAATCTGCGTTGATAGAGGGAGTTTCTTATACTAAATGAAATTTCCCTAGCTTATCTATTCCACTTGTTCATTAGTAGTTTGCAATTCTTTTGAGAACAGTGTGCTCATATAAGGAGGGGACAGTTAGAAAAGAGATACATACTTGTTCCTCAAGCAGCTGGGCAGGGGAAGTAATACCCAAAGTACTTTAACATTTTCATTACAATATAGTCATGGCAGTGCTTTAGCATATGGTACTGAGGGAAGGCTATATTTGATTCATCTTTGTATGCCCCTCAGTACCAGAACCAAATTGTACTAGAGAGGTCCTACACTAGGTGCTGAGGTGGTTAGAAGATGGTCAAGATTGTTCCTGTTTCCCCCCATGTGTGTGGATGCTCTTGGAGGGCAGCTCTCTTTTTGTTGTTGATTTTGCATCTTTAGCATCTGGCACCCAGTAGGTGCTTATTAAGAGCTTGTTGGATTGATTTGCATTGACTATGATACATGGTAGAGTAGGTTAAGCCGAGGAAAGGGTAAAGTCCTATTGGAGTTCCTGGTCCATTGTGTTGGGCATATAATGGTGGGCTTCCAGTGTAAGAGCTGGGCCTTGAAGGAGGTGTTTTCACAGGCAGATATGGGGGTGAATGGTTGGTGGTGTAGACATTTGGTGACCTGATGTCTCCAAGAACCAACCCTCTGACAAAGAAAGATGGTCAACTTTTCCTGGCCTTGTCTGTGGCAGGGCACTGATGGTTACCTCTTCTTTCTTGGAATCTCCTTCTCTTGGTTCTCTTGTTCCCATTTATATCCTAGATGGCCTCTTCCCTCTCCAGAGGTTCTGCCCTTTTTTCTCCCCAAAGGCTTTCCTTCTTCCAACATAACAAGCTAAGAATGCCCAAAGGTCTACCCTTGGGCCTTTACTCCTCTTTCTTGCTCTCAGAGAAACTGCCTGCTTGCATGATCTCAATATACACATACTGCCAGGTCCCAATTAGTGTGAACCATGAACCTCCTGAAGTGGTTGCAGGTATTTCAATTTGTGATATTCAAAGTTATAATTATGTAAAATATGGTCATTGGTTCTAGCCCAATGGAAACAGTGAGAATTCAAATAAGGTGACCACTTAAGGAGCTTTGTTATTGACACCAATGCAGATGACTCCCAGACTATGGCCAACTCTAGCCCTGACTGTCCTTCTGAGACCAAGTTCCAGGCCAGCCTCTAACCGCCTATACAACATCACCACACATGCAACCTATCTAAGGCTGAGGTTAACACCTCCCGCCCCTAACCAGTTCTTCCTGCTATAGCTGTGGAGGAGGCAATTATACAGCCTGGGCCAGGTGTGAAAATTCCATCTCCTCCCTTTGCAAATGGCAGCCCTGGCCTGCAGCTGTCTCCTGGAGACTTGAGCTTTCATACTAACAGATCTGATGACTTAAATAACCGTCTATCATGGATGGTAAAATTTTCTGGCATGTATGAATTTATATGCAACTTTATAAAATATACTTTAATTTCATTCATAAGATCCTACATCTAGAGTTGGGAGGGATCTCAGAGATCATCGAGCTCAATGGTGTCAAGCTCTAATAGAAACAGGGGTCATTAAACTGTGTATAAGGATCCCCATGGGCCAAACCACAATGTATTAATATTATCTATGTTTTGCTGTATTTTTATTTTATTAAATATTTCCCAATTATATTTTAATCTGGTTTGGCCCTCACTTGGGAGCTGTGTGTTTGACACCTTGGATGTAGTCCAACCTTCTCATTTTACAGATGAGGAAACTGAGGCCTATGAAGGTGAAATCACTTCCCCAAGGCCACAAAGAGAGTCCACATTAGAAGTGGGATTTGAACCCGAGTCTTCTGACTCTAGAGCAGTGCTCTTTCTGCTGTCTTAATACATACTTATTAAGCACCTACTATGCAACAGGAACTGAGGATACAAAAGAAAAAATAGTTCTTGTGCTCCCGGAGTTTCCGTTCTCCTGGGGCAGAGGGAGGGCAGGGGGGGACAGGATTCCCCACATAAACAGAAAACTAAGGACAAAATCAATGACCAAGTTTCTTACTCTAATCGTTCTTCCTCTTTCTTTCGAAGATCAAAGTCACGTTGAACCACTTCCCACACGTGCTTGGCCTCTTCGTCCGTCAGCTTGGAGAGATCCAGTTTTCTGCCCATTGTTGCTGGTGGGTCAGGACGACACCCTAAGAGTCACAGAGAAGGCAATCAGTCAAGAAGGAGCCAAGCCATCCACTATTCAACTCAATTCAATTGTCCTCAACGAGCACTTAAGTCATAGGACCCTAGATCTGGAAGGGACCCCAGACGCCCCCAAGCCCACACTCCTCATCTTACAGAGGCCCAGAGACTAGAAGGGACTTGTCCAAGGTCATATGGGCAAAAGTGGCAGGACAGAGATTTGAACCCTGTGATTTAGAGGTGGAAAGGGCCTCTGACTATAGAGTCCTGAGATGGTGATGTGAATTATCTAAGGACTCTGCAAACATGAGTTGATGGATTTATTTTTCATTTTTTTTTTTAATTCTCATGGGAGGTAGGAGTGGCAGGAGGAAACAGATTAATTAAAAATTGTTACTTAGAAAGAAGAGAGGAATGTTTGGCTGAAAAATTCCACATTCATGAGGATGAGCATCTCCAAACTTAGCTGGTCTGGTCCTTGGACAAGAGAACTACAGCCCATCACTGGGTCTGTGCTCAAACTGTACACACGCACACACATAAGAATATAATCATAGGTTCCTAGATTCAGAACTAGGAGTGAACTTTGAGACTCTCTCATCCAACTTACTATTATGTATCAGTCAGAAAGTATGAAGCCTTGCTCTGTGCCAGACTCTGTCCTTGGTGCTGAGGACACAGACACATCAAACAGCCCCTGCCCTCTGGGAGCTTATAGTCTAATGGGAGAGGGGGCAACATGTTGACAGAAAAATACCTATATATTTTAGATACTCATTAAGTAGGTGATTTTGGAGGGGAGGTGTGAGCAGCTGGGGGGGGGGCGGCAGCTCGGGTTGGGGGCAGTGCTGGAGCTGAGTCCTGAAGGAAGTCAATCATTCTCCTCGAACTACCATCCTCCACTACCAGCAGGCATTTCTAAAGCATTTTAAGATCCACAAATCACTTTACATGCATGATCTTGTCTGATCCTCACAACAGCCCCAGCAGTTAAATACTATGAGTATTTACCCTCATTTTACAGGATGAGAGAACTGAGTCCTGGGGGAGGAGTCACTTGCATAGGATTATGTAAGTAATAAGTTGTGGAGCTGGGATTTGAATCCAGCTCTCAGCCCAGAACTCTTCCCTTCTACCATGAATCCAAAAGCTGTTAGCGAAGAGTGGGTGATAAATCCAAAACCTCAATGCAAACTTGAAGATATGACAATATTTGAACAGTTTAAAAAAATCTTCCTTCAGGGCCCAGAAGGTCTTTCAAGTCCACTGAGGCAAGTTGAATGCCCAAGGGCTGTGTCTGAAATCGCAAAGAGGCATCACACAGGCCAGGTTCTTATGAAACTGGAATGTCTGCTGTGAGAAGGGTCATGAGCTATCCCTGCTGGGTCTGGGGTGATAAGGGCGAAAGATGGAGGTTGGAGTCCATTAGACATGGCTGCTTCTAATGGCCTCAGCTGCTGTCACAGGGTTTAAGGTCACACTCTTGGCAGGAGCCTGATTGAATAAGCAGTGAATTATTTCTAAAACCAATTGGCTAACAGAGGTCTAGCAGACGTTGGCTCTGGGGACTGAAGGCCTTCCTTAATGCATCCACAGCTGGCTGCCATTTTGTATCAAGACAATCTATAGTTACTGGTCTGTGAACATACTGTACCTGCCAGTAGAATGTAAACTTCATGAGGTCAGGGGGTGTTTATATCCCCAGTGCCTAGTACATCGTAAGAGCTTAATAAATGCTTAGGGCAGCTAGGTGGTGTAGTGAATACAGTGCTGGCCCTGGAGTCAGGAAGACTCATCTTCCTGAATTCAAATCCATCCTCAGACATTTACTAGCTGGGTGACCCTGGGCAAGTCACTTAATCCTGTTTGCCTCAGTTTCCTCATCTGTAAAATGAGCTGGAAAAGGAAATGGCAAACCACTCCAGCATCTCTGCCAAGAAAACTCCAAATGGGGTCACAGAGAGTTGGACACAATTGAAATGACCGAACAACAACAAATAGACGCTTGCTGATTGGTTGACAGGGTAAGTTACAAATCTTTCTAAAAGGAATTGATTAAGGTTTAGCCTGGAGAACCACGGGAGGGCATGAGAGCAATTTTGAACCATTTCAAAGTCTGTCAAGTAACAGAGGGATTATCCTCATTCTGCTTGGCCCCAGAGGGGAGGACCTAGCACAAGGGACTGAAGGAGTGAAGAGGTAGGTTGAGTCTTTATGGAAGGAAAAGCTTTCTCCTGACAAGAACTGATCCAAAGTGGAACTGGGCTGCCTTGGGAGGTAGTAGGGAGGGGGAGGGGAGCTCCCCTTCCTTGGAGGTCTAGAGGCAGAGACTGGACTAGGATCCCTGATCAGAGAAGGGGATTCCTATTCAGGGCCAGGTTGGGCCAGTTGGCTCCTGAGGTCTTCCCCCAGGTTTTCACAGTCCTTAGATAAGCTTACTGGGAAAGTCTTCCCCAGGCGAATCCAGCCCGGACAATAGGGGAGAGCATTGAAGGACCTTCAGGGTCCTTTCCCAGGACCTTTGAGCAGGTGGTCCACTATGCTTGCTTTGCTAGCCTGACACTGAGAATCCTCAGAAATGGGAAAATGACTCCCCCTTCTTGGAGAGCTCGTTTTCCATTCTGGATTCCAAGGTTTGGTTTTTTTTTTTTTCTCGGCCCAACCCCCTGACCAAAAATATTCACTGTGAAAATGTTAATCAAACAATTTCTTTCCCGGATCCTGGGCTTCTAGATTCAGAGCTGGAAGAGTCCTCAGACATCATCTAGTCCAACCCCCTAGGTTTACAAATTTACAGATGGGGAAACTGAGGCTTAGAAGAAGGAAAGGATTTGCCCAAGGTCACACAAGTAATAAATGGCAAAGTGAGGATTCCAACTCATACCCACTGGTTCCCAGTGCAGTCCATTCTTCATTCTAGCATAACTCTTCCCTCAGATCGTTTCACCAGGAAGATGGGCTAAACTAGTTTTTACCAACTGGAAACTTCCCATCACGCTCTTCATGGCCAGCATGATAAGTCACCTTCGGCTGCCCAGAGCCCGGTTTCCTTTATAAACCTCTTGGAGCCTCCAGGTCACGGCAGACTTCTTCCAAGTTCACAGGCTAACCAGTCTGACTGCCCTAAACACCCAAGGCCAACTTCACAAACAACACTGTTTTGTGAGCTGTGTTTGGGTGGGGAGGAGGGTTGGTATGCTCCAGGCTTCCAACTTCTCATGTAAGGTTCAATTGGGTTCTTGGATGGAAAAAAGTCTTTCCAGATGCCCCCTAGAGCAAAATGAATGACTGTTTTTCAATGGAACAAAATGCCCTCTTCCTCATAAAAAACAGGGGTGGTTTTCTTTAATTTTTATTTTCCCCATCTCACCCTCTCTTCTGAAATATTTAAGCTCACAGTGAGGGCATTCATTAACATCAAAGCAACACAGTATATCCTAATTTTGGGAAGAAAGAAACAAACAAACCCAACCATGACCATCAGCTGACTTAGCTGTTCTCTCTTTTATCATACCTTGGAAAGGCCAAACCCCAAACCTCATATGGAAAAAAAATCTGGTTCCTAAGAATAGGTCAGTCAATCAAAGTCAGTTACACTAACCCCTCTCTTATTCAGGGCTCCCCAACAATCAATCAACAAGTATTTATTTATTGAGTTCCTCCAAAGTTCCACGTGCTGTGCTAAACCAATGCAAGACAAGAAGACAAAATGCCAGTCAAGTGTCCAGAACACAGCTGAGATACAAAGAGTAAGCCAGAATAGACTTCTGAGCCTAAACCGACATCAGAGAATTTGTGTGGGAAAGCTCATGCTCCATAGACTCTGGAGAACCCCTGAGCTTCTCTCTCAGATCCTACTTACTCTTACTCTAGACATAATAACAAGCCTGTTTGTCAATCCTGCCACAGCCAGAAAGGAGACTCCACCTGGAAATCCACTTTCTAGTAGGGTCCCACATATCCCTTGTGGCTTCCTTGCAAATTTGAGAAACTGCTGAGCTGTTGGAGACAGTGAAGGAAGAGGCAGAAACCACATCAAAAAGTATACCCAAGAACTCAGAGAACCAAGTACTTGACATGCCTTCCGGCAAAGGACTTAAAGGACAAACCGCTTGGCCTGGAGTCAGGAAGTCCTGGGTTCAAATTCTGCCTCAGACACTTACTGTGTGACTCTGGATAAGTTACCCAACCTGTCTGGGTCTCAGAATGAAGATGGAAGGGTTGGCTGCCCCAGTCCCGGAGATGCCCTAGGTCTCACATTGCTTGGATCCCCTCTTTTTTTGCATCCTCACTATCACCCTCCATCAGTTCCTTCTCTGACCCCAAGCAATTCAGGTGTCTCTAATCTTAGGAAAGAAAGAAACTTTCCCTTTCCCCCTTTCCTTTCTCATTGTCTTCACTTTCACTGTCAGACTTCTCGAAGAGATTCATCTACACTTGCCTCTCACTCTTCACTCCTTCCTCTGCCCTTTGCCATCTGGCTTCTGATCCCACCCCATTCTGAAGCTGCTCTTTCATAGGTTGCCTGGGGTGAGGCCTGAGGAGGGGGAGGAAGGCAAGGGTGGGGTTGATAGCTCTCTGAGGTCTGCAGGGAGTGGATCGGGGTGGGGAGCCTAAATCCAAAAGGCAGAGATGAGTAGCAGTGATGTTAGGAGATTGGGAAGTGGACAGCAGGAAGGGGGAGTGAGCTGGCCGACCATTTGTAGGGCTCTGACAGGAGTCTGCTGCATCCAGCTCCAATCAGCTCTTAAGAGCCAATTGTTAAATTTTCAGAGTGCATATTATACCTATGAAATTGGCAAATGCTACAAATCAGGGCTTGATTTATAATTTTTTGTTCATCTAGACTTAAGAAAGTGATGGAGAAAATATTAATAGTGCAGATTAAACTTAAAAGTGTCATGTAGTACTTCTCAGAGTGGGGAGGGGAAAGTTGGTTGTTAAACATTTATCAGCACACCCCAAAGCCCCAGTCCAAACTCCCCTGGCCTGGCATTCAATGCCCTCCAATATCTGATTCCAACCCACCTTCCCAGTCTTATCTCACATTGTAGCAAAACTGGACTCCTCCCTGTCCCCCAGACACACTTCTGTGCCTTTGTCCTTCGGCATCTTACCTCTCCCTCAAGAGCTGGCACAGCTGGTGGAAAGAGAGCTGCATTTGGACTCTGGAGACCTGGCTTTACTTCCTGGGTGACCTTGGGAAGGTTATTTCATCATAACTATATTAGCACTTTAAGGTTCGCAAAATGATCTACAGGAGTTATTTTATCCTCACAATAGTTTTAAAGTCATGGAACTGTGATATCCTTAGGGGAACAATTTTTCCATGGATGCAGATAACACCCCATCCACATCTCACTAGATGAGATGGTCCTTGAGAGTCTCAACTGCCAAAAACCACATCACTCCATCAATCTGTCAGTCAATCAATCAATGAATAAGCAAATACTAAGCTCCGATGAGATGTGCCAACTAAGCTAGAGCAGACACTGTAATAAGTGCGCATCCTTCTGGGGCCAAAGGTCTGCCAAGAAAGGTTTATTCACTGCCTACTCTACATGTAGAACTCTGCACCAGGTGAGGAGTGGACCTGAATACAGGAAATCCAGAGTTCAAATCTGACCTCAACATTTAGAACAAATGGAGAAAATAACAGCCCCTCCCTCCAGGGCTATGGTGAAGAGCAAATGTTTGTAAAGCAGTTTGCAAACCTTAAAGTGTTCCATAAATGCTATCATCAATCTCACCATTATAATCATGAAAAATTGAGAACTCAGTCCCTGCCCTCAGAGAGCTTACAGTCTTGTCAGGGGGCAAGACACAAAACCAGATCTCTTTAATATGCCATCTCGCATGATACATGATCACCTTGCAATAGCCTGCTTGTCGTCTGCCTGCCCCAAGTCTCTCCCCACTCCAGTCCATCCTCCATTCAACTGCCCGAGTGATCTTAAAGCTCACTCTGAACACATCACCTCCATCCCCCACTCAATAGACTGCATTGGCTCCTTAGCACCTCCAGGATCAAAGAGAACAGCCCTTTCCCACCTGCCCCACCTTCCCAGTCTTCTAATACTTTACTCCCCTTAATGCAGTCTCTTTTCTGCAGCTCCATGCCTTTCATTGACTTTCTCCCATACGTGGAATGCTCTTCCTTCTTCCTCCCATCTCTTTGAATGTTTTCCCTCTAGACTCAGCTTAGGACCCACCTTCTTCATGAAGCCCAGGCTTCTCATAGCCTCCCCTCCCCCATCACTTTGTACCTAATTTACATTTATTTGATACTTACTGAACAGTAAATAAGCCTCCTGGGGGCAGGAATTGTTTAATTTCTTTTTGTACCCCCATTGCCTCCACAGTGCCTGGCACGAAGCAGGCGCTTAATAAATGCTTATTGTTTGAGAGTATATTAGGCAATAAAATATGCTGTTTCCCCTCCCTCCACACCAGGATTTGGTGTCCTCTTACTGCACATATTTGGAATGTAGCCTTGGTTCCCAGGAACTGTGCAAACAGTTGGTCCACAGCCAGGACAAAGAGTCTTTGTCTTTGAGCACAGGTGGGTGTCACTGTCTCAGATATCATGCAAGTGGAGTAAAGTGCTTCCCTTCTCCTTTTCTGCTGGCCATGAGAGTGTGCTGGAATCCCTGAGCCAGAAAGCAGCTGAAAGGTCCAACTGCCTCTCCCGCAGACGTCCCAGATGGGTGGTCATCCACTGAATCCCAGAATCACAGATTCTGAGGGTCAGAAGGGACCTCAGTGGCCTTTAGTCTGACCCAGCCCTTAACAGGAAGTCCTCTGTAACATCCCCAAGACAGCCTCCATCCTCGGCTTGGAGACTCCAGCGAAGAAATGCCAGCCACCTCCCAAAGAGGCTCACGTCGGCTGATTTGCTGCAGCTCTGACTGTTGGCAAGACTTCCTCGACATCAGCCTTAAATCAGCCTTTTTGCAACTGTTGCAGTCTACCACCGGCCCTTTCTGGTTCTGTCCTCTGGGGTCAAGCAGAGCAAGGCTAATCCTTCCTCTATACCACTGTGTCCTCTCTGAGCCTTCTCTTCAAAAGGCTAAGCTCCTCAATACGTTCCACAGATTCTCATATGACACAGACTCCAGACCCTTCTCCATCCTAATCACTTCCTTCAGGTGCTCTCCAGCGGATCAGTGCTCTTCCTGAACTATGACACCCAGCACTGAACACAATACTTCAGATAGGTTTTAATGAGAGTGTAGTAATAAAAACAGTCATCGTTGATATAGTGTTTTAAAGTTTCTAAAGCACTTTAGATACATTCTATCATTCGAGCCTTGCAACATACCTGTGAGGTGGGGTCTATGTGCCTTATTATCGCCATTTTACAGATGGGGAAACTGAGGCTCAGAGAAGGAAGTGAGGGAAGCATTTTGTTTTGGTTTTGTGATACATGAGATAGTGACAGCCTGGGGCAAGGGGCCATTCCACTCTTAGGCACTGGAGATGTCTTTTCGAGTCCAGGTCCCAGCACTCTATTCCCTATACCTCACCTGCTTTCAGGAGAATGGGACAATCCCCTCCTTAGTTAGTCCTAATTATTGTATCTCTCTTGAGACTGTTAAAAAATAAATTTCTAGAAATTATCTCATGGTCATGAGGTTCCTGAACAAAATAATCTTTTCTTCCTCATTCCTCTGCTTGAATTTAATCGTGCTTTCACTTCCTGAGACTGGCAGTCATCTCTGTTTGTTGAAAGAACAGCTGGGGATGGGGCAGAAGTAGGGCCCAGGGCCATCCAGCAGGGGGTCTCAGGACAGTTTGCACAGTTAAACACCAAGGAGGCAAACACAGATCATTGGCTTTCATTAGATATCTTAAAATATGCTTTCTCCCTCCCCCTTTAAAAAAATTTAAAAATTGCTGGTAATTTTGGATTGAATTTAAAGAATGATCAGGAAAAAAATAGTTTTTACAGAAATGTTGGTTTAAAATTAAACTCTACCTCTTGTTTTTTCTTGATTGTAAGAGATCTTTTGATCTGACCTTGGTAGGAAGTACATTCTTGGCCAACAGAAATCGGGGAGCAAAGCTCTGCTGGGAAGTCCCCCGGAGACTCACCTTCCCCCCATGTAGCCTCTGACTATAAATGGAGAGGGGAGTTTCTCTGAGTCATTCTTCCTACGTGGGTGGAGATAAGGGAACCCAGGGTGCCGATCTTATAGCCATCCCTAGTTCGGGCACCGAAGTTCTAGAGGGACATTGATAATCTGGAGAGTCATTAGATGAAGACAAACAAGATGGTGGAGGCCTTGAGTTCATAGAGTTAGGACTGGAAGGAACTTTGGGGTCTGACCTCCCTCCCTTTTTTTGGGGTCATCCAGCTAGCGAGTGTCTAAGGCAGGGTTTGATCTTGCGTCTTCCTGAGTTGAAGACCAGTGTTCTCTCCATGGTGCTACCTACATGTCATATGAGGAATGATGGAGAAACTGGGGAGATTTAGCTTGGAAAAGAGCAGACTCAGGGGGACATCAAAGCTGAAGACTCTGAGGGCTTTCCCAAGACCCTCTGGGACAGAGTCTTAATTGCTGGTTCACGGATTTTCTTTTTCACGGTAGTATTACAAATGGGAACCCTATTTCCATGGGTCATAGGATCATAGATTCAGACCTAGAAGGGCCCTCAGAATCGTTCATTTCATTTGGCCTCCCAATTTTACAGATGTGGAAATGAGGCCTGGAGAGTTTAAGCAGACTGTCCAAGGTTACATAGGTAATGAGTGACTGACAGATCCAGGATTCAAATCCAGGTCCCCTGACTCTGGATCCACCACTCTTCCTCTCTATGCTGGGGGACGTGGGAGGTGAGAGGGTCCTCTGGGGATGGCGGAAGGAGAAGCAGCAGAGATTTTGTCCCTTGCGTTCAAAACCCGATGATATGAGTTACAAGAGAGGATGACATGGTCCGGTGGAAAGAGGGCTGGATTTGGAATAGAGATCGTTGCTGTTCAGTTGTTTCAGTCGTATCCAACTCTCCGTGACCCTATTTGGGGTTTTCTTGGCAAAGATGATGGAGTGATTTGCCATTTCCCTCTTCAGCTCATTTTCCAGATGAGGAAATTGAGGCAAACAGGGAGAAGTGACTTGCCCAAAGTCATACAGCTAGTAGGTGTCTGAGGCCAGATTTGAACTCAGGAAGAGGAGTCTTTCTGACCCCAGGGCCAGCATTCTATCCAATGCACCGCCTAGCTACCCTAAGTTTGAATCCCTTTTCCTCTCCTTCCTCCCCATGTGACCTAGGGCAGATTATTTCTCTGGGTCTCAGTTTCCTAACTGGTAAAATCAGGGAACTGGACAAGCTGGCCTCCAGCTCCAAATTGACGGTCTTATGAACAAGCATTTCTTCATTCTTAGGAGGAGAGAAGAAAGGGAAATAGTGTCCGTGTACAGGTCTTTCTGCCACTGCTTGCAGGAAGACCTTTCTGAAGCCTTCTCTCCCCAGGGCTTTACACAAAGCAGGAGTTTAATCCATGTTTGTGGAATGGGATTGAATTGATTTCAAGGACAGAGGAGAGGAGAGAGAAGAGAAGCTTTTCAGGACCACAGATTTAGAGCCAGAAGGGACCTCAGAGATCATTCACTGTACCCTCTCCCTCTCCCCATTACACAGATGAGGAAACTGGGGACCAGTGGACTCTCAGCTTTTGACCTGGAATCAGAGATCACCTAAGCCTAACCTTTCATTTTACATCAGAAGAAACTGAGTCCTAGAGGGGTTAAGAGACAGCTAGTAAATGGAAGAGTCAGATTTTGAATCCAGGCCCTGTGCCCCCAGATCCAGCGAGCTCTCCACTCTATGCTGGAACACATCTCTTTGTCCAGGATTATTCCTGAAATTGTTTATTGAAGTGACACATGGCCCTCCAACCAGAACACCCGGAGGCAGACAGCTGCTTCTAGGCAGGATTGGGAGGAGGAAGAGCCAGGCTTGGGGGGCACTCTGTCCTCAGAAGCTCAACTGGGAACTCTTAAAACATCTCCCCAGGATCTGGTCCTTTGGGCAGTGGCCCATGACCTCAAATCATTCTCCACCCCTCCTGTAGCTCCTTTTAGCTTAGGACCATGAGCTGAATTATAGAGAGAAGGGAGCAGATCTAGCAGAGAGGCAGAGGGCAAACAGCACCAGGTTTGGTGCCAAGGGGTCTGAGTTCGAGTGCACAAATCTCTGGTGGAAGGAAGGGGCTTTTAGTCTTCCCTGCACATATTACTGGGGCAATGCCACTGTCACAGGGCAGGTGTAGCCCTGGCTCACAATCAATTGATAAGCATTTATTAGGAGCCAGGCATATAGAGAGAAAACAGAAGATGATCCTTACCTTCTTCTGGGGGAGAGAGCCTATACATCTGCACCAAATATTACTACTCCTGGCTCAAGGAATAGAATATTACCTTGAATCATGAAGATATGGATTCAGATCCTGCCTTTAACACATATGGGCTTGGGATCCTGGGCTGGGATCACTTAACCTTAGTGTTCCAGGCAATGCTAAAGGGAGATGGGGTGCATCTTCCTCATCACCACCAGGAACAGTTGCTGACAGGTTACCACTAAGGGGAGGGGAGGCTCAGGAGCCCTGGAAGGGGCAGCTACCAAGACCACCAGTCTGGATCAGCCCTCAGAGCCATTATCTGGGCAACGAAGTCCTGTGGGGAAGGGGCTGGTCATCCCTACCAACTGCTGAGCATCAGCTATGCACGGGGCAGAGGTGCCAGGCTAGCCACATCAGCAAAGCCCTCCTACGATGAGACAGGATATAGCATGTGCCAACAAGTCAGAACAGCATCGTCGCCTTGACCACCATCTCCCTTCAGACTATGGGGGAGACAGCCCAGGGCCCTGAGCCTGGCTTCTAGCCCAGCGTCCTCAGCATCAGCCTGGGAAGCAGCCCCTTGGAGACGCAGCCCCTTGGAGAAGCAGCCCGGCAACAGCTCCGGGGTGTCCACAGTGACTGAAGACCCAGAGAGGAAAGCCCTGTCCGCCAGAGCCGTTGGCCCTGTCCTGTCTCAACATCTCAAATAGATGTGATTTTATCGGTGGAGATGATATTAGAGAAGAGGCCTGACAATCATAAGACTTCCATCTGACAGGCAGATGAAATCTCCCTCATTAGAATGGGAGTTGCTTGAGGGCAGGGAGTACCCTGGCAGCCAAGGGGCACCATAGTGCTTAGAGAGCTGGGCCTGGAGTCAGGAAGACTCGAGTTCAAATCCAGCCTCAGACACATCCTAGCTGTGTGACTCTGGGCCAGTCATTTAACCTTGTTTGCCTCAGTTTCCTTATCTGTAAAATGAGGAGAAAGAAATGACAAACTGCAGCAGGATCTTTGCCAAGAAAACCCCAAATAGGGTCACAGAGAGTCAGGTTTGACTGAAAAATGACTGAACAGCAATACAGTAGGGTGCTTAATAAGTGCTTGTTGAATGAATGAATTTCTGGCACGTGATTTCATTCTCCAGACCCCAGTTTCCTGGTCTATAAAATAATGGCAATGGTAATCCCTGACTGGCTTATTTCCCAGGCTGGTTCTTGTGGAGTCCCCGTGAGATCCTGTCTACGTGGAAGTCTTCCTCATTACAGACAGGCACCAGGCTGAGAGTTGTCTAATAGTATAACAGGGGCTTTAGATGACAAGCTCTGTGACCTAGAACAAAGCACTTTGCTGCCCTGAGGCTTAGTTTCCCCGTCTGTAAAGTGGGGTTAATACTCCTTGTCTTATTACTAATTACCTCACTGGGTTGCTTCCCTCGCCTCCCCCCTCATCTCCTAGCCCCTCTGTCCCCTCGGCCCCTTTCTTTATCAATACAGCCATGAAGAGTAGTCCTGGCAGTCAAGGTAATTCGGGGCACATTCATCCAACAAACACGAAGAGCTTCTTTTGTGCCCAGCTCTGGGTATACAAAGTACTTTGGAAACACACTCCGGGTAAGTAAGCAACACTCTAATGCACCCTTGAATCAACTCTTAAAGGCAAACTGTGCCCTGGGGTGGGGTGAGGTGGATATTTGGGAGAAATCCAAACCTGGGAACACAAGGCCTTGTGGGGAATGACCCTGAGGCCAAACGGCCCCTCTCAGGAGAGGTAGCAGGATGGGCTATGGGAAAGGAGTTCACCCTGTCCAATTTTGTCAGTGAGAAAAAGGGGGTAGGGATGGGGAGGGCAAGCATCACCCTGGTTGTGTTTTAAAAACTGATTTTTGCTATCTCAGTTGTATTTCTTCAGCAAGCCCTCTCCATTTATCGGCAGCCTAGGGCAAAGCCCAGTTGTTCTACCCTCGTCCCAGGTCTGATGACCAATTCCAAGGCACCTCGGAATCTGCCCCATTCATTGCCTTCTTGGCTCTATCCTCCCTTTACCCAAAATATAAATCAGTATAGCAGATAGTCACCTCCAAACAGCAATCTCCAAAACAGTCATTTCCCATTGGGGGTTCAAGTCCCCAGAGTAGCTGCTTTTGCCCGTTCAAACAGTGACTCTCCCCAAGTGGACACATCCATTAGTCTTGTCCTCACCTTTTTAGGTTCTGCATAGTGAGTGTGAATGACTAGCTCAGCCTTGGGCATTCTAGGAATTGTTCCCCTCATGTTTCATAGATCCCTGGCTCCCTACCCCATTCCTGGGGCTCCCAGGGTATTCTCTACTGCTTTCCTTGGAGGAATAGGGGGGTGGGTGAAGGGGAGAGGTGAAGACTCAGCACCACCTGAAGGAAGGCACTAGGCTCAACAGCCCTGGGCTGCATCTGTCAGAGTGAGAAGGCCTCCTTCACCTGCACCTGGTGAATCAAATGGTTCGGTCTTCCAGCCCAGGGCTGACTTTTCCAAGCACTCCACCATGGAGCCTCAAGTCTAAAGGACTATGGGATTGTGTTCCCTCCTCCCTTCTATCACTTCCTCTTGGGCTCCTGAATGGCTCCTTCCCTCCCTGCTCTCAGGCAGCAGATCCCACCAGTCATCAGGCCAGCACTAGCTAAGATCTCCTATCATTGACCATGACATTCATTCTGACTTCCTGCATATTTGGAAGAGAAGGAAGGACAAAAGCAGGGATAGAGAAAGGAAGAAGAAAAAGACAGAAAGAAAAGAGAGAGGATCATAGATCTGGAGGTGGAAGAGAGCTTAGAGATCATTTAGTCCAATCCTCCCATTTTACAGATAAAGAAAGTGAGGGCAAGAATGGCTAATGAGTTCACCCAGGGTCCCACATTAGTAAAAAAAAGTCTCAGAGCAAGCATAAGGAACCACATTGGTCTTGTGACTCCTAGTTCAGAGCTCTTTCCATGGTCCTGTATGGAAGAATAGAGGGATGAAGAAGAAAGGGATAACAGAGAAAGAAAAAGAGTCTAGTAAAGAAGGAAAGAAGGAAGAAAGGGAAGGAAAAGAGAAAGGAAATGAGAGAAGAGGAAAAAGGATGTGATAAACAAGAAAAAGAAAGAAAGAAACAACAGAGAAAGAAAGGAAGGACAGGGAGGAGGGAGAGAAGAAAGGAGAGAAAGAGGAGGGAAGAGAAAGGAAAAAAGAAATGAAGGAAAGAGAAAGGGGGAAGGAAAGCAGGAAGGGGAGGACAGAGAAAGAAGAAATCAGAAAAACAAGGAATTATGAGAGAAAGGGAAGGAGAGAGGAAAGAAAAATACAAAAATCAGATTAATGAGAAAGGAAGAAATGGGAGGTAGGAAAGAGTAGAAGGAGAGAAAAAAGGAAAGAATGAAAGATAGGAAGAAAAATAAAGCGGGGGGGGGGAGAAAAAGGGACCAGAGAGAAAGAAAGATCAAAAGAAAGGCAGGAAAGAAGGAAGAAAGGGAGGAAGGGAGAGAAGGAAGGAAGGGAAGTAGAGAAGAAAGAGAAAAAAGGCGGGTCTAGGGCAACAGCTGGGCGCCCCGGGAAGCGGCCGCACGAAAGGAGCGGGAGCCCTTCACCTCGTCTCGGGCTCTGCGATGAGCCCACCGGTCGGCTCCCCCTCTCTTGCCTCCCCACGGGCTCACCTTTCTCGTCTCCGCAGGCGCCCCAACTTTCTCCTCGGTCTCAGCGCACGCACCCACGGGGCAGGTACCCAGGCTGTGTCTGGCGCTCCCGCGTTCGCTCTGGCCTCCCTCCACGCCACCTCCCACCCTAGGGTGCCAGGATAGAGGGAGGCACCCAGGCCAAAGCAAAGGGGCGGCCGCTGGCCCTCCCCTGGGGCCTGGCACCCGGAAAAGACAGAAAGAGCTCAGAGCAAGCAGCGGCAGCCAAGTCACCTGCTAGTAACTGCAAAGGGCAGCCTGCCAGGGCAGTGCGTCTCTGGCTTTCTCTCTCCTCCTCTCTCCCTCCCCCATCCATCTCTCTGTTTTCAGCCTTTTCGGTGTCTCTCTCTGTATCTCTTTGTCCTCATCTCCGCCTTTTTCCTTCTCTCTCGATCGTGTTCTAACACTGACCTCACCCCCTCGCCCCAGTCTCTCTCTTTCTGCCTGTCTCTGATATTGTCTCGGTTTCTCTCTCATTTTCTCTATGTGTCCCTCTTTTCTGGTTCTGGTTTTTTCCACCTGTTTCTCTCTCTCTCTCTCTTTCTCTCTGTCTCTCTCTCTCTGTCTCTCTCTCTGTCTCTCTCTCTCTCTGTCTCTCTCTCTCTGTCTCTCTCTCTCTGTCTCTGTCTCTCTCTCTCTCTCTCTCTCT